>NC_080682.1:4496189-4848984 GCF_030445035.2 Dasypus novemcinctus
TCCAGGTTTTGGAAAGCTGACGTGAGGGCTTCAGGGCTGGCTTTCTGTTCTCTATTCTTTTTTTTTTTTTTTTAAAGATTTATTTATTTATTTAATTTCCCCCCCTCCCCTGGTTGTCTGTTCTTGGTGTCTATTTGCTGCGTCTCGTTTCTTTGTCCGCTTCTGTTGTCGTCAGCGGCACGGGAAGTGTGGGCGGCGCCATTCCTGGGCAGGCTGCACTTTCTTTTCACGCTGGGCGGCTTTCCTCATGGGCGCACTCCTTGCGCGTGGGGCTCCCCCACGCGGGGGACACCCTTGCGTGGCACGGCACTCCTTGCGCGCATCAGCGCTGCACATGGCCAGCTCCACACGGGTCAAGGAGGCCCGGGGCTTGAACCGCGGACCTCCCATGTGGTAGACGGACGCCCTAACCACTGGGCCAAAGTCCGTTTCCCCGTTCTCTATTCTTGCTTCCTCTTCTGTTTCTATCATAGAGTGGAGGTAAGGAGTGGTGCGGTGAAGGGATAAGACGGGGGCGTAAGGATCCTATTAGGATGGGCTGTGCAGGCTTGAGGGGGGCCTGGGTTGGGAGGATGGGTCAGATGGTCCAAGGAACTGGGGGGACGGCTGGGGGGGAGCAGATGAACAGGGGAGATTGTCAGGTATGTGGCTAGAACTATAATGTTGAGAAAACTCTTTAGAAAATATAATAAGGAAGAGTTACTGGTTTCAGGTGTTTGACGGCGGGCATCTGGCACAGGGCGCCCCTGGGGCAGGCTTCTAGGGAGTGTGTGAGTGCTCATTTTGTCAGAGTGTGTCATATCAGTGGGTCGAGACCCATACAATGAGTGCAAAGGTGTTATGCCCCCATCCTGGGGAGGCCTGATGATCTCAAACAGATGGAAAGGTGTCTCTCGACAGCACGGGTGGCTCCCAGTGGGGGAGGACAGACCAGAGTGTCAAGCCCTCAGCATCGATGCAGGTAATTATGAACCTTGTCCTTTAAGCAGTGAAGCTTGGCTGTCACTGTGGGCCCTAAAGGGAGGGGGAGAGAGGAATAAACTGGGGGACAATGGAAGTGTTCTGCAAGATCATGCAATGATGGATACAGGCCATGTTAAATTTCACCAACAATTCATAAAAGTGTACAGTCTAAAATATAAACCATAATGGAAGCCATAATGGAACCATGGTTAGTAGCTATGTTTCAATATCTGTACATCAGCCGTAGCAAATGTAGCATCCACATGTAAAAAGGTCATTGCTGGGGAAGGGGAAAAAGGGTTTGATGTTGGGTATATGGGAGTCCCCTACATTGTATATGTGACTTTACTATGATCTAAAACTTTTTAGAGGGACGCGGACTTGGCCCAGTGGTTAGGGCGTCCATCTACCACATGGGAGGCCCGCGGTTCAAACCCCGGGCCTCCTTGACCCCTGTGGAGCTGGCCCACGCGCAGTGCTGATGCGCACAAGGAGTGCCGTGCCACGCAGGGGTGTCCCCTGCATAGGGGAGCCCCACGCACAAGGACTACGCCTCATAAAGAGAGCCGCTCAGCGCGAAAGAAAGCGCAGCCTGCCCAGGAATGGCGCTGCACACACGGAGAGCTGACACAACAAGATGACGCAACAAAAAGAGACACAGATTCCCGTGCCACTGACAACAACAGAAGCAGACAAAGAAACAAGATGCAGCAAAATAGACACAGAACAGACAACCAGAGTGGGGGGGAGGGGAGAGAAATAAATAAATAAATAAATCTTAAAAATAAAACTTTTTAGAAAACAAAATTTTAAAAAAGCATGTAAACACTGAGGAAGGAATGGAGGAGATTGCCTTGCCACTGTACATGCAGGGCAAAACCTATTAGTGTGATGAAAGGCAAAATGTCAAAAGTTTTATGATATTTTTCATTTTTTAATACCCCAATTTATTTTTTACTTAATTTTTTCTAAATTATTATGTATTCTATTTTAATCTTTAAATCTGTCAATACTATTCCATTTTTCTAGTAATTGAATTTGGCAATGTATTAGGCTTCATTTTTGAAGAAGTTTTGTATCACAGAGGGGTTCAGCTATGGCGGGGAGGAGCACTGGTGTGGGGTCTCATTGCTGGGGGATGCATGGCTGGGAGGGAGTTCTCCAGGGCATGCATATAGGTTATATAGATAAGTTCAGATGTTCACTGGGTATTGTCATAGTGGATAGAGTTATACATGACAACTGAGGGAGAGCTGAGTTCCCATCCTGTGGAGCCCAAGTGCAAGGACAAAGACCAGTGAAGAAGGATGGTCCAATCATGGGTCCTTGATACTGATGACTATGCTTATGAGCCTGTGTGCTTGAAATTTCAACTACACCTAGAGCTGCAGGGTGCCTAAGTGTTGCCTCCTGAGAGCCTCATGTTGCTCAAATGTGGCCTCTCTAAGCCAAACTCAGCATGTAAATATATTACCTTCCTCCCAGCATGGGACATGACTCCTGGGGATGAACCTCCCTGGCGCCGAGGGATTACTACTATCACTAGCTGGTGATGCAACTAGAAAAAGACCTTGAATAAAAGGGGGAAATGGTAAAGACAAAATGAGTTTATATGGCTAAGAGATTTCAAAATAAGTAAGGAGGTCACCAAAGGGGTCGCACTTACATCTCAGCAAGATTCCAGAGACAGCCAAAGTAGATATAACCCCAGTTATTGGTGCTCCTGAGGGCTATGGAGACACACAGGTTCTATGGTCATGAGAGATGGCTCTGGAGTTCATTACCTTGCCAGCGGACCCTACTTTGGAATTTGTACTCCTGATTGTGATAGAGTTGGACTCAGATGTGGCCTCTCGACACATGTCTCTTCTGTCACTTATACTGAACTTGTGATTGGTGCTGGGGTTTGTGTATGCTCAGAGACTAAAATCTCTGGACTGTCCATATGCCAGCTGGGCCCTGAGCCTCAGCAGAGTTGCAACACCTACTCTCTGGTTCATTGGATGTACCCAGGTAGCTGAAAGGGAGGTGAGAATGGTCAACCACACCGGGGAACCGGGAGTGCCTACAATTTCAAGCGGGAGAATCGCATCCATCAGACATGTGGGATCTAAGCCCCCTCTGGATTTAGAGGTAGAGCGGACCTCACCATCTCAGGGTCCACTGGATGGAGGAATAAAATATGGATTAGAGTGGACTTACTGGTATTCTACTATAGAATTATTGTGACTCTAGCAATGGAAGAAACTGTATCATTGATGTGGAGACAGTGGCCACAGGAGTTGCTGAAGGCAGGGAGAGGGAAAAAGAGCTGTGATATGGGGCATTTTCGGGACTTTGAGTTGTCCTGAATGATATTGCAGGAACAGATGCAGGACATTATATATCCTGCCATCACCCACTGAATGGACTGGGAGAGTGTCAACTACCAACATAAACTATAATCTATGCTGTGCAGCAGTGCTCCAAAATGTAATCATCAAATGTAATGTATGTGCAACACTAATGAAAGAGGCTGTTGATGTGGGAGGAGTGGGGGGTGGGGAGGGGGTTTATGGGAACCTCTTATATTTTTTAATGTACCATTTTCTGTGATCTATGTATCTTCTTAAAAGGTTTTTTTTAAAAATGAAAAAATCATCTCTCATTGGAGAGTGGATGTAGCTCAGTGGTTGAGCACCTGCTTCCCATGTACAAGGTCCAGGATTCAATCCCTAGTACCTCCTTTAAAAAAAAAAAAAGTAAATCAGAGATTCTAGAGGAGGCAAATCCCCAGAGCCAGCAGACAGCAGTTGCTTGGTGTTGGGCCGCGGGCAGGTTGAGGGGAGACGGCAGTTGGTACGGGGGGTTCTTCTGGGGGTGATGAAAACGTTCTAGCATTGGTTGTGCTGACAATGTCCTCGGCCACTGAATTGTAGGCTTTAAATAGGGGAAATCTCAGAATATGATAGCAAGTCGAGCAGGCAACGGGGAAAAAATGAGAGGGGGGCTGCGGCGCTGGGCTAGGGGAGGAATCCTGCAATTCCTAGTAGGGGTCAGGGGAGACCTTGAGCAAAGCCTGGAAGGAGGTGAGGGAGGATTCTGCGGACATCTGGGGACAAGGGTCCCAGTGGAAAGAACGACCAGCGCGAAGGTCCTGCTGCAGGAACTTGGCGGCGCGGTGGCGGGGCAGCGGCCAGGCCGGGGTGGCTGGAGTGGAGGGACGGAGGGGGTGCGGGAGGAGAGCCGGGCCGGGGGTGTGATGCGTCCCCTGGCCACCCTCTCTGGTGCCCGGGCGTCACCGTGTCTGCAGCTCCCGAGCCCTCCTGCCGGCACGGAGCCGCCTCCCCAGGCCCTCGGGCCCCGCCCCGCTCGCCCCTCCTGCCCCTGGAGCTCCCTGGCCCCAGCAGCCGGGCCCTGCGCCCCAAATCCCCGCCCGCGCCGTGCCCGCGCCGTCCCCGCAGCGCCGGGGCCCGCTGGCCTCCGCGGCTCGGCCACAGCCGGTGTGAGGTCGGCGCCTCCGGGCAGGGGAAGGGGCGCGGGGCCCCGAAGCCACGTCCGCTCCCCAGCCGCGGGGGCCCCTCTGTGCCGCGGGGACCCGTCGCCCTGGCAGGGCTCGAGAAGAGAAACGATGAGGGGCCGAAGGGGGGCACGGCCTCCGCCCGCAAACGGCGTCAGCGCTCCCCGGACGCCGCGGGGCCCAGGCGCCCCGTAAATGGAGCTGGCTCCTCCCGGGGAAAGAAGCCCGAGAAGTTCCGCCCCCCGATAAGACGCGGGGCCAGCTCCGCCCAGGCTACCTCGGGGAGGCCTCGGGGCCCCCTCTTTGCCGAGGAGACGCGGAGGCAGGTACAGGCCTGCGGGCCCCCGCCGCGCCCCAACCCGGAGCTGGAGGAGGCGGGCGCCGCCCGGGGGCGGTCCTGGGGCCACCCCGGCGCCCTGGTCCGCACCCTCCGCCCACGAGACCCCCAGGTCCCGGGCAGGGGCCGTCCAAGCAGCGGGCGGACCAGGCGGGGGCCCGAGGCAGGCCCCCCAGCCCGGCCGCGGAGAGACCCCGCGGAGTGGAGACGGAGCCCCTGGGCGCGCGGCGGCGACGCACCCGAGAGCGCCCGCGGCCGGCGGCTCCGGGGGCCCAAGGACGGGGTCCCCTGTGGCTGAGTTGCCGCGTGAGCCAGCGCCATGGCCGAGGGGGAAGAGAGTGCTCCCCCGCGGAAGGGGCGCAGGCCAGGGCCCGGGGACCTACCGGTCTCCTGGGGGCCGAGGCGCGGAGCCCCGTCCTGCGACCAAGGCGACACCCGGGGACCGGGCCGGGCCGCAGCGCCCACCTCCCAGCGGTGGCCCCTTCTCCGTCTGCGCGCCCCACGCCACAGGCCGCAGCCCCCGGCTGGCATGGCGCCAGGGTAGGGGTGCGGAGGTGGGGAGTCCGGGGAAGGGGCCCCAGGGGGAGGGGCGCCGGGGAGAAGGGGTCCCAGGGGGAGGAACGCCAGGGGAGGCGCGCGGGGGGGAGGGGGGGGAGAGCGCCGGGGGAGGGGCGCAGGGGGACGCCCCGACCATCTTCGCGGGCGGCGGGCCTCGGCTCCCTCCAAGCCACAGGCGCCCGCGCGCTGCGTCCCACCCCCAGGTGCACGTCCAAGGGTCCGGGTATGACCACGGGGTGCACCGCGGATCCCGTAGCCCCAGGCGGGCGGTGCCATCGTCACCCGAGAGCAGACTCCACCCGAGTCGCCTCGCGGTGCAGCTGTCCCCCGAGAGAACGAGAGGCTGAAACGCCATCCCACGAGGAGGAGCCCCCCAACCTAGCCGTGAGCAAAGGCAGTCAGGCAAAAGCCAGGTGCGCCGGGGGACTGTTGCGTGGGGGATACAAACGAGCAGGGGTCGACGCTGTTGGAAAGCAAGACAGAGGGGGCCCCTGGGAAGCGGGGGAACGGGGGGTGGCCTGGTGGTGCCGAGCACATCGCGTTTCTGGATGCAACCCCAGGTGTTGGCTCTTGTGAGCGCTACAGAGACCCACAGGTTCTATGGTCATGGCAGATGGAGTTCAGGGCCATGTCAGTTGGTCCTACTTTGCAGTTTGTGTTTCTGTATGATGGAGCTGGACTCAGATGTGATCTTTGTCCACAAGCCTCTCCTGTCACTTTTACCGGACCTGTGGTTGGCGCTGGGTTTAGTGTATACTCAGGGGACCTGAATCTCTGGACTGTCCATGTGATAGCCAGGCCCTGAGCCTCAACAGACTTACAACTCCTACCCTCTGGTTTATTGGACTTACCCCAGCCAGCTAACAGGGAGGTGAAGATGGTCAACCACCACACCAGGGAGCCGAGAGTGCCTACAACTGAAAAGAGCACTGCATCCATCATCCAAGTGGAATCTAAGCCCCCTCTTGATACAGAGGTGGAGTGGACATCACCCTCCCAGGGTCCACAGAATGGAGGAATAGAGTATGGATTAGAGTGGACTGATACTCTCTTCTGGAACTAATGTGGTTAGTATTGGAAGTAAATGTAGCATTGATGTGGAGAAAGTGGCCACGGTAGCTGCTGAGGGCGGGGAGTGGGAAGAAGAGATGTGATATAGGAGAATTTTCAGGACTTGGAGTTGTCCTGGGTGGTGCTGCAGGGACAGTTACCGGACATTGTATGTCTTCCCATCCCCACTGGGTGGACTGGGGGAGAGTGTAAACTATAATGTGGACCATTGACCATGAGGTGCAGCAGTGCTCAGAGATGTATTCACCAAGTGCAATGAATGTCCCATGATGATGGAGGAGGTTGCTCTTATGGGAAGAGTGGGGTGAGGGGGGTGGGGGGATATATGGGGACCTCACATTTTTTAATGTAACATTAAAATAAATAAAGACTAAAAAATAAATAAAATTTCCCACGGTGGAACTCCATCATGCTGTGGATTTATGACACGTGCACTTTTTTTTTTAAAGAGCTATTTTATTTATTTCTCCTCCTCCCGATTTGTGCTGTCTGCTTGTTGTGTGCTTTCTGTATCTGCTCATCTTTAGAAGACTGGGATCCAAACCTCCCATGTGGGAGGGTGGCACCCAATCCCTTGGGCCACCTCTGCTCCCTGCTTGTGTCTCTCATTGTTTCCTCATTCTTTCTCCTTGCTGCGTCATCTCATTGTGTCAGCTCATGGTGCCAGCCCGTCACGCCAGCCTGTCACATCAGCTTGCAGTCTTGCTCATCTTCTTTAGGAGGCACTGGGAACCAAACCCGAGACCTCCCATGTGGTAGGTGGGTGCCCAACTGCTTGAGCCAATCCACTTCCCTGTGTACTCTTAAGAGATGCAGCAAGGAGACCCCTGCCAGCATGGAGCTCGGAGAGCACAGCTGAGTTCTTGGAGCTTCCGAAAGAGCTAAGCCTTGGTTGGGTTCTTGTTCAGGTCCTTGTTCAGGTGCCGGGAGCTGGTGCCGAGAAGCACGGCAGCCCACTGGGAAGGCCAGGCCGTGACTCGACAGAAGGAAATCAGTGAATATAAATGTGCAAAAGGGAAATCATACAATCACTTCCATAAAAGCCAAGAAGACAGCTGGTAAAAGCATCCATTCTTGAGTTTGAAAACTTGCAGTAAAGAAGGAACAGAGGATGCTTCCTTAGCATGATATGCCCAGCTCAACTCAAAAGCTGCCCCCGGGCGGGACGGCGACGCCTTGGAGAATTCACACGGCACTCCGGAACAAGGCAAGAGTGGCACTCTCGCCCTTACTGCTGAATGCCACTCTGCAGGTACAAATCAGGTAAGAGGAAGAAGTCAGAGACACAAAACTCAGAAAGAAGCTTGGAAGAGGTCATTATCTGCACGCAACAGACATTGCAAGCTTTCAGTAAGAAAATAAACTGGAAAACTGACAAAAGTAAGAAAACGCAGTAAGGCAGCTGGGTGCAAAGTTAACAATTCAGAGAGAATAATGTAAAACGAATGATGAAAGCAAGAAAGAAAAATGTACAAGCCCCAAAGAAGGCGTGGCCAGAGGGAGAGGGCTGCTGTGATCTGATGGTTTGTCACCGCCCAAACTGGACACGACCTGGATTCACTGCTGGTCAGTGACTCGCCAGGGCCATCTGGCAGCAGGGGCCGGGAGGGGGGCTGCTGCCAGCCCAGGGCGGCCGGCAGACACCAGCAGGGACGAGTCAGTAGGCTCCCCCCAAGCCCCCGGAAGGAACCAACCCTGACTCCAGGCTCCCGACGGCCAGAACCGCACAAGAAGGCACCTCTGCTGGTGGTGGTACCTGTTACAGCCACCCAGGCAACCAAGACGCACCCCGAGGCAGAGGGGAGCCAGGGCGCTCGCCTCTGAGGATATGGCAGTTGAGGGGTGTGCTGGCTCGGAGCGGTATGGACCCTGACCTGTGGGTGAGGTCCCGGTGTCAGTAGGATCTACCGAGGAGGCTGCTTCAGCCAGGGTGTGGCCCATCTCACCCAGGATGGGCCACCGTTACTGGAGTCCTGGATAAAACCATTAGAGAGCGAGCGAGCAGAAGCAAGGTGCTGCAGTCACCGGAACCGGAGGGGCAGCGGGCGCCGCCACGTGCCCGGCCACGCGGCAGAGGAGCCCAGGGCCGCGGGCCAGGGAGGAAAGCATCGCGCTGATGCTGCCTTGATTTGGACGTTTTCCAGCCTCCAAACCTAAAGGCCAGACTCCCCATTGCTGAGCCCAGCCCATTTCATGGCACCCGCCTTCGGCAGCCGAGGAGATTGAAACAAGGGGCACAGAACTTCAATTTGAAAAGAAACACTTACGCCATTAAGCTCGCCAGCTGGCTCGGGGCCTCCTCTGTCCACTGAACAGTCAAGCACCCTCTCGGCGCCCGGTATTGACCGCACAGGGTGGGGGACACGTGGGCCCCGCGCTCAGAATGCAGAGACGCCCGTGCACGCCGAGCGGAGGACGCAGGGTGGTTGCGCCTCCGGCGGCTGGAACACCTTCCCGCGGGTGCTGTCGCCTGAAACCACGCGCTGTGCTCACGGGCCCACGGTGAGCAGCTGGCCGGGGGCTCGCGGGGCCAGATCGAGGGGTCTTCTCACTAGCCTGCTCTTCCTGGACGGTCTTCTTAGGGGGAACAAGCAGGTCAGAAAAAATAATCAAAGGGACAGTGGGAGAAAAAATAATTCAAATAGGGTTGAGGTTATAAAATTAGGGAATCCTAATGTCTCAGGAAAAATAAGTAGAAAACACTGTTAAGAGGTATCCTGGCACTCATGATGCTATCTTTTGGGAACAGAATTTTAATAGAGTAAAATTTATGAAGTATTTTTGATGGTTAGTGGTTTTCATGTCCTATTTTAAAAGTCTTAAGCTAATTATGACATTTTCTGTAAGTTGGATGGTTTCAACTTCCACATTTAGGTCAATGCTTAATATCTATTTAATTTTTGTGTACGATGTGAGGTAGGGATCAAGGTTCTCTTTCCAAATGGATGTCAAACTAACCAGGCACGATGAGGGAAAACCCTGTGCCCACTGGACTTGGGTGGCAGCTGATGCAGAGGTGACGTGTAGTGTGGGTCCATGTCTGCGCTGCTCTCCCAGTGGTCTCGTTTTCTATCTTTGTGCCAATACCCCAGCCCTTGATACCGCAGCTTTAGAGCAGCTGTTTTTTCTCTTTTCTCTTTTTTTAGAGCAGCTCTTGTTATCTGGTAGCATAAGTCCTGCAACTTCGTTTTGCTTTCAGATGGGCTTGGCTATTCATCACCAAGAGATGACAGTATTAACTTACTTATTTTTAATTTCATTGAATAAATACAAAATTAAGGGCAAAAAAACAAGAGGTACCCTGGCAATACATTTCAACCTCACGTGTGTAGAATGACTCCTGCAAGCTTTCACTGGACGGAGATGTTATTTAGCCTCATTTTTCAGATGAAGCTTGACAGTTAGGGTGGGCCAGGCAGTGGCAGGCCTCAAAAACCTCACCCCCCCGCCGGCACGCCTGCAGGGATTTTTCCTCTGAGAAGCCTTTTTGGGGGGCTGAAGCCACGTCCTAGTCTTCACTGTGCTCCGGGGCGAGAGCCGGTGTCGAGTTGTCCCCAGCTAAGGCAAGTGGCTTTCCAGGGCCCTAGCGAGCAGGGTCACAGGGAAGCAGGCTGCGCCAGCCACAGAAACTCGGATGCAGGCACTCCGAAGCTGGCAGAGCCAGGAGGAGGCTGACCGGGCAGGGCAGGAGCCCCGGGACTGCGCGGGCCGAACGCAGCCGGCTGCGGGCCCCGGAAGGTGGCAGGCCCACCCTTGGTTCTGGACGCCTAGGCCCCAAGCAGCGCGACAGCGGTGGCTCTGGGGTAAGCCAGCCAGTCGGGGTGCTGGCATGCAGCCGAGCCGCCCCCGCGAGCCTGACACCCCTGAGCCCCGGCCCAGCGCCCTGGGATCACCCCCGTCAGTTGCAGGCCTTCCTGCCCCACCCATCGGGTGGCGTCACTTGACCATGGAGGCTCCCCGGGGCAGTGCCAGCTCTCTGCCCGTGCTGTCCCTAAGCCAGTGCCTGGCACAAGTGCTCAATGACAGGAAAGAACCAGCCTCTCTGGACGTCGCGCTTGAGGCAGCATCTGCGGGTGGGCCCTGCGGTCAGGGGCCAAGCGTGCTCCCTCCTGCAAACACACCTGAGCTGTGCGGGGCTCCCGCAGCCAGCCGGGCGCTGCCCACGAGTGCGCCCCCTGTGGGCAGCCCAAGCCCACCCCCGGGCCTCCGGCAGGCTGAGAGCAACCGGCTGCGCTGCCGTCCTCACGGTCTGGTCGTACCTGACGTCACGGGGAGGCCTGCACAACACCTGAGGCAGGGCGCACAGGTGTGCCGGCTGTCAGCCAATGCAGACCAGCTCCTGTGGCCAGGCCTGGGCCTCTCCCCGCAGCCTGTCCGTCCAGCATAACGTACGCCAGGGCCCCGGGCCAGCCCACCTGCCCCTCCCTCCCCGCGCAGAGGTCCCTGCTGCCCTTCTCAGGACCAGTCTCCCAGTGGGCCTCCCCCGCTGCCCCCGTAACCCTGGTGGTGGACAATTGTGTTCTGGGCACACCTGGCTTCCAATGGGGAGGCCCTGAGGCCCCCACACCTGAGGTATGAGTCAGGGGCCAGCACTTCTGGGGCAGAAACACAGCACCACCCAATTTGGAGAGCATGGGGGGTTAAGGACCTACTTGCTAGGGTGCAGTCAGGGTGCAGGGAGGGTGCGGCAGTGCCCGGGGGAATGGGGCCTTGGGGTAGTCTGTTGCCCCCAGGAAAGCCCGCCATCAGGGGCAGAGCGCGCGCCATGGGAGGGGCCGGCAGAGATGAGCCCACCCCAGCTGCCACCCCTCCCTCACTCCGGGGGGCCCTGAGCCGGCCTGCTCACCAGGGGCAGGGGAGAGCACAGGCAGGCCCAGGGCACAGAGCACCCCACCACCGGCTTCCTTCACCCCGCTTTGGAAGGCGGCCTGCTACCCCAGCCCCTGCCTGCACTGTCTGGAAACAGGTCATTCTGTGAGGGCCAGAAACCAGACTCGCCAAGGGGCAGCTGGTGGGGGTGGGGGCGGGGCCGGGGCAGGAGGCTAGCTGGCCCAGGAGCCCTGCGCTGTGGAGGGCAGCTGGCACACGAGCGCCGTGCAGAGGCTGGGGCAGGCTCAGAGGCGGCGGGAGAGGAGGTGGGCAGCAGCCAGGGCCAGGCGTGGCGTCTCTAAGCCAATGCAGGCTGCCCTCGGGCACGGGCCTGACCTCCCCATTTCTTACAGGGAAGGTTCTTCCAGAAAGCTCTGAGAGCTCAACCTGCCAGTCTACAGCTCTGTCCTCTCACCATGGCGAGTGTGGACAGACCCAGACCCTGGCCGCCCCTCTGCACCCGCCACAGGGGCTCCCCGCAGGGACCCGGACGGCCGGCACCACTCCTTGTGTCCTCTGGACTGGACTTTGTCCTCGTCTGCCCGGCCCTGCTGCCTCCCCACCCCCGCCCGCCCGCCGCCCTTCCGGAACACTGGCTGTGCCCTCCGCCACCCTGTGCAGGCCACAAGCAGCCACCAGCGCCTCTGTTCACAGCCGCGCCTTCCTGCAGACTTTCCACTTGTTCTATCCAAAAGAAAGTAATATTTTTAGCTACAAAGCAACCATCTCAGGACTTATTTTCAGAATCATAATTCAGAGATGACTTTCAAGCACAGACGTTTCTATTTTGATTGGAATTCTGGTTCAAAATGTTTGATGGTTGGAGAGTAAATACTTTACCTTGTAAAACGCGCCTTTTAGAGACATGTCTCTTGAAAAGGGACTCTCGTGTCGGCTGCTGCTGGAACAGAAGCTGCGCGATGCAGAAGACGAAGGCCGGGCCTGGCTGGCCCTGCCCTCAGGGCGCGGAGCAGACCGTGAGCGCACCACCTTCAGCTGCAGTGACCAACCAGCGGAGCAAGTGAAGCAGCAGGTGGATCAAAAGAGTTTATTTTGAATGTTGAATTTTAAAAAATCATACCCATGAGATGTGCTACAGAAATTTAGATACAATAAATGGCATATAAAACCCAACCTAATTCTGGTAAAGCAAGAGATGATGCAGAAACGCATTTCGGGAGAGGAAAGGAGCCCATCACGTCACGGGACGTCAGAGTGGCCGAGGCAGGGCTGCGTGGCCGCTGGTCACCTCTCAGGACGCACAGAGGGCTGGGCGAACTCGGCCTTCTCAGCTGCGAGTGGCTCAGCGGCGCCAGGGCATCAGGCAGCACGAGGGGCTGCCACGGCAGGCGTCTTTGGTAGGAACGCTAGCTTGGTCTCCCTCACGACGTCAGCCTCGCCCGTCAACCACATTTATCATCATCTAACTATTTTGGCAAAGATAGCGTTACTCCCTTACAGGAATGTTTCTTCTGGACATGACGGCCGGGACGGCGACCCTGGGCAAGCCGGCCAACCCCAGCTGCCTGCGCCATCGTCACCAACACCTCAGCGCCCGTAACTGTGGGGTCGGGTCTGGAGCCAAGTGGGGAGGTGGGAACTGAAAGAACTCAAGGGAACCCCTCCCCCCCGGAGGCAGGGGGCAGGTGGAGTGCCAAGGACTCACTGAGAAGGCAGGCGCCGGAACGACGGGGGTCCCAGCCGAGGGGCAGGAGACAGCAACCCAAAACCTGACACACACAGCGGGTTCCGGCGAGGAAAGGCGCGCTCAGGCCTTGCCGGCTGTCACCAAGTCTGGCTTTCCAGCAGACCCTCTCCTGCTCAGGCTCCAAACGCCGCGACTGACCGGACACTGCTCAGCCCTTCCTGGTGAGGCAGGCGCTTGCAAAAGAGCTCTGGAGACCCCGACTGCCGCGACCAGACCCCACGCCAGCGCACACTGCTTACCAGGAGCTAAAGGCCTGGAAAGGGCTCACGCAACGGTCAACTGGGCAAAAAAATAAAGAAAAGACCTTAAATGCATAAAACGATTACCAAAATCTCTCTAGGGACCATGATTACAATATATTAGCGAATTCTGTGGCAAGAAGCGTCGGCGGAGGGCTGATTCTGGAGGCAGTGCACGCTCAGCTCCCGCCCTGACAGGCGAAAGGCATGGCCAGAGCCTCGGAGCGGGCAGGCCGGGCGGTGAGGCGGCGGCGGCGGCGGCCTACTGGCGCAGCTCCACGTAATTGGCGGGGAAGAGCCCGTAGCGGCCCCGGCACACGCCGCGCCACCAGCCGTCGTCAATCATCTCGATGTTGGTAATGATGTCGTCGGGGTCAAACGAGATCTCGTCGTCGCCAGCTGCAGAGAGGGCACGGGGAGAGCAATGAAGATGACGTGTGGGCAGGGCCCAAGACCCGGAGCAGCTCCACAGAGGGCGCGGCCTCCTGCCCCCCGGCTTTGCCACCCATGGGCTGGGGGGCCGGGACCCAGAGTCCTCGGAGACAGACGCGCAGCGCCCGAAGCAGACGCGTTTCTCCTGAGGTGCACCCTCTGCGCCTCCGACGCCCCGGCAGGGGAGGTCCTGGGGGCTTGCCTGGCGCGAGCAGGGGCGGAGGTGCTGGGGGTGGGCTGGCTAGACTGGCTGGAGGCCTGGGAAGAGCCCCGAGCGCCGCGGTTCGTGGACACAGAAAAGCCACGGAATCCACGTGTCTGTACGTGAAGTGGCTCAGCAGAAGCCGGATGCCGACAGCCAAGCTCAGAAGGAAGAGGGGCGCGGGAAGACCCCCAGCAGGGCGGCCGTGTCCACAGCGGCCGAGCAGGGTGGGGGAACGCGGAGGTGGGCTCCGCAGGCTGCGCCCGGCGCCTCTCCGGCTGTGACAGGCCCTTTTGGGGGGCGGGCCTGGCTGACAGCAGTCGGGGGTGGGGAGGGGGCAACGGCTGCCCCACAGGCCCCACGGCGAAGCGCTTCTCTGCCGCAGTAGCGCAACCTCAGCGAGGGGCCACCCCCAAAGCCGGGGTGCGAGGGGCCGGCAAAGGCTTGAGGAGCTGCTCCGGCGCGGGGAGACCGAGAGGCGGCCAGACGCGGGGAGCCACCGAGGGCTGCGCACCCGCAGGAGAGGCTGCCAGGCCAGAGGCCCCGCATGCCCCGAGGACGCCGGTGCCCGCCCATGACACGGAGGGTGGCTCTGCTGGACGGTGTCCCTGTCCTGGGGACTCACACCAGGGTGCTGAGGGGTGACGGGCATGTCTCCAGCTGGGGGCTCACAAAGGGTCCAGAAAAGACCCAAGACGATTTGGGGGTGGAGGTGGAGGGCAAGACAGAAAGGGGAGTTGTCTGCTCTGTACTTGCAACTTTTCTAAAACTTTGACTTCAAGATAACTTACATTTAGGAACTGCTGTAACCCTCCACAAGTCAGATTAAGGGCTGCGTTTTTAAGCGGCGGGCGTCGACCCTGCCCCCGCCCCGCTGCACAGCCGCCCGCAGGCTCCTTACCGGCCTGATAGTCGTAGAGGGCGAGTGCGGTGACTCCAAGGTCATTTTCATACTCCGCGTACGTATTTTCCTCTAAAACAGACCAAGAAACATGTGAGCCGTGACCCGCATCCCGTCGGCGCCCACAGGGTTTCAGCTTTCTGGGTCTGGGGTGGGGAGAGTGGAGAGCTAACCCAGCAGGCGGCCGCAGACGCCAAGCGCCTGCACAGCGAAGAGATGGCCCTGCTTTTACCGAGTCCAGGACCCCAACTCAGACACCGCCCAGGGAGCACGGCCCCGGGGGAGCAGGAGTCTAAGGGAGACGAGACGGACCTTCTTTAGGCAAGTCGCTTAACAGTAAGCGGATGGCACGAGGGTGACGGAGCCCTTCCAACACCTCCTGCCAGCCCGGGGAGGGCGTGGATGGCCTTGCCTGGACGCCACCCCCAGAACCAGGGCCTCTCACCCTGACCTCCTCAGCCTGCGCAAGTGGCGAGGGGGCTTGCCTGAACCTAAGCACACCAAGGAAAGCTGGGTTGTAAAAATAAAGCAAGCGCAGTCTCGCTGTTCCTGTAACTGAGAGAGCCGTGGAATCCCCTCCTTGGAGAATTCAAGATCCCTGCTTCCTGGAGCCGGGCTGGCTGTGGCCTGAGGAGGTCCTAGGGGCTCCTCTTTGGAAAGCTCGGCATCCCCTCCAAGGAGCCACAGCAGAGCCCGTCCCAGCACACTGGCCAGGGAGGCTCCCGGGGTCCCTGACAGGCGCCATCGCCCCTCCCGGCATGGGGATGGAGGCTCGGCGGCTCGGTCCAGCAGGAGCCAGGGCACAGCGCGAGAAGCCGAGGGCTGCCCGGGATGCAGGAGCAGAAGAGCGGGAGTGCGCGGGAGCTGGGACCCCTCCGCACCTGCCGGGTAGTGGGCCGGGGCGTCGGCGGCTTCGTAGATGGCCTCCGCAGTGTAGCCCGGGTCCTGCCCACTGGACTCTCGGTAGCCCACAGCCTCCATGCTGTAGGTGGGCTCCAGCGCGCTTGCAGGTCCGCTGGGGCCTCCGTGGCTCGGCTCTGCCGTGAAGGAAGCTGCATCCTGGGGAGGGCCAGAGGGCTTCCGTGGCTGTGCCGGCCTCTGAGCAGCGGCACAGCACTGCCCCAGCCAGGGGCGGGAAACAGCGGGGACAAGGCACCAGCCGCTGGGCTCTGGAGGGGCCGGAGTGGATCACGGGGGAGCAACGTCCGAGAGGGCCCGAGGCTGCTCCCAGGCCGGCCCTCCCCCCATCCCCAGCTCCAGCGGCCACCACGGTCCATGCCACCTCCTGGGACCCAGCTCTCCTTGGATTAAGGTCCGGCTTTCCAATGAGAGAATCAGCCGGTTTCCTCTGCAGGCCCCAGATCTCGCAGACCCCTGAAGTGTGCGGCAGACCAAGCAGCCTCTGAGGAGCTGCAGCATGTCACCCACCCCCCTGCAATGGGGGCCGTGCTCTGACCACACCCTTGTGGGGACAGAGCCAAGTGCACAGGGACTCGGCAGGGACAAAAGCCACTGTACACGGCCACTGTGGCTTCCAGAGCCTGGCGGGCCTGAGCTTTTATTGTGAGTGGCAGCAGTTATCTGTGTCTCAGACGGGCCCACCTGGAGGTGCCCTCCACGTGCAGACAAATTAAGGTGGGCAGCTCTGGGCTGCACACACAGGTGGCTCCAGGAGCGCCAGAGGCCAGAGGTGGCCGCCTGATGGGGAGGAGCCCCGTGGAGGCAGCACCTGGTGTGTGCACCCCGTTGAGGGGGTGCCCCAAACCACAGAGGGTGAAATAGCAGGGGGTGACGGGGCAGGCTCTCCTCTGGCAAGGTTCCTCTGACTTCGGAGGGCCAGTTCATGGCACAGGACCCTGCGCCGGTGGCTGAGCCCCAAGGCAGGTGAGGCATCCAGCCGGGAAGGCAGGAACTGCAGAGGTGCGGAGAGAACTCTGGGTGGAGGCAGGTTCGGGGGACCCCCGGGCACAGGCAGGCAGGCCTTGGGGAGAGAGCCAAGGACAGAGCTCCTGGACGACAGGATGTTCAAGAGTGGGAAGAGTGCCTCCCCACCCCAGCAGGGGACATGACTCCCAGGGATGAGCCTCCCTGGCACCGAGGGATTACTACCAAGTACCAGCTGATGATGTGGCTGGAGAACAACCTTCAATAAAAGGGTCAACTCAGACCAGCAGAATATCTCAGCCTACATATAATATCAGGAGTTAAAAAATGCTTTTTGACCTTGAATAAAAAGGGGAAATGGAAAACACAAATGAGTTTATATGGCTATGAGTCTCCAAAAAAGAGCCAGGAAGTCATCAGAGGGGTTGCCCTTACGCACACCTCAGCAGAGTCTCAGAGACAGATAAAGTAGATACAACCCCAGGTATTGGTTCTTCTGAGGGCTACAGAGGTTCTAGAACCTCAGGTTCTATGGTCATGGCAGCTGGACTTCAATGCCATGTTAGTTGGCCCTACTTTGGAGTTTGTGGTCCTGAGTATGAAGGAGTTGGACTCAGGTATGATCTTTGTTCACAAGCCTCTTCTGTCACTTTTACCGGACCTGTGGTTTTGGTGCTGGGGTTTAGTGTATACTCAGGGGACCTGAATCTCTGGACTGACCATGTGATAGCCAGGCCCTGAGCCTCAACAGACTTGCAACTTCTACACTCGGTTTATTGGACTTACCCCAGCCAGCTAACCAGGGAGCCAAGAGTGCCTACAACTGCAAACCAGAGAACTACATCCATCATCCAAGTGGAATTTAAGCACCCTCTCAATACAGAGGTGGAGAGGACATAACCATCCCAGGGTTCACAGGATGGAGGAAGAGAGTATGGATTAGAGTGGACTTACTGATACTCTCTTCTGGAACTAATGTGATTAGTAATGGAAGTAAATGTAGCATTGAGATGGAGAAAGTGGCCACAGTAGCTGCTGAGGGTGGGGAGAGGGAAGAAGAGATGTGATGTGGGGGCATTTTCAGGACTTGGAGTTGTCCTGGGTGGTGCTGCAGGGACAGTTACTGGACACCGTATGTCCTCCCATGGCCCACTGGGTGGACTGGGGGAAGAGTGTAAACTATAATTGGACCAGTGACCATGCGGTGCAGCAGTGCTGAGATATATATTCACCAAGTGCAATGAATGTCCCATGATGCTGGAGATCGTTGTTATGGGAGAAGTGGGGTGAGGGGGTGGGGGGGCTTCATTTTTTTTAACGTAACATTAAAAAAATAGTAATTATAATGAAAAATCTTAAAAATTAAAAAATAAAAATAAATATACCACACATGCAAAAAAGGGGGCAACAATAGGTTGTATAAAGGGGTATGGGGCTTTTTCCTTTTGGAGTAATGAGAACATTCTAAACTTTACCAAGGTGATGACAGGACTACTCTGTGATGAAATGAGTGTTCACTTTTAACAGCTTGTGCAAGCACGGGGATGTGGAACAGGGAATCCAGTGATGGACAATGGACTGTGAGTAAAAGGACAAATATTGAGAACGTATTCTCATGAATGATAACAAATATATTAATACTGAAAAAAAAAAGAGCGGACAGAGGGCAGGAAGTGAGGGCGGGGAAGAGCCAAGAGGAGCAGCCAACAAAGGCAAGGAGGGGCGTGGCCGGTGGCAGCGTGGCAGTGAGCTTCAGACAGAAAGGTGTCCGTCTGTCCATTTGGGCCAACAGGTGACCATGCTAGGAAGGAGCGGAGGCTGAAGCGGCCCCCGGCCCCCAGGGCAGGGGGCCTGGGGACTCCAGAGTCCCCTTGCTGCGGAGAGCCCAGGCAGGGTTTCCTGCACGAAGGAAATGTGGCCTGGGAAGAAGTCTGAGCCGCACGTGCCCACCAACGAACAGATACCAACCTCGTAGATGGGGCTAGACGGCTGCTGCTCCTCAGCCGGCTGGGGAGGCGGGGACGCAGGCGGGGTCTGCTTTTTGGCTCTGGCTTGCTCCTATAATTGAAAAGCAAGCAACGATCAGAAGTCGTGAGGCCCCTGGTGCCGTGGGAGCACCGCCTGGAGGATCCGCCTGGAGGAGCAGGCTGAGGACCAGCGCAGGAGCCCGCCCCGCCGAGAACCCGAGACGTCAGCGTAGGGGCTCTGAACCTTTTCTGCCCCACGGACCCCTTTGCCAGTCAGGTGAAAACCAAAGACCCCTTACTAAGTCCACACTACACTGTGTGTTATTTTATAAATTTATCACATCTGCTCAACACATCCCCACAAGAACGGTTTTTTTGAGTTTCAGTTCAAGGCCTTGTTAAGAACCCCTGCATTAGGGGCAAGTTTGAAGAGGTCGTGGAGTTGGTCAGACACGCTCAAGCAGCAGGACCGCCGGGGCCGACAGCAATCCCTTCCGCTGTCGCAGAGACCACAGGTTAGGGCAGGAGGGCCGGGCTCAGCGGACTCCCGAGCAGGGCTGTACCCCGCAGCCCTGATTCTGAGTTGCCTGCAGACACCTCTCCAGGTGGTTGCCCTGTGGCCAGTGACCCAGTCCCATGAGCTCGAGCACAGGGCTCACGGTGCCACCTTCCCCACGCGCCAGAGGAGCACCGAGCACAGGGCCGAGGGGGCTCTGTCTGACCCCGGCAGTGTTTTCCACACTCCAGAGGGCTCCGGGGCCAGCACTACCAGGCTAGGGTCAGTCGTCGGGGGAAGCAGAAAAAGGGGGAGTGGGGGCTGGAAACAGGCAAGGACAAGAAAGCAGAGACACTTCTAAGGGAAGCGGCTGAACAGCGACTTCCTCCAGCTTTTTCCCTCACTCATCCGAGTTATTTTGCATCTTCTGGTGCTAATGGGACTCAGAGGTAGGGATTACAATTCTAAGTTGAAAGATGAGGAAGGCATTTGTTATTTGACAGGTGGACAAGACACACGATTTAAAAAATGCTTTACAGTATGCGTGTTTTGTGTTCTGCAAAAAAAAAAAAACTACTAACTTGGAAGCATCTGATGAAAACCTGTGAAGGACAGAGACCTGTGCTTAAGGAATGGGAAGTGGCAATAGCACAAAACTCCTACTTCACTGGATTAGAAAAACGTTTCCCGGGCTGTATCTGCCTATCGCGAGTTGACTTTCTCCCCGTCCACACGCCCTCGTGGGGTTTTGGAGTCCCAGGCCGGAGTGTGCCAAGCTTTGTGGTTTAGGAAGCAGCCTGGTGCGTTTGCTTCAGATCTGACTTCACAGCTGCCCAGGCAGCCCCAGGAAGTGCTTCCACCTCCCTTTACAGACGAGAACGCTGAGGCGCAGATAGGGGTGGCCATTGGCAGCTGAGGCAGGGTGGAGGCGCGCTTGCGGGACAGGACGGCCGGGCCACCCAGAGAGGCCTCGGGAAGGTCCACGACTTCCACGTGTCCTGCTCCCACCTCCTCTCAGGGAAAGCAGTGCAGAGAATCACATGGAGAACCAGCAGACCAGGGTCCAGAAGCCAGCGCCGCACAGGCCTTCCCGCCTTCTCCCCAAGAAAAGACCGGGTTCCAGAAGGCAGCGGGAGGCTGGAGCTAACCCAGCTCAGGGAGCCCATAGAAGAGGCCTCCAGCAAACCCAGACGGACACCTGCTGGCCCTTGAGTGGGTGCGACACGCTGGGGACCCCCGGGGACGGAAGCAGCAGGTCTGAGGGGAGCACGCCAGCTGCCAGTACGGGCAGCACCCAGGACTTGGTGACGTGTGGCTGAGGGTTAAAAGGTCAAGGGAGACGGCCCTGAACGTGAGCCAGAAGCTTCCCCTGAAAGCCTCTGGACCGCCAAGGCAGAGCGAGCTGGACCCAGGGGCCCTGCGCGCTGCTCTCCCTCCACTCACTTCCAGCTTCCTCCGGGCCTCTTCCTGCTCCCGCTTCTCCTGCGCCATCCGCTGGGCCCGCTCCGCCTCCGCCCTCCGCCTGTCCTCCTGCTCTCTCTCTTTGGCGAGGTTTTCGAAGTTGGCTCGGATGTGACTGGTATTGCTGTTCACTGCGGAGGAGGAGAGAACCCGCCTGACCCCAGCACCGCCCCAGGCGGACGCGCAGGTGCAGGCTGGTCCCCCGCCTCGGCGGGGTGCTGGGCACCTGCCAGGGCCTCATTGGCCTTGGACGAGGGATGTGTTAGAACCAGGAGCACTGCTTCTACTAGACTCTGCACACTCATGTGCACACTCACACTCAGAAAGCCGCTCCTGCTCGAGGATGCCTTGACAAGGCAGCCAGCAGCCTTCTGCATAAACCGTGGCTCTGTGCCGCTTCGCGAGACCAGCTGGGAGGCATGCACGCAGCACCCGAGCAGCATGCGAGGAGCAGGGCGGCTATCGGAGAACACCTGCCCACCACCTGACTGCACAGCGGTTTTGTCCCTTCCTCATGGAACCCATTTGCCTGGACTAAGCCCGGAGACGACAACGGCCCTGCACTGGGGGACCAGGCGGACGTTTCCTCCAATATGAATGAAGTGAGCCGTCATGTCAAGGAAAACATTTGGCATATTTGTTGGCAGTGGGAAAATCAAACTCTCAAACAGAAACCAGGATGGTATAAAACCTGCCATCAACCACTGTGACCATGAGAAAGTCTCAGTTTCCCGAGCCTGGCTGCCGAGCCTGGAGGGAACATCGATGAGTGTGATTTGAGGGTGCTCGTCCCAGATGCAATGGCACCAGGAAGGTCAGCATGGCGCGGCGGGCCGGCAGCTCCAGTGGGCCGCCTTCGCAGCCCGTAAGACGCAATCGTGGCTGCTGGAGCTGCGAGGATGCCAGTTACCTGAGGAGGTTCTGAGAGGGCCTGCCCCATCCCACACGCCCGGGGAGGCCCGATTTTCTGGGTAAGCATCGCTGTCTTAGGGGGAAGAAAGCAGAGCAGCCCGAGCCTCTGCTGTGCTGGTGCTGTTTTGAATAAAGGCAGTGACTTTCTATTTAAAAATATATGTATTACATTAACACGTGGTTTTTCTACTTTTAAGGGAATTGGCAAAAGGTTTAAATGTTGCTGTAATTTCTACAACAGCAAACATCGACAGATATAATTCTCATAAGCAAAAGCTCTTAGGGACCCTCAATTATTTTTAGAGCCCCAGGTCTGAGTGCTGCCACTGCGGGGCACCCCTGTTGGGCGCCCCGTCCCTCTGCTTCCTGCCGTCACATGCCACTGTCCCCTGTGCCAACAGCCGTCGACGGGCAGATCCTAGCTCTCCAAATAACAGCACCTCTCAGAGCCCGGCCGCGTCTCGCCCTGCATGCCCAGCGCACGCCTGGACTACAGGGCTGTCCTCGTGCCTGCCGCCTCCACAGGCGATGTCCGGCAGCTGGTCAAGCGTGCCAACGTGAGCGGCACCCTCCTCTACTGCAGCGGTGCTGACCCACTCAAATGGCGCCTGGACAACGCCGGGCCAGGCGGAGCCACCGCCAGGGGCCTGCTCCCGACAGGCTCCCGGGAAACCTGGGCACTGGTGCTGGCGCGTGTGGAACTAAACCCCGCCTGCTTCGGGACACACCCCTCAAAACCAACCCCATGCCCAGAGAACTGCAGCACGGCGGCGCGAGGGTGGTGGTCTCCAGCGCCGCAGCAACAAGCAGCATCTGTCAGAGGGTCATCAAATGCCCTCGTGTGAACAGGCAGGGACGACGACATGCCCCCCAGCGCTGCTGCCTGCTCCCGACTCCGTTCCAGAGGGCGCCCTGGCCCCTTGCGCTTTCCTGGGGGAGCTCTATGGCTGCAGCTTTCCCTGGAAAAGCCGCACGCCGCTCGCAGGGCTATGAGAACTTACCGGCTTCGACAGGGACAGTCTTCTGGTAGGCAGAGGACCCCTGCGCCACGTCTTCAAAGGTTGACGCGTTCTACCAAGACAGGAAGTGGGAGGTCAGGAAGGCGCTTTTCCGTGCAACGCGCTCTACTTCACGGGGACGCCTGGAGCCTGCCCGAGATCGGAGAGCCCAAGGCTTCCGGGCAGTCGCGTTTGCGGGCGACCACACGCATTAGCGTGGGGTCAAGACCACCTCTCGCCCCTGTGTGTCACCAGCCGCTGACGTGTCCTCCTAAGCCCTCCGCCCTCCCCTGCTGTCAGGGAGGCCTGAGCGTACAGGGGCCTGGAGGCCGTCGGCTCTGCCCAGGAAGCAGACAGCTCGGCACCTCCGGGGGCCTCAGGGCCGTGCTCCCCAATCAGCAGGATTGTTTTGTGGGAGACCCAGTGACATCAAATTAAAGCAACAGACTGACTCTCCAGAGTCTGACTCAACCCAGATGGTCCCAAGAGAAACCACTGACCCCACTCAGTTGCTCAGTTTCCCAAGAGCTGGTGTTTTCCTACGGAAAGCTCCCTGGCCTGAGGGGAGGCCGGGTGAGCTTCCCTGGAGTGTCCCCCAGAGACACCCTCCGGCTGGCCCCAGGCTCCAGACCAGCTCAGCCCTACAGCCCTCAGCAACCACAGAGCGTCCTAGCTCTACCCTGCCCAGGACCGGCCCCACCAGTCCACATGTGGCTACTGCGTTCTTCAAATATGGCTAGGGACCGAGGAGCTGAATTTTCAGGTGGGTTTTATTTTAATGAATTCAAATCCCAAGGGCCACTCGCCCCCAGAGGCTGCCACGCGGCCCCGAGCCTGAATGTCTGTGTTCCTGTCGAGGCCCAGTACTTGCCGCTGTCTGAGCCTCAGCCACCAAGTGGCTGGACTGGAACAGCACCGGCCCCTCAGCAGTGCCGAGGAGCTGAGCAATGAACACGCATGAAGTGCTAAACGAGGCTGGCACACAAGACGCGCCACTAGGGGCTAGCTGCCACTGCCACTATCGTAACGAGGCAGGATTTAAATGGCTGTGCTTCCGGAACGTGGGCCACGGGCCCACTGGGCATGTCCACTGAGCAGCGAGCTGACCGGCCAAGAGCGCTGCGATCACCAAGGCTGCTGGCGGGAGACACTCGGCCTCTGTTACCTTATCCATCCGGTCCTTCTGGATGCCGTACTTGCCTCCGAATCCTCGGGAGTAGTCTGCAACGGGACACAACACGACAGCGGTGTACGTGGAGGAAAGCACGTGCTGGTGGCAGACGCGTGCCAACAGGCCCAGAGGCAGCCCGAGAAAAACACACTGGCGTCAAGAGGCAGACAGGACAACAAGCCCTTACGTGCAAGGTGACTGACCTCTAACCACAGATTCCTGACCACAGGCAGGGGAGAGGCTGGGGGAGGCCCTGAGCATTCTCCTGGGGGACAGGGAGGGGGACAGGCTGCAGGCTGGCAGGGAAGGGCCAAGCACAGCGATCACGGAGCAGGCCTTGGCAACACACCACGTCAGCCGCACAGCCTTCCACGCCAGCACCCGGTGGTCTGTTTGTGCTCCACTGAGCACTGAAGAGGATCCATAGCAAATTTTCACTTTTACAAAGGGAAGTAAGATACCACTCGGACATTCGGCTGGCCAAATGTGAAAGCCACGGCAACACCTATCTGCTGGGAAGCCACAGCTCGGGCAGGAGCACTGCCACGTGGTCCCGCTGGCTCCCGGCTCTGCCAGGAAGCCCAGAGGACAGTCGCCTCCCAGGCCTGGCCTCCCTGCCCTGTCACTACCACTGTGGGGTGGGGAGCCCTGTAAGCTTAGGACGGTACTGCCTCTCCAATCTTGTGTCCAGGCTCTAATAGTCTCATCTGGTTTTTAATTAAAAAACTGCCCAAGTCAAAGGTACCTGCCATGCCAACTCCCTGGCGGTACCCGGGCACATCTCTGAGCTTTCGTACACACTGTTTTGGTTTTGTGTGACGATGCCATGCAGAGACGGTGTCATCCAAAAAAAAAAAACAGAAAAGAGAAGACATCTCCCGCCCTGGCCAAGAAGAAGCCGCACCGAGCGCACTCTCACGCTTGGCCGCCAGGCCTCTGGTCTAGGGCACGCCTCCCCCATCTCAAAGACAAGAGGCCGCCCACTCGTGGTCAACAGGGCAAGAGCTGGTGCACGCTGTGGCCGGGAGCCCGGAGGGGCCCATCCCAGAATGAGACTAGTTACGGGTTAAAAATGAAAAAGCCCAGGACCCATTTTACAAAAAAAAACAAAACAAAAAAAGTGAATGGGGGCAGGGGGCACAGTTCCACGTCCACGCTGCTCTGGCATAAAACTGGCTTTAAAATGCCCAGGCGGGGCCCAGCAGCTGACCGCTGGGGACTCGTGATGACTGTGCCGCCGGTACGAGGGCCGCGCTGAAGCCCGTGCTGGATGGGGCTGCCCGACGGGGCGGGCGGCTGGTGCCCACTGTGCCCTGCCGGGCTCGGGCTCGGGCTCGGCCGGCTGCTCCCTGGAATCCAACCCCACAGCGGAGGAGTCCTGCTACTCGGACCGAACACCAAATCTGCCTCCTGAAAACCCACATGCGACAGTGGGGAGGAAACGTCAGCACCACGTGGGCACGTGCCAATCAGACACACGGTTAAGGGCGAGCTCTGCAGCCGAGGGGTCACCTCTGCTCTCAGGCTCTTCAACAGTCCAGGACCGGCTCAAAACTTCAAAGAAACACGTTAAAAGCGGAACACTGGAGCCAAGATGTTGAAGCAGCCGAGGCGTTAACACAGGTTTTACCACCGCTCTACAGAACTCGGGAGGGCCACGCTGCGCTTCGAGGCTGCCGTCTAGGCCCCTCCCGCACTGCGGACAAGGAACGGCAACTCGCGTCAACTCGCGTCAGTGAAGAGAGCGTCACGTCACCCCCGGCCGTCCCACAAGCCTCACCGCCAGCTCCTCGAGGGGAAACACCGCACGTCGGGGCTAGCTGAAGACTTTCCTACTGCAAGGTCTCGCCCCTCCCCTCAGTCTCCTCTCTCCAGGGAAGGAGTTCCCGTTTGGGGAAGAAAACGCTTCGGGTTAGAAGGCAAAGGCTCCTTGCAGAAATGGCAGCACACTTTAAAGACAAGAAACCGTGTTGCGCTCCTGCTGGAACTTGAGCACAAAACAGCATCCTTGAAATGCTCTGGGCAAAGAGGTGTCAGCCCGGCTCCCTGTGGAGCTGCGGCTCCAGCACAGGAGAGGGGGTTTGCTCAAAATCTGAGGAAGGCACAGGACAACTCCCACAGCAAAACACCACAGCACTTACAGGAATCCAGCAAAAGAAAACCCAACACGTGAAACGAGCAAGGAACGAAAAACAAAACCCGACTTTCTCCACCGACCACCAGGGCTTGTGTGAAAACGAACATACCTTTTTGGGATTCGTGCAGCTGCAGCTTCTCCTGGTGGCCCCAGCCCAGGGCGCACTTGTCCTGTCTGTCCGTCTGCAAACCAAACTTGCCACCAAACCCTTTCACGTAGTCTACAGGAACAACCAAAGGCCGAAATCTAGTATTAATGGGCAGCCTGGGTCCTGGGGAGAAGTAGACTTTGACAGCAGGTAAGTATACACGTTTCTCTAACTCCATCGCCTTCTCTCCAGGGCTTGGGTCAAGCGTCAGGTAACGCTCATTACAAGGAATCCCGGGAGAGGTGCAAACACAACCTAATCTCTAACCTCAGTGTCATTCCGGGTCAGACAAGCACAGGTGGACCTGTACAGGGAGCCCGAAGGCAGACAGCTCCCAACAGTGCTCGGGAGAAAGGTTTACTTACAAACACAGACGTGCGAGTTGGTGGGGTTTCAGAGCCAGAGAAGTGCGTAAGGATGGGGGTTTTTTATTTGACAGCTGTGGTTTTGGACTTGCTGTTTTAAGGGGAAGAGGTTACTTACAGAGAAACATGCTCTAAGGGTGGCTGGCAGTGATGCCTTTTTCCTTTTCTTTGGTTAGCACCAAGTGTATCAATAACTGCTGGTTGGCAAGGAAAAAAACATAAAATTGAAGACACCTTTCTGTGACTCGTGCTTCTCCGTTTTGCCTTGATACTCAAAGCCGACCGCGCTTTTGTCCACGTTGTCCTTGTCAATCCCATATTTGCCACCAAAACCTTTGGAGTAATCTAGAAGCAAGAAAAGGAACATTCAACACCGGCAACGAAACCAGTGAGCATGCTGTGGACCGCAGCTGTCTCTAGAAAGAACTTCCATCACTCACTGCAAAAAAAAGACAAGCAAATCCTCTCTTAGGTCCGCTGTAGGTCACCAGGTAGCGGAGGAACAGGGAGGTGGCTCCAGGGGCTCCTGCAGGTAGCAGCGGAGCCACCGTGGAGGCAGTACAGCAGGCCTGGCAGCTGGAGCACCGTCCCTTCTGTACTAGATGCCTAGTTCGATATAATTGATGAATTCCAAAAAGAAATACTGGATTATGCTTGTAATCTGATCTGTCCCTGGGCAGGACTGAGTTATAATTAGGGCGTTGCGTCCCCACCCTTTGGTGGGTGGGAACTCACAGATAACTGGCAAGGCAAAAGACAGAATTGGGGTTTTCTGATGTTGAAGTTTTGACATTGGAGTTTGATGCTGAAGACTTAAGCTGGAGCCCCGGGAAGTCAGCTCACAGAGAAAAGAGAAGCCAGCCCCAGGAAGGAAGGAAACTTGAACCCAGAGAAAGCAAGCCCCAGGAAGGAAGGAACCCAGGAAGCCTGAATCCTCACAGATGTCAGCAGTCGTCTTGCTCCAACTAGACTTTGGTAAGGAAGTAACTTCTGCTTTATGGCCTGGTATCTGTAGGCTCTACCCCCAATAAATACCCTTTATAACGGCCAGTAGATTTCTGATATTCTGCATCAGTGCCCCTTTGGCTGACTAATGCACCTTCCCTCAGAGGACACCAGGGAGGAATGCTCTCTTTATGACCAGGTTCTAAGACCAGGGCAGGCCACAGCAGGAAGCACTCCAAAGGCTAAGCTGCCTCGCATACAGAGAGAAGTGTGAGGGCAGCCCCTCCGAGGACAGACACCAGCCCCTCCATACTACCCTGCAGCCACACCCCTCAGCAGAAGCTAGGCCACGTCAGAGGTTATTTTTACAGGAAAGCACGCACCTAGTGGACATTCTGACAAAGAGAAAGCAAAAGCCAACACCTTAAGGTGAAGCCTGGGCTCCCTCCAGCCTCCCTGGAAGCGTGTGTTGTTTATTCTTCTGGGAGGGCACCACCCACAGTTTGACTGACAATACGGACAATGGCAGAGCAGAGAGTTCTGCTCCAGGGAAAGAGGGCGTAGCAGCATCTCACTCAGTCCAGGGCAGAGCAGGCCTGGGCCTCCAGCGCCTGCCTTGGGAGGCAGAGGGGTGGCCTGGCTAAAAGCAGGGAGCCCAGCGCTGACCACCGCCCCTTCCCACCAGGAAGCACAGAGCCAGAGCCCCCCCCACTGCATGTGGCTTGTTTTTAAAGAAATCTAGATTTCTTTCCTTGAGAGAGCTCGTTTTTTAAATGCTGGCAACCATTTTAAGAGATAAAATACATAAACCTTTAAGTAAAACAATATAAAGGAACCCAGAATCCGTGACCTCTGCGGAAAGGCCTGAATCTTTCAGAAACTTCCCTCAACACCTCTCCCTGGACAAAAGACTTGTCTGAGTTGTTCATCTGCAGGCTAAGTACTGGTGAAAGGAAAAACTACAAGCTGCTAAGACAACGTGACCTTGCCTACCAGAATTTTAAACTCAGTATCCTCTGACCCAGCAATTCCACTTCTAGGAATTTATTCTTTTGAATAATCACTCCTGTAGGTAAGTTACAAGAACAAGAGCACCCAATTTTTAACACCAGAACACTGGAAGCAACCTCAATGTCCACATTCACAAGAGGAGCGGCCAAACAAACTCTACTATGTCCACGGCAGAGCTAAGCAGCCATTAAAAAGGGCAAATTTAACAGTAGCAACATGAAAAGCTCGCCCACACATTTTGTTAAGTAAAACAAAAAATACCACAGAAGAGGACCCCAATGTGTTAGAGAAGGAGAAATTCCCTCGTGCCAGTCTGCAGATGCCTGAGGAAGACCGGAGAGGGACGGGGTGCCTCGGGGAGGAGAGGACGGACGGGAGAGACCTTTAAACAAAGCACGCGCAGCAGCTCCGTGCCGGAAGTCTGTGAGGAGAAAGCCCCAGAGCCCACGGACCTTTCTGTGACTCGTGCTTCTCCGTCTTGCCCTGGTAGTCGAAGCCCACGGCGCTCTTGTCCACCCGGTCAGCCTGCACGCCATACTTGCCGCCGAAGCCGCTGGAGTAGTCTAAGGAGAAGGGGAGCAGCGGGATCTGAGCACGCTGGGCCGGCACCCGGCTTCGACGACGCAGAACCGGAGCACGCAGGACGGCGACCCCCCGCCACTGTGCCGGCAGAGGCTCGCCTGGCAGCACGTGCGTCTACGGCAGGGCCACCTTCCGACTGTGACGCGGGGTTCTGCGCTGGCGAAAAGGCCGCCGCGCTCCCCTGCTCTCCGCTAACTGTTCAAGCGCTGCTCAAAGGGTAAAGCAAGCCAAGCCACCAGAGACACTGTGGAAGAGCCCCTGCTCTCCCAAGCTGGCAATGCCGTAACTAACGCCATCGTGTCCACGCTGTGCGTTGGTCCTTACCGACCGGCCGCGCGCGAGGCAGAGACGAGCCCATGTACAGACACGCCTGGTGCTCGCGGCAGGTGAGGGCCTTGTCTTAGAAAAGGGCTTTATGAGACAAACACCACCCGAGAAGGCAGACGTTCAAGCCCGACATGGAAAGCACCCTGGTTTCTACCTTCGGGGAGAAGTTTGTTTCCTCCCTGCGGCTGAGGCGGCGGCTGCTGCCGTAAGAAGGGCCCGCCTCAAGGCACCAGGTGCCGCCCGGGCGGCCTGGCCCTGTGTGCTGCACGGTGGGCAACGCCCTCACCGCGCAGCGCCCGAGTGACCCGGAAACTCAGAGGCGAGTGCCGAGTCCTCCGGGCGACAGCCCACGCTCCCAGAACGCCCACAGCTGCAGACACACCCCTCCCCTCGCCGCAGCCAGGCCCCTCTGGGCAGCTCCTCTCTCGCCAGGTAAGTCTCCCGCCTCTTACCTTTCTGTGAGGCGTGCTTCTCCGTCTTACCCTGGTACTCGAAGCCTACAGCAGACTGGGATTAAAAGAAGGAAATGCGTCATCAACGCCTGCTCTGCATTCAGCACAACACAGAGGATGTTCTTAAAAGCCCAGACCCTCTCATCTTTTTACCGTTGATTTCATAAGCCACTGCAGGTCAAACGCAAGTCAAAATCCCTGGGGTTCTGAATTTCCGGGTCAAGCCCAGCGAGCCGCCCAGAACCCGTGCCCTTGCGGCAAGAAGCCCTCCCCGCACCATGCGGCAGAGCGGGCGCGGCTGTTTTGCTTTAGCCCCAAAACGCTGACTGGGAACAACTCCTACTGACAATAAAATGCTTGCTTTTCAGGTAAACGGTACGGAGAGCAACGACAAGGTCAGCAGCAGCAGCTTCCCAGGCCAGGCCCTGCCGTGCACCCGGCACACACACGGCCTGAGCGGGGTTTACCGCCACCCCCACTCGACAGGGGGATGCACACAACGATGGCGCGTCTGTGGCAAAGCCAGAATGCAGACCCAAATTCCAGGCTCTAAATGGCTCAGCTACAAACAAAGGAGTTGACCAAAGAGACCAGAGGCCAGGCTCTGCTCAGAACTGCGGAAGGAGCACGTGGACACAAAACCCATGGCCCTGGGAATGGACGTGCCCATGCTGCGTCCCCACCGTCCTGGCTCTGAACATCATCGGGGCACAAGACTTGGGGGGCCAAACGGTGGAATGGTCCAAGGGGGCATGATCTTAGAACAAGCCTAAGAGCACCCCGAGGAAGCGGAGCCAGGGCCCGTCTGGTAAGAGGGCATCAGCGCGGGAATCCCCATGGCCGACCCCGAGAGGCTGCAGAGCACCTGGGTCCTCACTGTGGCGCCCACTGAGCGGTATGAGAGCACCCCTGGGCGCAGGGCCCTGGGACCCTCCCATAGCGACTCCCACCCCAGAGGCAGTGCATCCCTACACCACCGCGGGCGGCCAAAAGGGCCAACATGGCATGGGCCAGCAACGTGGCATGGGCCAGCTCCAGAGGGGAGGCCCTGCTCGCCCATCCCCGGCCCCCCGGGACGGGTCACTCACCTGGTCAACTCTGTCCACCTGAACGCCAAACTTGCCTCCGAAGCCCCGGACTGAGTCCACCTGCGAGCAGTGCTTGGACAGCTTCGACTGGTACTCGTGGCCGACAGCCGACTAGAACAATTCCACAAGTAAACTGCTACCCACCCGACAGCAGCGCCACATTCCACTTCTCCCCGACCAGCTCTGGGGTGGGACAGCCCACCCCTCCACCGTCTGGGCACTGCCTAACTGCGGAGCACTCCACAGGAACGTCTAGGTTTGCCTGAACGGTGTCTGAGAACCCCCATGCCCTGCTCTAGGGGTGACGGGCCCGGGGCAAGGTCTCGCCATGCTCCTCACTCTCGGCTCCTCCGGGGGCATCTCATGACTGGGTGGGAAGGAAGGGCCCGGCCCCCATGACACAGGCCCCGAATCCATTTGTGGAGGTGCTGGCAGTGCAGCTACTCCGTGATGAAATGAGGTGCTTCCATACCACAAGACGCGAGAGCCAGGGAGAAGCGCAGGGCGAACAAAAACCTAACACGGCCCGATTCAGGGTCCACCAGGCACGTGCCCACGGGCGCGGGGCTGGGTCCTCCCCCCACCAGCTCGTCCCATCTTCACGACAACCTCCAGCCCCCTCTTGGGGGAGGGCGCGGGGATCACCCACTCAAGTCACACCCATCAGGTGGCAGAGCCAGGTGAGCCCAGGCTCTCCACCGCAGGGGGCGGCCCGCAGGCTCTGTCTCTGTAAATGGGTTTCGGGGGGACACACTCCCGCTCACTCCCACGTGGCCTGGGGATGCCTCGGCAGCCCAGCCCCCAGCCCGAGCCGACTTGTGCCTGGAGTTCAAGGAGTGCTTTCTGCAGGGATTCCCCGTCCCTTCTCACAGCGGCGCAAGTCAGGTCCTGACCTTCCTGTGTGCTGGGAAGCCGTGGCCGGATTGTTTCAGCTTAAGCAACAGCAGTGACCACGCTAGGTCCACAAGTGTCCAGAACGCCTGCGACACGCTGCACACTCGGACCCCCAACCAAGTGCCACCCAACGGACGCCCTTCTGCCCTCACCCACCCCGTCCCAACGAGTGGCCCCCGACGTGGCTCCCATTTCCGCAATGCCTTCAGAGTGGACAGCAGTCAAGTGACTTCTCCAGGGACCACGAGGACACATGACTGGGGGACCAGCTCTGCCTGGGCCACCCAGGCAGGGCACGGCCAGGACCCACCCAAGGGAGGGAATGTCGGTCCTGGCTCCAGCAAATCACCACGCACTGCTCCGTGCACCCGTCCTAGCCACCCTGCACAAGGTGCAGCCCCGGCCCTGGCGCCCTTGGTGCTGAGAACGCCAGGAACACATGGGCTTAGGAACTAAGTTCAGCAGTGTGAAGCAAGCACAGAGGTGCTCAGCTCAACTCAGAGTGCCAATTCTTTCCAAATCCTAATGAAAAAAGCAGCTGGCGCTTAAACACCAGAGCCGTGGCACTTCCCTTCTCTGCTCGCTCTAATGCCTGCAGCCAACTCTGAGTCCACCTGACGGTGAGCCTTGGAGCGGGTCTGCTGCGATCAGGGGATCCCTTGGGGGTCCATGGAGATTTCAGGGGGCCCGTGGCCCTCGGAGCGAGGCCCCTCAGATGGCGAGCCTCAGGAGGCCTCTCTGGCTGCGTGGGCCCCAGGGGCTCACCAGAGCCAGGCGACTCAGGGCTTAACCAAAACACCAGCTAAGTAATAGCAGGAGGCAGCTGAGCCAGAGGCCTCTCCAGCTGGACTGTTAACCGGAAAGGAGTTTTGAGAAAACTGCTCTTCTAAAAATGTGGCCAGAGTGGCAGCCTGGCCGCTCAGCAGGTTCTCTGATTGAAACAGATTCCAAAACGTGCCTCCGGCCTGACGCGGACAGGACCCGTGTGGGGTGAGCGGTGAGCACGGCGTGGAGACCAGCCCTGCTGAAAGCACAGCCTCTAGGTCGAGGCCACTGCGGGGCCCGCCGGGTCCCCGAAGCAGGGCGGGGCGCTCCGACAACCACGCGAGTGGCACGCGGCGCTCCTGCGCCCTCCCAGTCCACGCACCACTCACAGGTACAAATACGCAAAGAGGCGCTTGCCCAAAGCAGCGGTGGATTCTGAAATTCGCCATCACGGATCCCTCCATTTTGTTTTTTCCATCTCTGGAGGAAGTTACAGCGCGCTTCCGCCACTTCTCCCGGGTCTGGAATCCCAGTTGCTCTGACAGGTGTAGGTGCGCCCACGCAGGCAGCAGCTCGCCTTGCCCAATGCAGAATGCCGGCCAATGGGAGGAACCGGGCGCCATCGCAGCCCCTGGCCGGGATGCAGTTTGTGGAGAACTGACCGCCACCCAGCTGAGGGGGCAGAACGCCGCCCGGCATGGGGGGAGCCCAGGGCAGCGTGGCCCCAGCTCCCACGGGGCGTCCCCTGGGCACCTCCACTGCGCCGGGCCGAGTGCAAGGGGAGATGATTCCCTGCCCGCAGAAAAGCACGTCAGGCCCGGGGGAGCCTCGACGAAGGGCGGTGTGGCATACGCGGCCCTGGCAACGGCAGAGGGCAGAGGGCAGAGGGCAGAGGGCAGCCAGCAGGAAGGAGAGGTGGCCAGGCCCTCGCCTCAGGGAAGCTTCTGGGTCTCAAGCCGGGAGCTGGAGACCAAAGATGAGATTCAGGCAAAAGGAACAGTCTGAGCAGAAGCCAAGAACCCAGAATTATCAGCCTTTTAATCGAGCTTTTCCTGGATCAATTGTAATGATTTTCCCAAACTTATATTTCCAACCCAGAGTTCAGGGTCGGGTTTTAGTAACTCCCCACAGACAGAGAGTGCCAAGCTACTCTGTGGCGGGAAAGGCTCTACCTGCCCAACGTTTCCGCAGCCCTGAACAGAGGGTGCCTGGTTGTCTGCTTGCTCCACTACAAGCTACCAGCCTTTTTTTCTAGAGTCCCCAAGTCACTATTCTCACCACCTTCCTATTTCGGTGTCAAGAGGTCTCTGTGGGAGGGACACAAGCGACACTCAGCATTCACGGTTCTTTCCTGCAGATGGTTCTGCACCCAACTCCGGGTGCTGTTCTGGGGTACAGCCCGGGGTGGCCCCACAGGCCCACAGACCCTCGCCTGCAGCAGTGGAGGCAGGCACGGCAGGCTGTGGCCCAGGCGAGCACGTCTCTGCCCAGCTCAGCCTTTTCACCTGGTCTGAGCACTGGGAGAAAGGATGAAATTACAGCCTGGAACCCTGCACCAGCTCGGCCCTGCCTCCCGCGTGGAATGAAGGCGAACACCCGCCGAGCCGCGCAGCCTCCCGGGCCCAGATGGGAGCTCAGCCTGAAGGCACGCGCGCGCAGTGTGCAGGAGGAAGCGCTTTACTGGAGAGCTACACACACACCACGATCCCGTCTGTTCTCCAGGAGGAAAACCCGTTTCCCTTCTCTTAGGGTAGAGAAGGCCGAGGTGCTGTCAAATGCTGACGTGGCGGGGGGCGACTTCCCTGCGCGTCCTGCGACGCCTGCTCGAGAGCCTCGCTGTGTGCTTGTGGCAGGGTGCGTGCAGCCTTGTGGGCGCCACTCTGCCCCCAGCTGCCAGGCCGCTCTCCAAAGGCCACGAGCAAGGCCTCTGCTGCCTTTTCACACAGGGTGTAAAGGGGGTCTGGTCTCCAACCAGGCTGCCAGCTGGCACGCTGCCACGGGGGCACCTTCCCAGGCTCCCCCCCCATATCACGAGGCTCTCCTCCAGCCTGCCCTCCAGATCCCTCAGGTGCCTCAGGATTTTAGAAGTGCTGGGGCACGCAACGTGCAGTTCAGCCTGAGCCTTAATGAATCAACTGAAAACTCATAACCTAAGGAGGGAATCTGGGTGATGCCACTGCAAACCCCTCGAGGGCTAAGGTCCCCGGGCCACCTGCTCAACGCCCCCCAACTTACTTTATCCATCCTGTCTCGCTCCACGCCAAACTTCCCTCCATAGCCATGGGATGCTTTGGGTCCAGTCTCCAGTTCCTTCTCCTTGAGGGTCTGGTGTTCTTGGAAAACATTCTCTCTCAGCTTGTGTATGCTTGACAGGGAGAGAAAGAATGTTAAGAAGTCACTAAAATATACGTGCACCCTTGCCTTCTAACTGGGTAAGGACAGACAGGTTGGATCAGCGTCACATATTTGCAAGGGTTTGGCTACTTGGTGCTTCCAAAATGCCATGCCTTCCTTACGCCTTCCTCCCGCCCCTGCCAGCTGCACATCCCCTCCAGCAGCTCGCACGGGCCTACAACAGCTCAGGGGGAGAAAGGACACTCACCTGAACAAGCAGAGAGCTCTCCCCAGCCCCCACAGACAGGGCCGTCTAAAAGCTCAGCCTCCTGTGTACCCCGGGAGAGGGAGGAGCTGACGATCTTCCTGAGCTATGGGAGCTGGCGCTGTGAACTTCCCCCCAGGCAGAGGGGAGGCCCAAGTCAAAAGCCCTTACGGCAATTACTCCAGGGATACTTGAGCACCCAGCGATGACGAGATTTAGGCCAGCTCTCTTTACTTGACAGGCTCCAGCTTTTTATAGATCCATAGCCAAAATAAGAAATGTCTGCACTTACTATCTAAAGCCATTTTCTATTGTCAATCAAAGGTACAGTGACACCTACCACAAGATGAGGTCAAAACCCTGCAGGAGAGGAAGTGACCACAACCCTCACCACAAACCCACGTGGTACAAAGGTCACCTCCACAGAAGGCCTTCTGCCCAGGGGACTCCCCGGGACCAGAGGCCGCCGTCCACACCACCATGGACAGAACGACCAGGAGTGTGAGTGAAAACGCAGCGGGCACAGAAAGCCCCCGGCCTCAGGAGCGGGGAGGGAGGAACGCTGCTCCTCAGACCCGGGGCGGCCGGGCGGCAGGGGCCGGCTCCTCCCCCACCGTGCTCCCTCAGCTCCAACAACCCAGAGGCTCCTGCGGCGTTTGCACCAGAGTTCCGCTTGTTCTCCATCCCTCCTTCCCAACGTGTTTCAAAACCACAGGACATAAGACTGAGAAGAGGCACCACAGGGGACCCGACGACTCTGGGGCTTCGCCCAACCCCCCGGCAAAGGACCCACGGCTGGGGGGCTCTGGGGGCTGCTCCCGTTTCGAGCTGCTCTCCACCCGCTCTCCACCCGGGCCCTCGATGACGCACCCTGCTTCTGGGAAAGGGCACGGCTGAGGCAGTTAGGGAGGGACTGACACTGGCGTGAAACGACCATGGGGCAGAGCTGGCTTCTTCTCTGGATGATTTACTGAGGCTTTGGCAGCCAAGGGCAGCTTCATTTTACTACAGTGATATTGGGACCAAGCAAGACAAGCTCTTCCCCAGTGGCCAAAGTAGAAAGTCACCTGGCCAGTGACGGCACCTGAACAATGAGAGAGTGGAAACTGTGAGCCCAGCACAGCCTCAGGTAAGTATGACAGCACACAACAAATGGACAGAGAGCAAACAGCAAGCACAAACAACACGTGGGGGTGGACGGGGAATAAATAAATTAATAATAAAGTATGAGCAAATTTTAAAAATTAACTCTAGGGAAGCAGGTGTAGCTCAGTCATTGAGCATCTGCTTCCCATGTACAAGGGCCTGGGTTCAATCCCTGGTACCTCCTTTAAAAAAAAATAATAACTCTATCTGTGCTTCTGGCAAGAAAAAACTACCCCAAGAACTGTTCTACAATTGTGCCAAATCAGAAGCAATGTCTTGTTTCACTCCATTTTGCTATTTCGGCTTTTCTTAAGAACATAATGCTTAGGCTTCATAGTCAACTCAAATATTAAATTCCCAACGCCCAGTAATTTCCAGACAATAGTAAAAATAAAGGAGAGGTTATCACACACTTGTTGTTTATGAATGTTCATGTAAAAATTATATATAAAAATAATAGGGAAGTGGACTTGGCCCAGTGGATAGGGCGTCTGCCTACCACATGGGAGGTCCGCGGTTCAAATCCCAGGCCGCCTCGACCCGTGCGGAGCTGGCCCATGTGCAGTGCTGATGCACGCAAGGAGTGCCCTGCCACGAAGGGGTGTCCCCAGCGTAGGGGAGCCCCACGCGCAAGGAGTGCGCCCTGTAAGGAGAGCCATCCAGCGTGAAAGAAAGTACAGCCTGCCCAGGAATGACGCTGCACACACAGAGAGCTGACACAGCAAGATGTTGCAACAAAAAGAGACACAGATTCCTGGTGCTGCTGATAAGGACAGAAGCAGACACAGAAAAAAACACAGCGAATGGACACAGAGAGCAGACAACTGGGGGGGGGGGAAGGGAGAGAAATTTAAAAAATCTTTAAAAATAATAACAACAGGGTGGGTTGGGGGAAAATACTTTGGTTACTAGTAATGTTCCGAGAATGCTCTTTAATCATTAGTTAAAAAGGTTCCACAACAGTGCAAGTTGGTAGGGTGAGATATGAGAGTCCTGTATGATGTTGTATATGTTTGTTTTCTAAGTTCACCACAATTATTATACATTTATTGTTTATGTATGTTCATGTATGAGTGATATACTTCAATGAAAAAAAAATTCTAAAATTAAGTAAGTAAATAAAGGAGATCCAAGCTAGTCAAAGACAGCTCATATTTTAGAAACCGGTCACTTGTAGAAAGACAGGCTTAGCTTATGGTGTTCCGTGACAAAAACCACAGTCTTCAGGAATAGACACTCCAGAACACAAAAGATCGGCCGCAAGGGCTACTTTTAAGTTCTGTTTGCCGACGCACGTATGTCCCTACATGGGCACACACACATACGTGAGGCTCTCAAACACGCACACATCTGTCGAGTCTGATGTGCATCTACGATGTAAATGTCAGGCCCACAGGATAAAAGGAAACGATTCTAACGTCAGGTGCCACGTGGGGTGATGAGAGGTCGAATGCGCCCTCCTCCTCTACTCAGACATCACCTTCTGTAAGGACACTCGAGGCTCTTACTTGATGTGCTCCTGGTGCCCAGATCCTTGCACGGTCTTGGCCCCCCATCTCTGTTCTTTTTCACTTACATCGTTCTGAAAAGAAAAATAAGTAAGTAGTAAGCCTCACAGCTTAGACTGTAAAACAAACGAAAACTTCGAGGAAAACCACGTTAAGGGAAACCACAAACGAAGGTGGCCGGGGGACTCGTACCACAAAGTCAGGGTCTGTCTCCCAGTCGTCTGCTCCCCCGTCATCCTGGGAGATGGACACGGCGTGGCCCGCTGAGGCTTTCCACATCTGCAAGGGAAGGCCGTGGTCAGCACCCACACAGGGACGCTCTGGGAGCTGGGAGGCCGGGGGGCGGGGCAGGCGACCACTTTAGGAGGAAAAGGAACTTCCTGGTAGCACCCCCGCTGTTGTCAACTGGAAACACCAGAAATACTCTCTGGCTTCCGTGCAAGGGAGACATTTTCTGAAGGAAACCCGGTCCTGCCCACACGCCCTCGGCCGCTCGACTCCGTGGCTACGTGGCCAAGCCCGGGGACAGCACTGCTTCCCAGGGAGAGAGGCCCTGCTTTGGTTTCGAGTGCTTGCTGGAAACCTAACAAAGACTTTAACTCAGGCCCTGACAATTCAGCAAGTTTCAAGGCCCTGGTTAAGGGGTGCTTTGCCCTCTCTTTGGGGAGCACGCACTCTCTGGAATCGGCTCTGCTCGGTCATTAGGCAGCCCTCGAGGTCCTTCGTGGCCACCGTACAACTTTGTCTATTACAGGGAAAGCCCGTACCTGCTGGCACCAACAAGCAGTCTCTAACCGCGAAGGCACAGCCTGAGCGTTAAGGGCTTCAGACAAACAAACCACCATGTGGTCCTGGCAAATTCGCTGAGAAAGCACCCCTTCCTATTTCTTGTTAAAAGGAATTTTATTTCCCAAAGGGAAAGAATATTAGAACATTCACAAACCTTTCTTTCCTGTTAAAGATGAATGGCAGTTCACAAAAGTCTTTCTGAAACACAGTAATCCAATGAGGGACTTCCAGGCATTTGAGAATGATTCTGCCTCTAAAAAGATGAAATGTAGAACGCTCAGAAGGCTGCCTGTTAGCAGGCACTGTGGGCCAATCCTCACATGTGGAGATCTTTTCAAAACGCCTGGAGGGGTGCATGTGCAGCTCAGCGGTTGAGTGCCTGCTTCCCATGTACCACGTCCTAGGTTCAATCCCCAGCGCCTCCTTAAAAACAACCCCCCAGGAATCCTCCCAAACATAACAAGATTTTGTAACGAAATTGGAAAGGAGAACGGGAAGATTTTGTGTTTTACTAATCAAGATGCTCGGCCTATTTTCAGACATACTGAGAAACTAAAATAAGTTTCAAAAGATTAATTACAGGGGACTGGGTGTAGCTCATTTGGTTGAGTGCCTACTTCCCATGGACAAGGCCCCTAAAAAAAAAAAGAGAAAAGACTGATTATACCTTTACAAAGTTCCTTCCTAACAAATGGTAGTCTCAATGAGGAGCGTAAATTCCTTGTTTGCTATAATCCTGGTAAGGACCCGCTTTTTGTTCACTCAGGATTACTACATGCTAAAAATAATAAAATTCTACTACTAAAACTCTTTCGAAAGAATAGTATTAGAAAAACAGCCCTCCTTCAAGGGACCATGATGCGGCCGGGGGAAAATGAGCACCGTGACAGTCAGGCTGAGGCGCACGGACACGCAGCAAGCCGGGGGCTGAGGTCTGAGTCCCCGAGGTCAGCCGGTCACTGCACGGAACCCGAGCTCCACGCCATCCCACACCTGGCTCAAGGCCGGAGCCACCCACACACCCCTTCCCCACCACCACAGCCGCCTTCACTGCACGCCTCCCCGCGGGCATGCCACGAGGCGCCCAGCACCAGCGGCTCCCACCTGCAAGCAGCTCCTCGTGCTCCAGAGCCCAGGAGGGCCCGGCATCAACGTCCTGCCCGCTCCCGCCCCAACCGCTCGCTCCCTCCCTCCCTCCCCCAGTCCTCTTTCAACTCCTAACTTGAAAAGACAGCTTGGCATATTTCAGCTTAGCATATCTGAGCAACCGCGGTTAGTACCGCAGCCAGCCAACATCGATAATAATCTACCCCAAGGGCAGCTGCTGATGGTCTCGAATTCACAGTAATTTATTATTCCCTCAATATTTTAAATTTCTAAAATTATGAAAATAACTGATTGAAAAATAAAATTTGGGTATTTCTCTTAATCCAAACATATACCTCTTGACTCTTACCTACAAAAACTAACTCAAAATGGATCAAAGAACTAAATGTAGGAGCCAAAACTATTAAACTCTTAGAAGGAAGCATGGATGTAAATCTTCGTGACCTTGAATTTGACAATGAATTCTTGGATATGACACCAAAAGTAGAAGCAAAAAAAGAAAATCCTGATATAGTAGACTTCATCAAAATTAAAACTTTGTGCTGGAAAGGACACCACCAAGAAAGTGTGGGAAGTGGATGTGACTCAACTCCTTGGGCACCTGCCTTCCACATGGGAGATCCAGGTGTCGGGTGGCAGTGCCTTGCAAAAGAAGAGGAGCAGATGCCGCCTCCCACTGCAGTGAGCAGAGGCCACAAGCCAGGAGGCCCTGCAGCCCGTGAGGAGTGGATGTGGCTCAGGCCGTTGGGCACTCACCTCTCAAGAGGGAGGTCCCAGGTTCAGTTCCTGGTAGCTCTGGAGAAGGTGAGCAAACAATGAGCAGAGAAACGAGAGAACCATCCGGGGCAGGGGGGAGGGGATAAATAAAAATAAAGTAAAATAAATCTTAAAAAAAAAAAAGGAAGTGATATCTGACATGGGGCTTATATCTAGAATATATAAAAAGCTCTTACAATTCAATTTTTGAAAAAAGACAACCCCATTAAAAATAGACAAAAGACTTGGATGGACATTTCTCCAGAGAAGATATGCAAACGGCCAGTAAGCATATGAAAAGCCGTTCAGGGGAAGCAGACTTGGCCCAGTGGTTAGGGCGTCCGTCTACCACATGGGAGGTCCGCAGTTCAAACCCCAGGCCTTCTTGACCCGTGTGGAGCTGGCCCATGCGCAGTGCTGATGCGCGCAAGGAGTGCCCTGCCACGCAGGGGTGTCCCCCGCACAGAGGAGCCCCACGCACAAGGAGTGCACCCCGTAAAGAGAGCCGCCCAGCTCGAAAGAAAGCGCAGCCTGCCCAGGAATGGTGACGCACACTCGGAGAGCTGACACAACAAGATGACGCAACAAAAAGAAACACAGATTCCCGTGCCACTGACAACAACAGAAGCAGACAAAGAAGAAAATGCAGCAAACGGACACAGAGAACAGACAACCTGGGCGGGGGGGTGGGGGGTGGGAAGGGAAGAGAAATAAATATATCTTTAAAAAAAAAAAAAAAAGAAAGTGCAGCCTGCCCAGGAATGGCGCCGCAAACACACAGAGAGCTAACGCAGCAAGATGACGCAACAAAAAGAAACACAGATTCCTGTGCCGCTGACAACAACAGAAGCGGACAAAAAGAACACGCAGCAAATGGACACAGAGAACAGATAACTGGGGCAGGGGGGAAGGGGAGAGAAATAAATCTTTAAAAACACAGCCACCCCTCAACACTCTCTGCCCTCTAAGAAAACAAAAAGTGCCTTTTAATGTGACTGTTAAGGCTACCCTGGAAATGGCAAAGGCTTTCCCAATTGTCCATGTCACCTATTTAGGTGAAACAGATCTGATAACTGGAAACACGTAGAAAAGGGAGGCAGAGAGGCTCTAATGGGTAATAGGGCCCCTTCACTCAACTCCCTGCCTCGTTAACCCTCCTCTCGGTGTTGGAACCAAGACAGCTAGGCCAGTTATGGGGGAGCCATGGGCTTGGTTGGGAGCTCTTTTTTCTAGTCCTGAAGACTGAAGGTGATAAGCCAATGAAAATGTTGCAAAATAAGCCATATTTTGCATAATCTGTCCTGTAAAATGGGTTCCTCACTTACTATGGAGCTCCAAGGGAATTCTCCAATTTTAAATTCTTTTCCTCTAATAATACTTTTGCAACAGCAGTCAAGTAACAAAGAGGGTAACTGAATACAATTGCAGAATTTCAAAAGGTCAGAAAGTAAAGAAAAACGTCCTCAAGAGTTAAAGAATTTTTCTGGATTACACTTATGACAAATTAAACAACTGTAGTATATTTCCCATAGCCTGATAGTTGGTATGCTTTTAACGTTGGTCGTCCACAATCTTAAAATGTAATGAAATCAAAGAGGTTTTAATGTGCAATAGAGGAAAAAAGAGTGGGAAAAAAAATGCTGGTTGCTTTTCCGCAGTTAAATCATAGTTTAGCTATAATAAACCATACCTCACTACCTGGCTCCAGAAAACTGTTTTGCAAAGTATTCATAATATAGCTCACTGGAATACTGACAAAATGGTAAACTAAGAACAATTATTTCTGAAAAACATCCCCCAAAACAGCCATGTCTTCTGAGCTATCAATGTTAAGTATAATAAAAACCTAGATGCGATGGACTTGGCCCAGTGGTTAGGGCGTCCGTCTACCACATGGGAGGTCCGCGGTTCAAACCCGGGGCCTCCCTGACCCGTGTGGAGATGGCCCATGCGCAGTGCTGATGTGCGCAAGGAGTGCCCTGCCACACAGGGGTGCCCCCCGCGTAGGGGAGCCCCACGCGCAAGGAGTGCGCCCCGTAAAGGAGAGCCACCCAGCGTGAAAGAAAGTGCAGCCTGCCCAGGAATGGTGCCGCACACACAGAGAACTGACACAACAAGATGACACAACCAAAAGAAACACAGATTCCCATGCCGCTGACAACAATAGACGCAGCAAATAGACACAGAGAACAGACAACCAGGGTGGGGGGGGAGAGAGAAATAAATAAATAAATAAATCTTTTTTAAAAAAAACCTAGAATTTTATTCTACTTAAGTATGTTCTCCCTAAATTTTGGTAGATTTACTAATAAAATAACTATAGCTAACATTATCTATTAGATCTTTAAAATGATGTAAAATGTAGATTTGTGCTTAACAAAATTGAGCTATTACTTTGACAGACTTTAAGAATAATTGCATTATGGAGAGTGTTTGAAGATGATTCAAAGATCCTTTTGGTAACAAGGTATGCAGGTATGAGGTATAAAAAGTAGGCAGGATGAGCTTTGTTAAGGAAAAGGGATGTAGTTTTGTCCTACAGTAAAATGACTGGTTTTCCCAAAATAAGAAACGGGAATGTGTAAGACAAAATCTAAGTGAATATAGTAAGTTATAGAAAGTCTGTGGAAATGAATTTTGTCTAATTTGTTAGGCTTTTATATAATTTTTAAGAGCTTTCATATCAAACAGTAAATTCACGCAAACACTAAAGCTTGGTTTCCTCTCTGTTAAAATGATGAGGTTTCCCTGGATTAGTAGACTGCTCTTGGTGAGAAATTACAAAAGGTTTTTTTTCATAGGGTATTCTGCCAAGACAAAAACTCTGTCATATCAGAATAACGCTCCTGTTGATGCTTATATTGACTTTATCATCCTTTACTGTTTCAGAAAACAAATCCGCTCACTTTTTAAGATTTGTTTTTTTATTTCTCTCCCCCTCTTCCCCCCCCCCCCGCCCCCGTTGTCTGCTCTCTGTGCCCATTCGCTGTGTGTTCTTCTGTGACCACTTCTATTCTTAATAGCGGCACAGGAATCTGTGTCTCTTTTTGCTGCATCATCTTGTGTCAGCTCTCCGTGTGTGCGGCACCATTCCTGGGCAGGCTGCACTTTCTTTTGTGCTGGGCGGCTCTCCTTACGGGGCACACTCCTTGGGCGTGGGCCTCCCCTACGCGGGGGACACCCCTGCGTGGCACGACACTCCTTGCACGCATCAGCACTGCGCATGGGCCAGCTCCACACGGGTCAGGAGGCCCGGGGTTTGAACCATGGACCTCCCATGTGGTAGGTGGACACCCTATCCATTGGGCCAAGTCCTCTTCTCTCTGCTCACTTTTAAAAGAACTAAGTCTCTTCTCTAATCTTGGTTAAAAAAGGAACCAAATGTTGTTTCACAGTGACCCACTTTCCTGTTAAACAATGTTCAAACCTGATGACTTTTGACACTCTGTCTTCTCAAGGCCAAATGCTTTAGAATGTTTTGGTTTAATTTTCTAGTGGGCCCTCTGAAAATCACAAGGCATTTGTTCTTTCACCTTGTAAAAAAAGAGGCACCAGAAATAGGTAAATTCCTTTGATATGTTACAAGTTGCACAGAATGTCCTATAAGATCAAAAGGGACTTTCTAACTTTCTGCAGATTGAATTTGTATGGGTAAATGTTACTCATATGAAAATTTAGAAATTATATAGAACTACTAGAGATCTGGCAATGTTCTCACTGTCAATGATATGTCCTGATCTAGTCATAATTTTAGTTATTAGAACAACCAAATCTTGTCAGGGACACAGTTTTACTCTGATGCTTCTCTAAAAGTACACGCAGTCAGCTATAGGTTAGAGCTTCATTTTCAATTAGGAAGGACTTTAAAAGAGAAGGCAAATATATAAATTATGTTCTACATGCTAAGTAACACAACCATGGTAAAAGTGTAAACGTGAGACAGAACCAAAAAACAACAGTGAGGAACAACAAAACTTCTGCTGTGATCTACGGCTGATGATCTCAATGTATGTTAATTGTCAAATGTTTTTATTTCTGGAAATAGCTTCCTTTGGAAAATGTGAATCAAAGAATTAGGGCCTAGATTGTAGGCTCTTAGAGCAGTTACATTTGTTCCCAGTTGGTTGTTATTTCTAAACTTTTGAGGTGCTTTCCGACAAGTGTGACTGACTTGGTAGCTCCCTAGAACCTGGGTGTGCAAAACCTGAGGCTCAGAGTTAGAGTTTTCCAGCTCTGGAGGTACTGAAGGAGCAGCATTCCTCTATACAGCAATTGTGGAAGAAGCTGGAAAAGGAAGCAGACTTCAGATGTGCATGGGGCTGATCTGGTTAGGACTAAGGTGAATCAGATTAAAAGGTGATACTGGCTGTTTTTAAGGATTTTAATTTTCTGTGACCAACAGAGGACAGTTTTATTGCACACTGTCTGATTTAACCTATCTGGTCAGTTTACTTAGTGTGTTTTGGGATATAAAAAGTATTTGCAAAAACAGGAAAAAAAAAAAAGTATTTGCAAGGTCTAAATCTGAGATCTATTTCTTTCTGGAAAACATTAATCATCCTCACTCAAACTTATAACAGGGAAACCTATGAAAATAAACTCGAATATATAAGCCTTTCTCATAAAAGAAACTATGCAAACAGGTCAAGTTCTTGACTCTGAAGTCTGCACTTATGAAATTTCTGGAATGACAAAACTAAGCTTAATTATAATTGATGCCTAAGAGTCACAGCCCCCCGCCCCCCCCAAGAAACCTCCTTGATGCTCAAATATGGCCTCTCTCTAAGCCAAACTCTGCCAATAAACTCACTACCTTTGCCCCTATATGGGACATGACTCCCAGGGATAAGCCTCCTTGGCACCAAGGGATTAATACTGAATTTTGGGAAGCGGACTTGGCCTAGTGGTTAGGGCGTCCGTCTACCACATGGGAGGTCTACGGTTCAAACCCCGAGCCTCCTTGACCCGAGTGGAGCTGGCCCACGCAAAGTGCTGATGCGCACAAGGAGTGCCCTGCTACACGGGGGTGTCCCCATGTATGGGAGCCCCACGTGCAAGGAGTGCGCCCTGTAAGAAGAGCCGCCCAGTGCGAAAGAAAGTGCAGCCTGCCCAGGAATGGGCGCCGCACACACAGAGAGGTGACACAACAAGATGATGCAACAAAAAAAGAAACACAGATTTCTGTGCCACTGACAACAACAGAAGCAGACAAAGAAGAACACACAGCAAAGAGACACAGACAACAGACAACTGGGGTGGGGGGAAGGGGAGAGAAATAAATAAAATAAGTAAATCTTTAAAAAAAATACTGAATTTTGGTCAACGATGCTTTTGAAGAAGGATCCTGGTAAAAAAGGGGGAAATGTTCAAACAAAATAGAGTTTCTAGGGCTAAGAGATTTCAAAAGGATTCAGAAGGTCATTCTGGAGGTTGCTCTTATGAGGGTCTTAACCAGATGCTGCAGGCTGCCACAGTGTACAGAGCCTCGAGCAGCAATGCTCGTTAACCCTAAGGACATCCGTACCAAAAACCAGCCACATGATTCCACGGAATCAACAATGGGCCCAAGTGTGAGCCCCACTAGGGTACATATTTATCTGTGTTTGGATAAGCAGAGAATATAGCACAGGCACTGCCACTACAGATATTTGGGTTTTAACTCCTATTACTCTACTCCTAGTCTCTTGAGCCCTGACAAAAGCGTGAATTAGGCTTAATTGTTGCCAGTATACTTCCTACCATAGGATTTGCAGTCCCAGTAGGGAAATTAACCTATTTTATTAGTCAGGGTTCTCTAGGGAAACAGAATCAACAAGAGATATCTGTCAATAGTATGCGATTCTACAAGAGTCTCTCATGCAGCTGTGGGGATGCACAAGTCCAGGTTCCGTAGCCAGGCCGCAACCAGGGGCTGCAAGGAAAATCCAATGAAGGTCCTTGGCGAGTTCTGGGAGACACTGGCTGTCCAAAGATGAGCTGGGAAATCCTCTCTCAATGCTGGAATCACCTCCCCTTTACAGGGATTCAACTGAGTGAGTTAAGCGTCACTCACTGCTGATGGCAGTCTCCCTGACTGACGGAACTGTAACCAGCTATCTATGACTTACCACTGCAGTAAAGTCAATGGTGACTCAAGTCCACAAATGCCCTTGTATTGCAGTTAGCCCAGTGCTTGCTGGACCAAACAAATAGGCACAATTACCTCGCCGAGTTGACACAATAGCCTAACCATTATAGTTATCTTAAAGTAATTATACATTTAACCTCACTCTGATCACAGAAAACTTAACTGTCTCCAAGGTCATGAGCATTGAATATGTGTGGAAAACACATGAGCCATTTACCTTTTAAAGGTTTTAAAGAAAGCATCTTCAACACCCAGGTCAGAAGTTCCAATGTTTGGATAAGGGGCTAGTGTACTCTAGGGTTTCTGAAGCTGGACCGACCAACCGTTTCCAACATGAATAGGTACTAAGCATAACTGTAGCTGAATTAGGATTAACAACACAACTATTAGCTCCTGTTTACCATGAAGTGGCTTTATACAATTTAACAGCAACGGTTGAGGAACTTGCCAATTCCACTGCTACTGCTCTTGAGGCCATTCGAGTCTCTATGGACTGTGGCAAATGTTGACGCAGGTAATCGGACAGCCTTAGACTATCTTTTAGCAGATCAACAAGTATGTGCTGTAGCATACACTTCCTGCTGCACTTGGGTAAACACCTCCAGCCAGACTGAGTTAAATATGCAAAAGCTGTACAATCAGGCCACCTGGCTACGTACAAGTAATAACCCATCCACACAAACCTTGTGGGAGTCAACTGGAAGCTACTCTGCCTGAGCTGTTACCCGTTTTAAGTTGGTAAGAGAACGAGCAGTGCTTTTGTTCATACCTTTAGTTCTAAACCTTGTTGTCAAATTTATATCTGGAAACTATAGCCCACTGGGCTCTTCTACTCTCCCGCTGTACTCAGAGAACAGGGGGACTACTAGCCTGTGCCTGAGCACCTCCTCAGTCCAGGACCCAGAATACCTCCACCTGCATGCTAAGGCGTTCGATTCCTTGAATCCCAAACTACGCCCTGAATTAGCTAGAGTGGTCATCGCCCCTAATCCCTCAAGACTGGGGAATGTGCCAACTAAAAGGGGGAGACTGAAACCGCCACTTACCAACCCCCTTGAAACCACCATTTACTAACCCACTTTCAGAGTAGCCCCTCCCTTACTGGTTTGTAGGATTTTCTAGAAGTTTCTACTTCCCTTTCATTCAAAGGTCTACCGCCCCGTTTATTCATAGGGGCATGCTGCCTCGTGAGCTAAGTTACTGTTTCTTCTGCCCCGTGTAGCACCTGCTAAGACCAGCTCCCACCACACTCGTCCCTGAGCATGCTGGGCTTCCACTCGAAGACCAAGCATAACTCGCAAGGGAGCATGCGCCACTGAACCCCACCTTCCCAAGCCAGACAGGCCCATGTCACCTCACTCCATCTTCAACTACGCCCCATAACCAGCTTTCCCTAACCGGGACTGGCCCACACCCCATCCTCAGCCACTCCCTTAAGCCCACCTTCCCCAGATGGTATAAAATACCAGCACCCACTTTGTTCCGTGAGACTAATCTGGGCTTGCCTGGGGTCTCCTTGCTGGTCCTTTTCTCAAAATCCTGGTGACTCGGTATCAGCTTCTGTGCACATCAGGCAAATGAACCCCCTTGGTGGCATCAAGAACAAAAAGGCATGTGAGGGAAGCAACTGTGGCTCAATCGACTGGGCTCCCGCCTACCATATGGGAGGCCCTGGGTTCGTGTCCCAGGGCTTCCTTGTGGAGGCCAGCTGGTCCACGCCCGCAGAGAGCTGACCACCCACACCCCCGTGGAGAGCTGGTGCAGCAAGATGATGCAACAAAAAGGGAGACAAGCAGACACAGAAGAATGTAGAGCAAACGGACACAGATAGCAGACAGCGAGAAGCAGCAAGGGGTGGGTAATAAAAGTTTTTCAAAAAGGCATGTGCGTAATCAAATGGTTATCCCAAGACCACTCCCTACCCCAGTTTCCTCACAGGCCTCCTCCAGCACATCTACCCTTCCTTTTCTCAGTTACTCAGGGCAACACTGCGGCAGAGCAGACTGGGCTGGCTCTACACCAGGGATTTTAAACTAAGTGGGTCCATGGAAAGATTTCAGGGGATCCGTGAGAGTGAACTGAAAATTCAAAAAAACATTATTCTTAGGGGGACATGTTGGTGTGGATGTGATATATTTATTAAATACTACACAGTAAAACATGGACTTAGAGTATGATTTTTATTTTGATGTAGCATGTTCTGAGAGCAGTGGACAACTGCCTGCAAAAAGGTTGGTAAGGATGGCAGAGATGGTTTTATGATGCCATGGGAGAACTCAAATTTCTAAATGTTTGCCGAAAACGACCGTTTGAACAGATGCTGATCTGTGTTAGGTTATCAAGTATTGAAATTATGGGAAAGTTGTAAAACATAATTTTGAATAAATCTATAATTTAATTTAAAGACATGCCGATGTTGACTGCCATAAAACTATTGCTGCTACATTCTGAGAAGTCGTCCATGGTTTCCACATGACTGGCAAAAGGGGTCCGTGAACAAAAAAGGGTAAGAACCCCTGTTACACAGAATGACAACAATGGTGGAAACTAAGCTCAGACTGACCTTCACCAGAGGAAATAAAACAAACAAAAAGACAGGACCCGCAATGGGCGTGCACAGCTCCCGGCTCTCAGAGGCAACACAAGGCGACACCAGCGTCACTCCGACCAAAGCCCTGAATCACCAACTCTGATCATTGGAATTTAAAGGGAAGTGTTTAAAGATGAGTCCATCAAAATGCTTCAGGTAAAAGGTGGCCTTGGTGGAGGATAAATTTCCAGGGAACAACAACTCGGCAACCAACCAGCTCTTTACTCCAATACCCCGAGTCCGCTTTAAGACTCTGCCTTGCTCCTGGACTACCCTGCGAATACTTTTCAAACCAGGGGAGAGAAAAACAGGACTGAGTCAGTGCACTGGAGCCAGTGACTCACCAGGCGGTCAAATCCGGGATGAGGGCCGGGGCCCGAGGGGCCCTGCGGCTCCCAAGCCCGCCGCCCCGCACGGCCGGGCTGCTCGCCGGAGTCACGAGACCTGGACCTGTGGGTCAAGGCACAGCGGAGCCCCAGGGGCAGGGGTGCGGCCGCGGAAGGCCGGGGCCGCCCCGCGAGACCTGCGGAGCTGCCTTCAGCGGCCACGCGACCCCGCCCCGAGAGGCCCGGCCACGTCCACGGAACCCAACCCCCGCTTCACCGGAGACCCCTGGAATAGAAGCCACAGACGCCCCGAGGCACCTCTACGGGCACTTCCCACACCCCCACAGGAGGGGCCGCGGGGAGCCTCCCCGACCCGCCGCTGCGCTGCCACTGACCTGATTGCCAAACCTCCCGGGCAGGAGCCGGATCGGGGGGTGCCCCACCCCGGGCCTCGCGGCGGCTGCGACACCCCGACCGCGGCCCCGCACCCGAGGACCCCCGGCCGCTCGGGCCTGACCCCTCCGACCCCCGGCGGCGGCCCCCACCCCCCGCCCTGCCCTCCCCCCACCAAGCCCCGAGCCCTTGCGCCCCTCTCCCTTGGACCTCCCCCCCCCGAATCGCCCCCCTCGGCCCCGACCCTCCCCCGGCAGGGAACGCCTCGCCCGCCCCCCCCCCCCGCGCCTCAACCGCAAGCGGAAGAGCGGCGAGACCGCCGCGGCCGCCACTTCCTTCCCGTGTCGGGGCCTGCGGGCGCTGCGGGCGCGGAGCGGAGGGGCCCGGGCCGCCGCGCCCGCCCTCCCCGCCGCGCGCCGCGCTCGCTCACCGCCGCCGGGCTCGGCCGCGCCGGCTCCGCTTCCCGCCGTCCCCGCGCCTCTCCCGGGCCCGGGATTCGCTTCCGGCTCCGCGGCCGGGGGCGGGGCCGCTTCCGGCGCCGAGGCCACGCCCCGCGCGCCCCGCACCTCGCCCGGCACGCCCCCCGCCCGGGACCCGCCCCTTCCCCTCCCTCCGGTCCCCGGGCTCCGGGGACCCGGGCACCCGAGGCCGAGGCCGCCGAGCAGCGCTGGGACCCCGAGGCCGCCCGGCGCCCGCCGCGCCCTGACGCCGCCTTCGCCCACGTGGCACGGGCAGCGCCCACCCATCGCGAAGATTCCGGGCTGGGCCCTGCGGTGCAAGCCTGCAAAGCGTGCCCGAAAATAAAATATTTCTAGAGAGTAGAGTTAAGGAGCGCCGTCGAGTGCGGCGGAGATGCAGCCGATCCGAAATGCGCCTCCGGGGTCCAGGGCACTGCCGGGGTGAGAGAGGGAAAATGAGGCACGCCGGCGGACAAGGCCTTGGGCTCTGAGGTGTGGCCAGTCAGAACAAGCCTCAACACCCAGCCAGCCATCAGAAAAGGCCAAATGTGCGTCAAAGACAGAAGGGTAAGCCAAACAGGCATGGACCTACCCTCAGGGACTTACCAACCTGCGGGGGGGGGGGGGGGGGGGGGCCGGGGGGAGAGGGTCAGGCCTTAATCACATAGAAATATCATTAGGAAATGAGGTAAGTGCTGGAGAGAAGTGAAAGGTGTCAGGAAACTGTGGAAAAGGTGGGAACTGGAGCCCATTCTGGAAGATCAGGGAAGGTTTCTTCGAGCAATTAATGTTTGTGCCAAGATCTGAAGGCCTAATAGGAGTTCCCAGGGTTAAGGAGGAAAGAATTTTCCAGGCAGAGAAAGGAGCATGTGCAAAGGGCCTGAGGCAGGAGAAAGGTCTCCCGGCAGAGGAGCTGAAGGAAGCTCAGAAGCTCAGCGTAGTGGAGATGTGACCACGCCGCAGGCAGTGGGGTGAGATGAGCCAGGTCACCTAGAGGCTGTCAGGGCACAGCAGGGAGTTTGCTCTTTATTCTGAAAATAAGAAGGGAAGTTCTTGGAAGAGGCTGAGTAGGGGAGACACATCCTAAAGTCTGCGTTGTAATAAGATCCCTTTAGCTGCTAAGTGGAGAATGGATGGGAAGAGAGCCAAGTAGGAACTTAGTGCAGCCCGTTCAGGCAAATTGGAGGTGGCAAGTAAGATGGAGAGAAGTGGGTAGATACAAAGAGGCACCTGAAAAGTTAAATTGTCAGGTTTGAGGGTGGATTGGGTGTGTGGAGTGGGGAAGGAGATGGCAGGTGTCAAAGAAAGTAAAATGATTCTCATATAAAATGAACACATGTAAAAGATTTTATTCAACTCATTAATAATGAAGGAACCAATGAGGTGTTACAACTTGTTCAAAAGCCAGAGGAATGCTGAAAGGAATTTTCAAAAACTGGTCTATCCATAGTCAGCTGAGTTTCACTGGACACAGTTTGCATTTCTAAGGACAAGAATTATTTGCATTGCTGTCTGTTTTCTTTAAGGTAAGTTCTATCTTTACAAAGGGATGCAGTAGCCTACTCAAAAATAAAGGCACACAGGGAAGCGGACTTGGCCCAATGGATAGGGCGTCTGCCTACCACATGGGAGGTCCGTGGTTCAAACCCCGGGCCTCCTTGACCCGTGTGGAGCTGGCCCATGTGCAGTGCTGATTCACACAAGGAATGCCATGCCACAAAGGGGTGTCCCCCACATAGGGGAGCCCCACGTGCAAGGAGTGTGCCCCGTAAGGAGAGCTGCCCAGCACAAAAGAAAGTGCAGCCTGCCCAAGAATGGCGCCGCACACGCAGAGAGCTGACACAACAAGATGACACAACAAGAAGAAACACAGGGAAGTGGACTTGGCCCAGTGGTTAGGGCATCCGTCTACCACATGGGAGGTCCGCGGTTCAAACTCAAGGAGTGCCATGCCATGCAGGGGTGCCCCCCCCCGCATAGGGGAGCCCAGCGCGAAAGAAATTCCAGCCTGCCCAGGAATGACACCGCACACATGGAGAGCTGATGCAGCAAGATGACGCAACAAAAAGAAACACAGATTCCCGTGCTGCTGACAACAACAGAAGAGGACAAAGAACACGCAGCAAATGGACACAGAGAACAGACAACCAGGGTGGGGGGGGAAGGGGAGAGAAATAAAATAAATCTTTAAAAAAAAAAAGAAGAAACACAGATTCCCGGTGCTGCTGATAAGGATAGAAGCGGTCACAGAAGAACACATAGGAATGAACACACAGAGCAGACTCCTGGGGGGTGGGGGGGAGGGAAGAAGGGGAGAGAAATAAAAAATAAATCTTAAAAAAAAAATGAAATAAAGGCACACAGCCCACAGGAGCAGATCATTACTGGAGACTGCAGCATTCCATTGAAAAAAAATCTCCAGTAATTGCTTTTGCCCATTCTGAAGTCTTAAGTTTTTTCCTTACAGAGATGACTCCTAGCACCTGTGTAGCTGTTGATATGAGGAAAATAAAGTAAGGGCTGAGGATTGAGGGGGCAGAGTCAGGGTCCAGTTTTAAACATAGTACCTTGGAGGTCCCCTTGGCACGAGGAGGTGAGATGTGGAGGGATGGCTTTGTAACCGCTGACTATAGTGTTTGTACTTGCTGTCGCAGTGGTTATTTTAGCTTAGTTCTAGCTTAGTGCCACCCCTTTTCATGGTATTATAGTTGTTTTTACTTTTTATTGTAATGGCTACTTTATCTTCTACTCCTTGTTTATACTTGGTACTGTAGTGGTGACCACTACACCTCTTGTTTGGGTCCATAAAAACCCTAAACTCCTTAGACTTCAGAGACAGCTTTTGGGCCCCTAGGCCATCTGATCTCCTTGCTTTGCTGCTTAGCAATAAACCCTTTCTCCCTGTAAAACCCTGGTGTCTCAGGAACTGGTCATCTGAGCACATCTGGTAGAGAAACCCCATTTTGATCAGTAACAGCTTGAGCCAAGGCTTTAATAGTAGGCAGGATAAGGACGTAAAGAGTAGGAAGGGGGTCCCCAGAACAGGGAGGGGTTCAAGCAATGACACAGTGGTGGGAAAGGGTGGAGTTTGTATGGGAAACATAGAGATCAGACAGACATTAGCACTCCAGTGTTTCCAAGTCCATCATTACAATAAAATCAACGCAACGGTATGTGCAAGCAAGGATCAAGCAAGTTGTTCCATGTGTAAAGCCCCTGCTGTCTACATGATAACTGCGTAAAGCTTTCATTACACCATGTGCTATGGAAGTTCTGAAGTTCCAGAAGAAACTGTCAGCTCGTACCAGCGCTTCCTGCGGCGTGTTCCTGAGCACAGGTAGCAGGGGCTTGGGCAGTAAAGGCTCTGGAGGGGTGCGCTCCCCGCCTGATAGCTGTGTGACGGGCCGGTCGCTGCCTTCCTGAGCCTCGGTCTGCGGGTCGGCGAAGATGCCGAGAACCCTAGCACCTGCATCCTGGCACTGTTCAGGGAGGACCAAATGAGATAAAAGCGTGTCACTGGATGGGCCCAGGCCCTGGCTCGCATAAAGCGCCCGGCGAGCGCCGGCCATCCGATGGCAAGAAGGGAAGGAGAAGCCCCACGAGGCGGGCAGGACAGGGGCTGCGAGGACACGGAGAGGCGGGCTCCCTGCTTCACGCCGCACGGGAAGGGGGCTAGGGCTCAGCCTCAGCCCCAGTCCCCCCCCCCCCCCCGGGGGCCCGGGCAGGACTGCGAGCGCCTCCTCTCACCACAGGGCTGATCGTTCAGGGCGGCCCACGTGGAGGCTGCCAAGGCGGACCGCCCTCCCCCAGGCCTCGGCCAATCAGCGCCCAGCCTTCCCCTCGCGGTGATTGGCTCGGGGCTGCGCACGTGCTAGTGCTAGCAGGCCGCCCAACGCCGAGCGCGCGGGCCCCTGGGAGCGCGCGGGCCCCTGGGAGCGCGCGGGCCCCTGGGAGCGCGCGGGCCCCTGGGAGCGCGCGGGCCCCTGGGAGCGCGCGGGCCCCTGGGAGCGCGCGGGGTGGGGGGTGCGTTCTCCCACAAGTGAGCGGGTCGTGAGGCGGAGCCGCGAGAGAGAGCAGAGCCCGCGGGGTAGAGAGACCCAGGCCCGCGTCCTGCCCTCCTCCCCAGTCAGAGGACCTCGCGTCCCCGACCCCGCTGGCCGCACAGTCCGAAGCCCAGCGGCCTCGCAGGGCTGGTGTCAGCTTGGCCCGCGCGAGGCCGACAGGGCCGAGGCCCATCGCCCGCACCCCGGGCCTCTCGGTTCCTGAGGCCGCAGCGGGAAGCCAGGGGTCCCGGGCGGGCGCCTGCAGGCGCCGGGGGGCGCCGCCTTGCCCCTCTCCGGCCGCTGCGCTCCAGGCCGCCTGGTCTTGCCGCCGCCTTGTTCCCGCCGCTGCCTCCATCTTCTCTCACTTCTCTCTCGGTGCAGTCCCCTGACTCTCTCCGTGTCTTGTAAAGACCGACCCCTGGGTAATCCAGGAGGCCTCCTCTCAAAAGCCCGAACTTCATCACATTTTTTTGCCACTCAAGACACATTCGCTGTTTGCCATATAAAGTAGTCTTCCCAGGGGCTGGGAACTGGGATGTGGGGAGGTCTTTTGGGGGGCACCACTCAGCTCACTGCAGGGGTCCTGGAAAATATTTCAGTTTCTTCTAAATTCACACCCCCCCACCCCCCATGGACTTTCAGGTTGAGGAAAAGGCTTTAATATAGAGTGTACTTGCCTTCGTACCAATGCATGTGCAAACCTGTATGTGTTAATTAATTGATTACATATAGGAAGGGGCCCTGAAAGAGCAGAAGTGCCTAGGGCCAGCGAAAATCATAATTTGGTCCTACTTACAGGGAAACCAAATCTGAAGGCCAGATGATTGAAACAGCTCTACAGAGGGCACCAAAAGGCGATTTCTTTTCTTTTTTTTTTTTTTAAGATTTATTTCTCTCCCATTCCCCCCCACCCCTATTGGCTGCATCTTGTTTCTTTGTCCGCTTCTGTTGTTAGTGGCACAGAAATCTGTGTTTCTTTCTGTTGCGACATCTTGTTGTGTCCGCTCTCCGTGTGTGTGGCACCATTCCTGGGCAGGCTGCACTTTCTTTTATGCTGGGCGGTTCTCCCTACGGGGCGCACTTCTTGCACGTGGGGCTCCCCTACGCGGGGGACACCCCTGCGTGGCAGGGCATTCCTTGTGCACATCAGCACTGCACATGGGCCAGCTCCACACGGGTCAAGGAGGCCCAGGTTTGAACCGTGGACCTCCCATGTGGTAGGTGGACGCCCTAACCACTGGGCCAAGTCCGCTTCCCAAAAAGTCGATTTCTTGACTGACTGGACAGACTGGAAAGAATGAGGATTTTGTAGGCAAAAAACCCTGGTCAACTAGAAGTAGGAACTCACATGGGAAGAGAGCCTGTCTTTACCAGGCACTACCCTGAATTTTTTTTATGTAGGATATTTCATTTCCTCCCTCAAAACAGCTTTGTGAAGTAGGTACTTTTAAAAATAGCTTTATTGAGATATAATTCACATACAAGTCACCCATCTAAAGTATACAGTACTATTTAGTGTATTCATTGGATATACTTTCACCACGACCTAGTTTTAGAACATTTTCTTTCCCCTAAAAGAAACCCTAGTCATGAGCAGTCAATTCCCATTCTTGCTTTTTGTCGAGCCCTAAAACAATCATTCTGCCTATGAAGTAGTAGTAGTGCTTCCATTTTACAGGTAAGAAGAAAATGAAGTTCACTGGAGAATTTTCAGCATAAGTATTTGTGGTTTGACTCTGGATGCAATGTGGTGAAAAGAATGTGCTTCAGAGTGATATCCAGGCAAAAAAAGTGAGGTAAATTTCTCTTTCGATGCACCTTTTCTACTCAGGAGACTGGGCAGGGACTGTAGCTGTCCATGTAGTAATTACAAGTACAGTTTAAAATGTGAAAAGCCAAAAGACCTAGTATGCTAAAGAACAAGAACCTGCCTGTGGACTAAGAGTGAGCAGAAATGCAGTGGCGAATGGGGACGGAGCCATGGGCCTGCCTGGTTTCTGGTCCCATGTTGCCCAAGCTTGTGAAAGGTGGCTGAAAGAAAAATGCAGACCATCAGAGACACCTGTGTAGCCTCTGACCTGGACCTGAGCCAAGCCAGCCCCAGCCTTGAGGTCTGGAGGGGATCCGAGGTGTCCTGGACACTACGCAGGGCTTTCAGATTTGAAGAGTGCTTGGCAGAGACCACAGCTGTCCACTGAATCCTCTCTAGTCTTCCTCTGTCCTGACCAGGCAGGTGGCTGCCCAGCAGCACTCCATTTCCCACCTTCCCTTGCATTTAAGTGCAGCCCAATGACCAAAAAGGAGTGGTGTTGTGCCCCACTATGGGGCCCGGCCAACGAAATCTCACACGTGTATTCCTCTTTCTCTGCGCCCTTACTGTGGGCTGAAATGGCGTTGTAGGTTTATCAATTTCTTATTGCTGCTGTAACAAACTACCACCAAATTAGAGGCTTAAAACAACACAAACTTTATTCTTTTACTAGTTCTGGAGGTTAGAAGTCCAAATTTATTTTCTCTGGGCTAAACTCAAGGTATCAGCAGGCCTGTTTCCTTCTGGAGACTCCAGAAGATACTCAGCTCGTGGCCTTTACTAGCTTATGGGAGCCACCTGCAATCCTTGCTTCACGGCCCCTTCCTCTCATCCCTCCAACCTCTGCTTCTGCCATCACATCTCTTTCTTGTCTGTAGTAAGATCTCCTTCTGCCTCTCTCTGACACTTGTGATTACCTTTAGGATCCCTGGATAATCCAAGATGATCTCGCCCTTCAAGAACCTTAACTTTATCACATCTGCAAAATCCCTTTTGCTGTCTAAGGTAACTCGTTCACATGTTCCAGAGATTAGGGAGTGGACATATCTGGAGGCCCTTAATCAGCCTGCCACAGGTGATGGGTACAACCTTGGACGCCACATTTGAGATAGCGTGGCCCAGTCACTCTTTGTCCCTGATCAACTTTGTGAAATAGAGTGCTTTTCCTTCCATCCCCATCCCCCTCCTTTATCTGACCGAAAACATATCACCCTGAAGAGAAATAAAAACCTGTTTTGATCAATTTGTTACAGATATTTAGCCTACCCTAATCCAGAGAGGTTGGAGACAACTGCAGAACAGAAGACGGACAGAAGGAGGAAGAGACAAAAAAGCCACTTCCGGGCGGCGGACTTGGCCCAGTGGTTAGGGCGTCCGTCTACCACATGGGAGGTCCGCGGTTCAAACCCCGGGCCTCCTTGACCCGTGTGGAGCTGGCCTATGCGCAGTGCTGATGCGCGCAAGGAGTGCCCTGCCACGCAGGGGTGTCCCTGCATAGGGGAGCCCCATGCGCAAGGAGTGCGCCCCGTAAGGAGAGCCGCCCAGCGCGAAAGAAAGCGCAGCCTGCCCAGGAATGGCGCTGCCCACACGGAGAGCTGACACAACAAGATGACGCAACTAAAAGAAACAGATCCCCGTGCCCCTGACAACAACAGAAGCAGATAAAAAGGAAGATGCAGCAAATAGACACAGAGAACAGACAGCCAGGGTGGGGCGGGGAGGGGAGAGAAATAAATAAATAAATAAATCTTTTTTTAAATCTTACAAAAAAAAAAAGCCACTTCCCCTAAACTTGAGCCTACAAGTGTAAGTTCCAAAACAAATTCTAAAACCTAACACTGGGGGCAGCTGTGGCTCAAGCAGTGGAATGCGTCCCTCCCACATGGGGGGTCCTGGGTCTGGTTCCCAGGGCCTCCTGAGAAAACAAAAACAAGCCAAACGAACGATAAAACCATCTCAGGAAAGCCGACGTGGCTCAGTGGTTGAGCGCTGGCTTCCAATACGAGGCCCAGGTTCAACCCCCACCCCAGGTGCAAAAAAATAAAATTAAATTTAAAAAAACTAATACTAAGTAAGAAAGTGGGGAGTGGATGCGGCTCAACAGTTGAGCACCAGCTTCCCAAATGGGCTAGGTCCCTGGAGCCTCCTAAAAACAAAAACAACAAGCAAACAAATGAAGAAACCAGCTCACACCTCATCTTTTTCCTCTTTTATCATTTGTGTTCCACTGATTTCTTAAGTAAGATTTTGTGCTGGGTTGAGAAGTTATTCACGTTGTGAAGAAATTTTTTTTTCAGTGATTAAAGAGACATTCATTTATCCAGACACACACACACACACACAAACCAACTCAGGGGAGCGAATGTGGCTCAGTGGTTGAGCACCAGCTTCCCACATAAGAGGTCCTGGGTTCAATCCCCTGCCCCGGTACCTCAAGACAAAAAAAAAAAAAAAAAAAGCAAACCCAATAAACAATGAAAACATGAATTAATTAAAGCTGAATTTTTAAAATTCACTCCCTCTTACCCTCAACCCCAGTTCCTCTAAATTGACTAGCTTTTCAAATTTGCTATTTCTAATGGTCCCTCATAAGTGATCTGATTGTCACTTATGAGACACATAGTGTCTTGAGATTATCCTTATGTGCCTTGCTTATTTGACGAGCATAATGTTTTCGAAGTTCTTCCGTGTTGCAGCATGTTACATGACTTCATTCTTTCTTATGGCCATATAATCCTCCATTGTGTGTAGGTACTACAGTTTGCTTATCATTCATTTGCTCTTAGAATCTTGGGTTGTTTCCACCTTTGGGTGTTGTGAACAATGCTGCTGTAAACATTGGTGTTCAAGTACCTGTTTGAGACCCTCTTTTGGAATTACTGGGTCGTATGGTAATTATTTCACTTTTGCGGAACCACCATATTGTTTTACACAGTGGCTGCACCACTTCACTCTCCCACCATTGCCCTTGAGTTCCAGTATTCAAGTAGTATCTTCCATATTTTGAATAATAGCCATCCTTTTTGGGTGTGAAGTGGTACCCCTTGATGTTGATTTGCATCTCCCTAATGGCTAATGATGGTAAGCACCTTTTCATGTGTTTATTGGCCATTTGCGTATCTCCTTCAGAGAAAAGTCTATTCAAGTCCTTGACCCATTTTAAAATTGTTCTGTTAGTCTTTTTGTCATAGCATTGCAGTTGTTTTTTTTTATTATTTATCCCCCACCCGTTGTTTTTTTGCGCTCCCTGTCTGCTCTTTGTGTCCATTCACTGTGTGTTCTACATCTGCTTTTCTTCTTCTTCTTCTTGTCTTTCTCTTTAGGTGGGACTGGGAATTAATCCCAGGACCTTTCAGTGTAGGAGAGAGGTGCTCAGTTGCTTGAGCCACCTCAGCTCCCTGGTCTGCTGTGTCTCTCACTGTCTCTCCTCTGCATTTCCCTTTGTTGCATCATCTTTCTGCGCCAGCTCTCTGCGGTGTAGGCCGTGAGCTCTCCGCTGTGTGGGCCAACTTGCCTTTCACCAGGAGGCCACGGGGATCACACCTAGGGCCTCCTATATGGTAGACAGCAGCCCCATCGCTTGAGCCACATCCATTTTCTGCAAAAGTTCTTTATATACTTGGATATTAAGTCCCTATCCATTATATGGTTTGCACTTCTTTTCTCCAATTCTGTAGGTTGTCTTCACATTGCTTCACATGGTTAATAATTTCCTTTGATGTGCAAAAGTTTTAAACTTTGATGCAATACAAATTTATTTTGTTGTTCATGCTTTGGTGTCATATCTAAGAATCCATTGCTAGATGCTAGGGCATGAAGATTTCCTCCTGTTACCTTGTAAGTTTTATAGTTTTAGCTCTTATTTTAGGTCTTTAAACTAATTTTGAGTTGATTTTTATATATATGGTGTGAGGTCAGGGTCTACCTCTATTCTTCTATATGTGACTATGCAGTTTTCCTGGCACTATTTGTTGAAGAGTCTATTCTTTCTCCATCATATGTAACATAGGCCCTTGTCAAATATCAGTTGGCCACAGATGTGTGGTTCTGGATTTTTATTCTGTTCTCCTAGTCTATTTGTCTATCTTAATGCCAGCACCATACTTGTTTTGATTAATGTAACTTTGTAGTATAATTTTTTTTCATAGTATTTGAAATTGGGAAGAATGAGTCCTCCAACTTCGTTCTTTTTGAAAATTGTTTTGAATATTTGGGGCCCTTTGCAGTTCCATATGAATTTGAGGATCAGTTTTTGTTTGTTCCCATTTCTGTAAAAATAGCTGCTGGGGGAATCAGATGCGACTCAATCAGTTGGGCTCCTGTCTACCATATGGGAGGCCCTGGGTTCACGTCCCAGGGCCTCCTTGTGAAGGCAAGCTGGCCCGCATCCACGGAGAGCTGACGGCCCACACCGGCAGATTGCTGGCGCAGCAAGATGACGCAACAAAGGGAGACAAGCAGACACAGAAGAATGCACAGCGAATGGACACAGAGAGCAGACAGCAAGTAAATGGCAAGGGGGTGGGGAATAAATAAAATTTTTTAAATCTAAAAATAAAATTAAAAAACAGCTGCTGGAATTTTAATCTGTAGATTCCTTCTGTAACACTGATGTATTAGCCATATTAACTCTTCCAATCCATGGATGTGGGATGTCTTTCCATTTTCTTAGGTCTTCTTTAATTTCAGCAGTGTTTTGTAGTTACCAGAATACAAGTCTTTCAGATATTTTGTTCTTTTAGATGCTGTGATGGCTAAGCTCATGTGTCAGCTTGGCTAGGTTGTGGTGTCCAGTTGTTTGTCAGGCAAGCATTGGCCTGATTGTCAGAGAGGGTATATTGTTAATGGCTCTAAATCATAAGTCAGTTGATTGCACCTATGGCTGATCACATCTACAATCAAAAAGGAGATTGCCTTCAGCATTGAAAGATGAGATAGTCAAAGAGACAAGGAATTGCAATTATAGAATAAGGTAAAATATTAAGAAACAAAAGCCAAGCAGTTAAAAAAGTTTAAAATCTTGCCATGAAAATGTGGTTATTAATAATAAAAACTCAGTAGATGAGATAAACTCTAGATTTATACAATGAAAGAGAAAATCAGTGATTTGGAAGTTGTTGAGGAATAACGGGAAAAAAACAGATTCAAGGCAATGAAAAATAAGAGCATATGAGAGATGTGGAAGACAGGTTTAGAAAATCCAATATGTATTTTACAGTAGAGAGCAAAAGCCAGAGGCAGACAGAATGGTGGAGAAGTAATTAATTATTGATGAGAATTTCGTAGAATTGAAGAAGGATGGTGTATTAGTCAGCCAAAGGGGTGCTCATACAAAATACCAGAAATTGGTTGGTTTTTATAAAGGGTATTTATTTGGGGTAGGCGCTTACAGATACCAGGCCATAAAGCATAAGTTACTCCCCTCACCAAAGTCTATTTCCACATGTTGGAGCAAGGTGGCTGCTGACATCTGCGAGGGTTCAGGCCTCCTGGGTTCCTCCCTTCCAGGGTCTTGCTTCTCTCTGGATTCAGGGTTCCTCTGTTTCCAGGGCTTGCTTCTTCCTGGGCTCAGGGTTCCTCTCTTTCCGGGGCTTGCTTCTCTTTCCTCTGTGAGCTTACTTCCTGGGCCTCCAGCTTATGGCTTCAGCATCAAACTTTAACATCAAAAACCCTCAATTCTGTCCTTTGCCATGCCTTTTATCTGTGAGTCTTCACCCACCAAGGAGTGGGGACTCGATGCCCTACTGATGTGGCCCAATCAAAGCCCTCATCATCACTTAATCACACCCAGGTACAGGCCATATTACAAATATCCAATATCTATTTTTGGAATTTATAACCATATCAAACTGCCAAAGATGGTATGCAGAACCAGAGCGCTCTACAGTCCCCAGGATGTTAAATAAAAATAAAAACATACCTAGAGACATTATTTTAAAAGTACTTACTCTCAAGAATAAAGAGGAAAATTCTTAGAGTTTCCAGAGCAAAAAGATTATTTGCAAAAGAATAACATCAAGCCTTACTGTAGACTTGTCCTCAGCCTAAGAGATGAAAAAGACAAGGAATAAAATAAATAAATAAAAAATAAAAAAAGACAAGGAGTAGTATCTTCACAGTGCTGAGCCAACCTGACAGTGGACGGGGTTTCAGTGTGCCGTAGATGGCTGTAAGAATGGCTGCCAGTGAACCCTGCTTCCTTGTGTCCCCCCCCTTTGCAGTGCGCTATAGTTGTTCTCCCATCAAGAACTGGAGCCTGTTTCTCCAACCTCTTGAATCTGGGATAACCTTGTGACTTGCTTTGATGAACAGAATGCCAGAGAAATGACATTGGGCAAGTTCAGGGTTGAGAGCTCAAGAGATACTGCAGCTTATGTTCCTGCCTCTTGGAGGGCTGAGCGCATGCCGTCTCGAGGAGGGCCAGTCTCGCCCATGAATGAGGGGCCACTGAGACGCCACAGTCAGCAGCCAGGCTGGCTGCCCTCCTGGAGCTGACAGCACCAGTTGAGCAATTAGGTGGCTGAAGGCACGTGAGGGAGAAGAAATCGTGGTTCCTCATCACAACTAAGTTTTGCCATGGATTGTGGGTTACATAGTAACAGGTTACAAAACATAACGGGGGAGTGGATGTAGCTCAAGTGGCTGCGCACCTGCTTCCCATGTGTGAGGTCCCAGGTTTGATCTCCCTTACCTCCTAAAAACTAAACAAACAAACAAACAAACAGAAAACCATAATGGATCTTCAAGTGAGTTTTGAAATCAACTTACTGGGACAAAATCAGCATTAAAAAAAAGAGAAATAGTAAAATAGAAAATACAAGAATGCATTTCATATAGAAGGGTGCTCCAATAATCTATTACTGTGTAACCATCTCAAAGGTCAGTGATAAAAAAACTGACCAAGTTAACATGCTTCCAATTTTGTGGGCTTCTTTAAAGCATAGTGGTTGTACTTCTACTATGTGTGTGACACATATAGCATCTCTTACCTAACTAAGGATTGACCTTGCCCCTGCCCTCCTTCCAGTCTAGCCTCCACTCCAACTTCATGACAAACTCAAATTTCTGTGACCTATCTGTTAGAAAGAAAGCTGCACATTTAAGAGAACGAAAGCTCATCCAATTATGGAGGAGAAAAGAATTTTTTTAACAATCTTGCAAGAACAGGAAAAATGGCCAGCACGCCAAACAACAGGAAACAACAACATTTATACCCTAAGCCTAACACACGGTCCCTCCCCTGTTCCCCATTGATTGGGTACTTCAGGGGTTACAGACTATCTGAGGGGTCTGATTAACTTACACGGGTTCCTGCTCTTCACTGCAGCTCTTGTTCCGTACAATACAGCGGCTTGGTACTTGGCAACAATTTCAAACACGTTGCTAGGTTTTCTGCTTATGTTAGAGCTCTTCCCCCTTCCCCCCCCAATTACAACCCCCAATCCCCTTTGTTTCAGAGTTGGCACCATTTTCAAACTTGGTGCCAAATCCGTTACAGCCTTGCAGAGTTGGTAGGAGCTAGTTTTGAATCTGAGACACGATTTTCCCAATTCCATGTCACTTTTATGTGAAAGCTAAACTTAACTCTTTCCTTACATTATCCTACAGAATTAGAAATGTCTCCTCTTACAAGAATGATAGGGTCATTTTCTGTCTTTTCACTCTATTCCCTAGACTTAAAAGTAGATAGTAGGTGGTAGAAAGAAAGATGCACCTGTAAGAGAACAAAAACTCACCTGATTGTGGAGGAGAAAAGAATTTTATTAACGATCTTGCAAAAACGGGTGCATGACCTGGATAAAATGGCTGGCATGCAAAACAAGGAGAAACTGGTATTTATGCCCTAAACTTAACACGCGTTCCCTCCCCTCTCCCCATTGCTTGGGCACTTCACAGCCTGCCCTAGAGCTCTAACTAGGTTCCGTGGTTCTTCCTGTTCCCCAGTCGCTACATTCCCGCAGGTTGGGTGGGCTCAGCACTGCTTTCACTCCTGGCGCACTTTTCAAGTTTGGTGCCCCTTTCACTATTGGCCACACCCTCACTTCTCACCATTGGCCCTTCTCGCTTTGGCCCCGCCCCCATTTCTCACCATTGGCCCTTCTCGCTTTGGCCCCGCCCCCACTTCTCACCATTGGCCCCCCCGTATTTTGGCACCACTTTTCAAATTCTTTTTTTTTTTTTAAAGATTTATTTATTTATCTCCCCTTCCCCCCCACCCCGGTTGTCTGTTCTCTGTGTCTATTTGCTGTGTCTTCTTTGTCTGCTTCTGTTGTTGTCAGCGGCACAGGAATCTGTGTTTCCTTTTTGTTGCGTCATCTTGCTGTGTCAGCTCTCCATGTGTGTGGTGCCACTCCTGGGCAGGCTGCGCTTTCTTTCACGCTGGGCGGCTCTCCTTACGGGTGCACTCCTTGCACGTGGGGCTCTCCTACAGGGGAGACACCCCTGCATGGTGCGGCACTCCTTGCACACATCAGCACTGCGCATGGGCCAGCTCCACACGGGTCAAGGAGGCCCGGGGTTTGAACCGTGGACCTCCCATGTGGTAGGCAGATGCCCTAACCACTGGGCCAAGTCCGCCGTCCACTTTTCAAATTCTTGACGCCATAGGCAGTAGAACCCCTTTCCCTCACTCCTCGGTTCTGGCTTCCCCTTTGTGAAAATTAAATTTAACACTTTTCTACAAATCCCCTCTTTCTTTTAAACTCTTTGAGTTTTCACAATTTAGTTTCTCAAATCTGCTAAGAGCCCCCTCACATTCGTCACCATAGAGATCTTCCTCTTTAAGGGGTACAAGTTGTTTTGCTTGTACTGTATGGGCATCTGTTTGGTTAGGGCCATTTCAATGAGTTTTGTTTTTTTTTTAAGATTTATTTTTTATTTATTTCTCTCCACTTTCCCTACCCCTCCCGCCAGCTGTCTGTTCTCTGTGTCCATTTGCTGTGTGTTCTTCTGCGTCCGCTTGTATTCTTGTCAGCGGCACCGGAAATCTGTGTCTCTTTTTGTTGCATCATCTTGCTGCATCAGCTTTCCAGGCGTGTGGCGCCACTCCTGGGTGGGCTGCATTTTTTTTGCGTGGGGTGACTCTCTTTACAGGGCTCACTCCTTGCATGTGGGGCTCCCCTATGCAGGGGACACCTCTGTATGGCATGGCACTCCTTGCGCATGTCAGCACTGTGAGTGGGCCAGCTTACCACATAGGTCAGGAGGCCCTGGGTTTGAACCTTGGACCTCCCATGGGGTAGGCAGACGCTCTATCCATTAAGCCAAATCTGCTTCCCTCAGTGAGTTTCTGAGTTAACTCTCGGGCACACGGGATGATGCAACATCCAACTGCTTTGGGTACCCCAGTCACGATGATAAGGGAAAGTCAGGACAGACAGTGCCACTCCTTTCTAATTTCCAGACCAGCTCTCTAACCATCCCATGAGTGGGTTGTCAGTGCCAGAATTTTCTGCTAACTCTTCAGATAAGGCTGTTAAGCCTTGCAAGGCCTTGGTGATAGTCCTGTCTGGGGCCGTATTACTGGGGATAAAGATACAGCAACTCCCTCCAGTCATAATACAGACGCCTCATTTCTGCTAGCATCATGTCTAGGGCTATCCTATTTTCCCATGTCATTCGGCTAGTAGCATCCAACTGTTCTGCTATTCCCTTAACTGCATCCTCATGTCATTGATAAATATTTGTTGATTATAATATATATAGTTAATCCAAACCACATTTTTGTTAACGGTGACCCACCAGAACATGAATGACTCAAATCCTGCAGCTACCTCATTTCTAGCTTTAAATATATTTGGGACTCCCCGGGGAACTCCTACACTATCTAGATAAATTTGGTCATCAAAGGAACCAGGTAAACTTCTTTCCTCTTTCCCTGGTTTTGTGTTTCTTCTTCTTTTTCAAATGCCAGGGTGAATGGGATGGCCAACTGAACCAGAGCACAGGGTCCTCCCCACTGCTCAGGTGACACCGGTCGGAGGATGCCCTTTCCTCAGTACCACCAAAGGTCTGCTCGGGGTATGGCCAGGCTGGAGAACTTGCCAGTACTATCCTCGCTCACGTTCCATACTCGTGTACACAGGGCCACGGTCCCAAGGTCCTGGAGCCCTTTTCCCCATCTAGAGAGACAGGCAGAGGGACTTCCTGGACCAAGGCGGGAAGCCGGTATGGCTTTGGTATTTCCCTTTTTGACAGGAGGGAAGAAAGAGGACAAAGTACCACAATTTTCACCAGGAGTAGCATTCTGGAAGAGGAGTATCATGCACTTAAACTCCCCTTCATGCTCTTCCATACCTAATGGAAAAGACACAATATGAGCTGTGGGCCGGCCTATTGCACAAGCGTAACAGTTGCTTTCATTCAGACTCTGGACTGTATATTTGACCCATTCTACCCAGACATTTGTGTCCTCATATCCTGTCTCTATTTTTATGGTCTGCTTTAAATCCTCTGCCTTAAGTATTCTGATTGCTTTGGGCTCCTTCTGCATAGGGGAACTGGCCTTTGGTGGGTTTTCCCTTGGTGTCTCTGAAGGGTGAGCTGGAGGGGGCGTTGTTGATGTCATATCCACAGGGGGAGGAAGGACTCGACTACAGAACCTCCCCAGAGGATCTTTACTGTAACGTCCACCCCCATCCCACAGAATCTGTCGGGGGAAGAATAATGGTTATTGCTGAATCTGTCTGCCTTCGTAATGGTTATTTAGCACTGGGTTACACTGGAGGTTTGTGCAGTCTGGTGGGTATTACCTTTCTAAAAGGCTATCTTGTCCTCCAACGGTTTCAAGTGAGTACAGCCTCCTCTGTTCCCAGTGGTCCACCCCTTGTCCTCTCTAGTCCACCACACAAGGCTCCAATCAAGACAGGGGTGGAGGCTGAAATAACCTCCCAGTGACTCAGGGCATAGATATTTATTTCGCCCACTCAGTCACCACTGATGTCCTAAGTCTCCACACCTTATCACTTGGCAGGTGTCAAACTGCACAGTCTGAGACTCTAGGCCTTCAGTTATATTTTCTATCAATTTAATGGGGCTTTTCATGACCTGAATCTGAAACATCATAGTCAGTATAATTATTCTCATTTTCAGAAACTTTAAATCCTTCATCTGCTAGTCTCTTAAGGCACTAGACAATGTGCCCTCTAAGTGGAGGGATATCTTCCCACGAAATTCACTGATAGAGAGTCTGAGCAGTCCCTCCCACTTCTGTTACCCTCCCAAGTACTGCTTCTCAGAGTGATCCTTAAGGGATCTGGAGTTGGAGTTATTTCCCAGGACTGGGACGGTGTTGTTGGGTACTTATCGTCTAGTTCAGGTACTGGTCCTTGTACTTGAGAGCAGTGGGTCCAGCCATTTTCTACTGTCTGGACTATAGTTTCAATTGTCAACAAAGCTTGATAGGGTCCTTCCCAGGTAGGCTGAAGTTTCGACTCCTTCCATGACTTGATTAGGACCCAGCTGCCGGGTTGGTGTTGATGGACAGTGAATTCAAGTGGCAGGGTCTAGGCCAGCAAACCATGATGCCTGAGGGATGACAAAGTAGAGGACAAAACCAGTATATAATTCTTAAGGAAGAGATCCTTTAACTCTAAGGAAGGGAGGTCTCCAGTCCTCCTAGGAAAAGGCAAGCCAAAGCATTTCATAAGGGGAGGTTTCCAGGTGTTTCCTAGGGGCGGTTCTAATTCTCAATAGGGCTATGGGTAAGCACTTAATCCAGAGTAACTTTGTTTCTAAGACCAACTTAGAAACATGCTCCTTTAAAGTCTAATTCATTCTCTCCCTTCTCCCTGAAGATGGAGTGTCGGAGTCAACGGACCCGAGGGTATCGGGAATGAAAGATAAAGAAAGATTGGGTTGAGGGGATCTGCGAGCATTGAAGCCTCAAGCTCATCAGACAAGTTTATTAATCTCAGGGGCTTCTTTATATACCCCAAGCAATTGTGAGAACCAGCAACTATTCTAGCTAACTATTCCCATTACCTCATTCTAAATAACACAGTGCACAGTGGATAAGAGAGTTACCAAAACTCATGATGTTCTATTATATTATTGAAACAAATATACTCATTAATCTTGTTGCCCAGGTTACTTGAAATATCAAGTCTGGGTTCTGCTGGAATGTTATGTTTCCCAGAGAGATTAGCCACCTGCACGTATATCTCTAGGGACAGCATGACCCAGTGGTCAGAAAGTAACTTGCTTCCATGGAAACAACATGCCTTTGTTTCCCACATTTTCCCCTTTTTGTTTTAGTCAGGGTGGCTGTGCCTGTCTTAGGTTGCCCTCCTCTGAGAGTCACCCATCACTGACTACCAGCCAAGTGCTCTGACCATGGGGAACTATATCAGATTTTATGCAAGTACCAAATTATTAGCTTGTCCCATCGCATCAACATGATGCAGTCTTCGGCATACTTCTTGTCCCAGGCAAGGGACAAAAATGAGCAACAAGATTAATACATAAAGTCCTATTTTTAATGCTGATAAAAAATGTTGAGACTTCCACCAATCTACTGGATTAAACTTATTAAAATGAGAAATTAAATCATTAAAGATATCCTTATCTTCAGCTACTTAAATCTGATTATGATACATTTCTAATATCTTTTTCTGTAATTCTTCTATTTCTAATGACATATTACCTTTATGACCTATCAAATGATTTTTAATCTTTTCCTAATCAAATATAGAATTATTATAAGCAAGTGGAGTAATACAAAAGTTACTTTAATTCCAATCACATTTCAATCCCCTTAAGTTTAAATTATACAATTGATCTCCAATATGCAAAACAGCTGATTCTAAATCATTAACTCTACTGTTTAATTCTCCATCAATATGTTCTTGACTACGCCATAAGTCACTAGCATTCTTATGCCAATCATGCACATATTGTTGAGTCTGCACCGTCTCATGCAAGGCCACTGTAGCTGTAGTAGCAGCTGCAATGACACCAATCAGTCCTAATATGCCAGCTATTATCAGTCCCACAAATCTCTTCGAGCGCTTCAGGATTTCTCGAGCCATATGGAACAGCAGTTGACTCTCAGGTGACGATTGACAAATACGGTTCAGTCGCACTGGAATCCACACTCCCCGCCACCGTCGAACCATTGTAATGAAATCTCCATTCTGTAAAATGTTCTCAGACAAACAGATATGCAAGGCCCTACTTTTATAAAATAGAGCATTCTCAGTTATAGTCAATTTTCCAACCACAAACACGTAAGGATCTCTTACGCATGCCTGAAGATGATGAATTTGATTTAAATGCAGATATTGACCATTCTTACTATTATTCCCAATCTATTCTATAGTAGGAGCTATTCCTAGAAAAACTCTCCACAGATTCTTTTGTTTATGTATAGATGTAATATTACACCATGGAGAAGGGACCCATTTCCCTTTCTGTTTCCAAATATTATTATTGTTAGTAAAAATTATTTTTTGTTGTCCTTTACTATTTAGACCATGCCAAATAAATCTGTCATTATATTCAATGGGACTCCCCATAGGGGCACTTTCCACACTGTTCCATAGGAATCATTAAAAATGACAGATCCTCTTCTTATATGGCACTCTTGCCATCCTTCTTTATCCCTACTGTCTTTTTGTGGACAATCGTAATAGGATTTTTGGTCATGATTAAATTGTAAGAGGGAAACAAAGTCACAATAAACTGAGTATTATTATTTTTGAAGATAGTTATGGCCCGATTTTTAACATACATACAGGAAGGACGGTTACCAATGCATAAGGGTTGATAATCAAATGGTAATATGAGATTATCGATTCTTTGTCCTTCCTCATAGGGTTTAATTGGCAATCGATCATCAATTGGTCCAGGGAATATATGGGTCTTATTCAGATAATATGAAAGAATGGATCTTTCCAGGTTAACATTCTAAGTAACGGGGGTTAGGTATGTAGGCCCAATAAGTGTAATTACCAGCAGCTTCCTCATTGCTTACGATCACCATCATCAGAAGTTTCAGGAGACCCTATCTCTTCATTCCGAGGTTTAATCCTTTTTGCAGGTAACCAAATTTGTTCTCCATTTTCTGAAATGACAAGAGCATAGCCTCGCCCCCATATTTTAATCCTGCCTTTTTTCCATTCATTGCTTAAAATATCTTTCCAGAATATTGGTTGATCTTCATTTCCTGCATCCACTGTAGATGTTTGACATTTTCCAAAGTGACATTCTGCAGGTGTCAATGAATTAGAAACATTAAGAAAATTTAAAGTAAATAAAGCTTTTGCCAATTGATCTTTTGGTGTTATAATACCATCATCTCCCCCTTTTTGTTTGAAAAGCATAGTTTTTAGGGTATGATGGCTGCATTCAACTATGGCTTGACCTGTAGGATTATAAGGGATGCTGGTAACATGTTCAATACATATTTTAAACAGAAAGATTCAAAGGATTTACTAATGTAAGAAGGTCCATTATCAGTTTTAATTTTCAGAGGGCATCCCATTACAGCAAAAGCAGACCAGAGATGTGAGTGAACATGATGAAACCGTTCCCCACTTTGAGCAGTAGCCCACATAAAATGAGAATAAGTGTCTATATAAACATGAACATATTGTAGTTTACCAAAGGATGGAATGTGAGTAACGTCCATCTGCCATAATCGATTAGGAGTCAGGCCTCTGGGATTAGTTCCAGCCTGAAAAGGCACTGCTGTTAGTGGTCCACAAGTAGGACAAGTGCAACAATTTCTTGTGCCTGTAGTCTTGTTAACTTTTGATATTTATTTTGCAGGCCTTTAGCATTAATGTGAGTTAAAGCATGGTAATCATGAGCACTTTGTAAACACCCTACTAATAAATCAGCTTGAGCTTTATTTGCTGTCATAGGACCAGGCAAAGAGGTAGGAGAGCGTATATGAGTAATGTAAATAGGTCTTAACCTAATGCGATGTTGCAAGTCAGCGAAAAGTTGAGATAACTCATCAGTAGCAAAGATATGAGCTGTTTCAATATGCTTGACAGTAAGACATACATATTCAGAGTCAGAGACAATGTTCAAGGGCTCTCAGAACATTTGTAAAACCTTGATGACGGCTGAAAGCTCTGTGCATTGAGCAGATTAATAAGGAGTTTGCCAAACCTGTTCTTTTTGAGAAGTAACATATGCTGCTTTTTTATTACTATTACTATCAGTAAATACTGTTCAAGATGGTTGGGCTATGCACATAGCCCTGAAAAGCACTGCAAAAGTTTATTGTTGGATTTTTTACAGATAGAGGAATGCAGCTGGCTTGATTTGTCTAAGAAGACACTAAAGAAAGTCTTAGCAAGTTTTAAAACAAAGTGATAGCAATACAGCCAGACATTAACTTTTTGCAACATACTAGCAGTGTTTGGGATTGCTGCATACTACAGTGTTGTTACTTTAATCTATGATAAGAGGTTGTTTCTGTGACACACACTCTTTTATAATAATTAAAACCATAATTAACCACATTGTACTTTTCTTTAATATTATGCTGAAATATTGGTAACTTTATATACTCTTAAGCATTTATAGAAAACTTTTACTCATACAACTTTAATTAATAGAGGGTTAAAGGAAAGAAAAAACTTGTTAATTTTATAACACTTTAAAACACCTTTTACTCAACTTATAACATATTAAATGAACTTAATTATTACTTTAATTTTTCTTTCAAGGTAAAAGAACAAATCTCTTATAATTAGTTTGAAATAAAAGGCTACTTTTCAGGATTTGATTTTGAGAAAGCAATTTTCAACATTATGTTCCTTTAAAAGAGATAAGACTTTTCTTTCTTAGAACACCAAGGAAATGATGAGGTTAAAGCACAAGAAGCTATTTTGATAAAACAGACTTTCTTTGTATACTGATTATTGAGGATAAAAACTTTTACCAAAACAGATTAATGATTTGAGAGGCTTTGAGAAAGAACAAAATTTTAACTTTGCATTAGTATATTATTTGATACTAAAGCCTTTAAAATTTTATAGATAGACCCATCAAATCTTATTCAACTTTAACCATAAAAATTCTTTTTCCATGAACCTTCTGTACTTTTAGTATTCACTCACGTTTTGTTCCATATTTTACTCTTTCTTAATAACCAATCATTTTATCTTAGGACAAAATCATTTCCTGTTTCCTTAATAATAAAAACACATTTCATATAGCCCACATACGAAGTTATCAAGCAAACTTCTTATAACATAATACCGTCAACACTAAACAAGCTTGTTAAAATAATAAACTTTTCTTTACTTTAAATACTTAGTAGCATGCAATATCAGAAACAGTTTCCTAGAAGCAAGTTGTCAAGGGAGGCTGGCTGCAGCCAAGCTTTCCTGTTATAAAATTACCTTTTATTATTATTATTATTATTAATTCAGGTTTGTTTAATAATGACCTTTTGGAATTAACCACTTAAACACTTTATTTAAACAATGCTTCATAAGACTTTTTATAATTATTTGTAACCATATAGATTATAATTATATTATTTTAAGACAAATTTTACTTTTACAGAACACATTTCTTTACTTAAAGTTACCACAATACTTTCTATAACTTGCCACATGCATTTAAGTTCCAAGAGTTTATGAAAATTAGTCATCCTACTTTAGGACAAAACACACCTTTTTGCAAAAACTTATTAAATTTCAGTTAGCATTCTCACTAAATTTTTTTTTTTTTTAAAGATTTATTTATTTATTTAATTTCCCCCCCTCCCCTGGTTGTCTGTTCTTGGTGTCTATTTGCTGCGTCTTGTTTCTTTGTCCGCTTCTGTTGTCGTCAGTGGCACGGGAAGTGTGGGCGGCGCCATTCCTGGGCAGGCTGCTCTTTCATTTCACGCTGGGCGGCTTTTCCTCACGGGCGCACTCCTTGCGCGTGGGGCTCCCCCACGCGGGGGACACCCTTGCGTGGCACTGCACTCCTTGCGTGCATCAGCACTGCACATGGCCAGTTCCACACGGGTCAAGGAGGCCCGGGGTTTGAACCGCGGACCTCCCATATGGTAGACGGACGCCCTAACCACTGGGCCAAAGTCCGTTTCCCCTCACTAACTTTTAACCTTTTTAATATTCATTTAAGTTTTACATCTTTCATATTATCCTGTGAAGAAAAATAAGCTATTCCTTTCAATCTAGGCAAGAACAACTTTTTATAAAAAGACTTAATTTTGTTAATCAAGACTTACAATTTTTATCATTGTAGAGATCTTATTAACATACAGACTTATGTGTTAATATAAGTGCTTATTTAATTTTTGGCCATTTGAATAGAGCTCTTTTTAAAATTTTTATTAATTTATATTACCACCAGAGGTATCAAAATATACACTGACATTGAACGAACAGACAAACACAGAACAATCTCAACACATTAACAGAAACATACAGTTTACAATTAATTCTTAATTCTTACTTTCTTAGTATAGCTGTTTTTAAGTTCTCTGTTATACCACATTTTAAATTTTACCTTTTTAAGATTTTTTCTGGAATCCATGTTGCCTGTAACATGCAAGCTTGTACTTGGAAACATTTTTATTAGTTATCAGCAATCAGTTAAGATAATTTGAGACAGACCGTTAACACACATTTTTGGATTATTACTCTGTAAGACTATACTGAGATTTGAAGTTCAGGAGTAAACTATTGATTTAAAACTGAAAATTCCTTTTTAAACCTTGATAAAAATTTTGTACTAATTTCAATATCTTGGTTAAATAAGCCCAATGAGAATTAGCATGGAAACAAAACAGAACACCAATGTTGCCATGTTTTTCTCTTTTTCCAGTGGCTTAACTCTGGTAACCCCACTAGCCCACAGCTACATTGTCATGTAGACAGCAGGGGGTTTGCAGAGTTGCTGCCAGAACAGTTTCCTTATCTTAGTTAACACTTTAACAGAGAATTTTCTTACAAGCCTGATTTCACTAACAAGGACTTTATTTAGTATCTTTGCCCGTTTTAAATCTTTCAATAGTTTAAAAGGTATTGGCTCAGGATGAAACTCGACACCCCCTTGCAGATTCTTTGTATCTGGTGGTATCACATGTAATGTTACAGAGAAAGCAAATAATAATTGTTTAACATAAGGCAAAGCATCGGCAACATCTGAAAACATTTCTAATTTAGGCTTAGTAACAGAAGGCAATTCAGTAGGTGCAGAGGGTTGTACTGGATACACAGAAGATATTTCATTAGGACACTTCACTGAGCTTTTATTGATGAAAGGGTTAATTTCAGGAGGAGGGGAAAAACCTGATGGTTCCCCATTCGCCTCAACCTCCTGTTTTTGTTCCAATTTACTTTCATTTTAAATTTACTTATGGGCTTAGAAAATATAGTAATTTCATCTTTCTCTCCTTCTTCAGACTGTAAAGGATCTAAGGCCGCAGCAATTTGCTGGCACAAAGCCCACACAGATAAAGGAATGGATTCCCCTCTTTGATATACATTCCCAAAGCTTTCATTACACATTTCCACTGTTTCAAATTTGAAACATTATGCCCTGAGGCTGAAACCAGTAACAATGTTTCTGAACTAAGGCAAAAAGCTCAAGTAAATCTGCTGTTTTTACTGTGACACCAACTGTATGTAAAAGCATTTTTAAAACTTGTGAATATTCTTCCAAGTGTCCTGGCTGATTACCCATACCCTGATGCTAGCAGAAACAATATTAAAATATATTTATACACGGCAATGCCAAACCCGGGTTACTGCTGATTGACGCTCTTACCTTAAAGAAGGCTTTTCTGTTTCTGCATTCCCGATACTGTTGTGGAAGAATCTCTGCTGAAGTTATTGCCTCGGGCCCCACGTTTGGGCGCCATTTGTCAGAGTCAAGGGACCCGAGGGTATCGGGAATGAAAGATAAAGAAAGATTGGGTTCAGGGGATCTGCGAGCATTGAAGCCTCAAGCTCATCAGACAAGTTTATTAATCTCAGGGGCTTCTTTATATACCCCAAGCAATCGTGAGAACCAGCAACTATTCTAGCTAACTATTCCCATTACCTCATTCTAAATAACACAGTGCACAGTGGATAAGATAGTTACCAAAGCTCATAATGTTCTATTATATTATTGAAACAAATATACTCATTAATCTTGTTGCCCAGGTTACTTGAAATATCAAGTCTGGGTTCTGCTGGAATGTTATGTTTTCCAGAGAGATTAGCCACCTGTGCGTATATCTCTAGGGACGGCATGACCCAGTGGTCAGAAAGTAACTTGCTTCCATGGAAACAACGTGCCTTTGTTTCCCACAATGGAGAGTGACAAGGTGTATGGAAGCCCATGTGACACCCAGGCTTCGCATAATATTCTGGAGTACACGGGAGGTAAAGTGGCTTCCATCGTCTGGGTCTATATTTTCCACTAATCTATAATAAGGAATGATTTGTTCAAGGATAATTTTAGAAGTTCCTGATTCTGTAGCTGAGTCCAGAGAATATGCCTCCACCCATCCTGGCAAATGATCTATAGTAACAAAAACATACTTTAGCCGACCCATTGGGGGCATTTCAGTGTAATCAACCTGTATGCTCTGGAATGGCCCGAGGCCCAGCTCCCATCCCTCTTGTTCTTGCTTCCTTAAGACTTTCCTGTTGACCTTTTGGCAAATTATACATCATTCACTTATTTAACTACAGTATATAGGCCCATGCATCCAAAATACTTAAGAACCAGATCACACATGGCCTGTGCTCCCCAATGACTCCCTTGGTGTAAAGCTGCTACTACCTCTCTCATCACTTGTTTATTCAACATTTGCCTGCCATCCAGGAGGAGCCACCTCCCTTGATCATCCAGGGACACTCCTAACTGCTCCAGCTCTTTCACCTCCTGTTCAGAGAATGTGGGAATCCCAAACTCTCCGGGAATGGAGGTATCAGGACCATCAACTTCAAAGGGGAACTTCAAAGGGAGGCTTCCTAGCCTCTTCATCTGCTAACCTACTGCCCTTTCCCTCAGGCGTATTGCCTTTCTGGTGTCCATTTACATGCAACACTGATATTTCCTGGGTAAAAGTAGATTGGCCAATACTTGTTCCCCATGGACTAGCCTTTTTCTTCACTGTTAATCCCCTCTTTTCCCCAATTTTTCCAATGGTGCGGGCTACCCAAAAGGCATACTTAGAGTCAGTGTAGACTGTACCATCCTTTTCCTCTAATAATTTGAGGGCTTAATTTAATGCATACAACTCACAAATTTGAGCTGACCAGTCATTGGGCAATCAGTCAGCTTCTTTCACCTCCTAAGTTAGTTCATCCACAATTGCACAGCCATTGTGCCTCCTTTCTTCTAGGACCCTGGAGGACCCATCTCTGAATAATTTCCCCCCGAGTGCAGGGGAAGGTCCCTGAGGTCAGATCGGACTCGGGTCTGATACTCAGTCAGGTCTAAACAGTCCTGCTCAGGAGCCTCCCTTTGGTCAGGTCCCTTCCGGTCTGTTGTCAATGCCAAGTCATTTTTCCCATTAGGATAATCTCACACTTCAGAATTCAGGGATCAGTTAGCCACCTTCCCGCTTGCTGAGACAGAATAGTTCTGGCCTGATGAGGGGTGCTAACAGCTAAGGCCCCCCTGAAAGTCAGCTTCCTGCTCTCTTCTACCAGGAGAGCGGTTGCCACCACAGCTTGGACGCATCCAGGCCATCCCCTGGAGACAGGATCCAAAATCTTGGAAAGGAAGCTACAGGTCTCCTTTGACCTCCCCAGATTTGGGTCAGAACCCCCAAGGCTGTCCTTTTATCTACTGTAACAAACAGATGGAAAGGTTTCTCAAGGAAGGGAGGGCTAGAACAGAGGCCTGCACCAGTGTCCGTCTGAGTCCCTCTAAAGCCTCTTTCTCCCTGAGAGCTCACACCCTCATTCTTAAAGGGGTGCTGAAGGACGATGGTCACTCTTTTCTTACTGCTTCCTGCTGGTTAGGGGCAGTAGACTTACCTGACAAGGTGAAAAACCCTCCTGTGAGTCTATCATGGTTGGAGGAAGATGACTCTGGCACGCTGGCTGAAATCCCTGTATGGCTAACAAGATGGAAGAAATAAACTTAATTAGAAATTTGAGGATACAGGAAATCACTGAAAGGACACTGGGTCACAAAAATAGAAAAGGCCAGGCACCTAAAGGCTGCAACTTCTCAAAGCTGATGGGCTTTATTTTGCAGCTTTTCATCAGAAATTGGTTTCCAGGCCCTGGGTGAGGAAAGGTTACTCACAGACTATCTTGATGGGGTTAAGCTGAAGCAGATCCCAGCCACCTCGTTTGCTGTTTCCTTCCTGGTGGGAAAATGCTTAGCCCTGGCAGGATGGCATGTGGGTTTGCCAGTCCTCCCCAGGACAGGAGTGGGACAGGGTTTAGACTAGGGGCTAAGAGGGAGACTTGGATTAAGCACGTTCATTAACTACTTAGAAAACGAGGTTTACCAGGACCTTTTAACATGTTCAGTATCCCTCTGCATATGATCTAGCAAAGGTATCACCATAATCATCAAGCATATATCTAGAATAGGAGAGATAGAGTTACAGTACTTAATACCAGTCAATGCACTAATGAATGCCTAAGTTTACTTTTGAGTTGCAATTAATAGATCTAAGCTCCAGGTTTGCAACACCATACAAGCTGTCTCTGCGTGGGAGCAGCCACAATGCCAATTATGGTTAAGGTCTACTCACAGCCTGGTGATCACTGCTCCACCTAGCATGTCCTTCCCACAGCCAGCACGCTGCTGCACCGCTGACCCTAGAGAGAAGCTGGGATGGTCGGCTCCAGCACTCCACCGGCCTGGTACATAGTGTCCTTCAGCATCATGGAGATTTTTACCTCTACACCTTCACCATGACGACATTAAGTAACAAGTATTTTACTTCAGCAATACAGATACCCAGTGGAATCAAGATTATCTTCCTTTACCACCATTTTAATTTGCAGATTGAGGTGGCCTCTGACAGTGTTTCCTGTTATGAAGCTACTTTTTGTTATTAAAATCAATTCAGTTTCTGTTTAATAATGACTTACTGGAATTAGTCATTCAAATGTTTTGGTTTAAACATTGCTTCTACAAACTTCTTACAACTATCCATAACCACATAGACAATAGTTACTTCATCTCAAGACAAATTCCACTTCACAAAACACATTCCCTTACTCAGTGCTACCTTCTCCAATAACTTCTACACTTGCCATGTGCATTCAAGTTCTGTCCTACATACTTCCATCCTGATTTTATGAAAACCAGCTATCTTATCTTAAGAAAAAACATATTCTTTTAAACAAACTTATCAAATTTTAGTCAGCACTCCCACAAACCTTTTACGCCTTTCTATATCTATTTCAGTCTCATATCCCTCATTCTGTTCTGTGAAAAAGAATAAACTATTCATCTCAATTTAGGCATTCCAAGATTTCCATACTTTATTAATATAAGTGCTTTTTTTATATTTTTAGCCATTTGAATAGAGCTCTTTTAAGAATTTTCATTGTCAATTTAATATTGCCACCTGGGGGTATTAAAACATATACTGAACAAACAGAAAAACACAAAAATAATTATGAAAGCAAGGTTGGCATGGAGCCAATCCTCATCTCCGTATTTTGGCCAGAATACATCAGGTGGTCATTTCCTTTCCCTTGGTCTGATCATTATTGGTTCAGGGTTCCAACATCCTCCCTAATGGACTATCTGGAGGAACGTCCCCAGGGGGTCTTACTGATACCCCTCCCCGGTCGACCGACTGCCTCTTCTTCCCATTCTGAGTCTGTCTGGGCTTCCAAAGCTTTGGACTCCAGATGAGCCCCCAGGATTATTAAAAGAAAGCTGCACCTGTAAGAAAACGAAAGCTCACCCTATTGTGAAGGAGAAAAGAATCTTCTAAATGATCTTGCAAGAACAGTCGCAGGACCTGGGTAAAATGGCTGGTGCACCAAACAACAAGAAACACTGACATTTATACCCCAAACCCAACATCAGGTCCCTCCCCTGTCCCCACTGACTGGGTACTTCAGGGGTTACAGCCTATCCGAGAGATGTAAGTTCCACGGTCCCCGCTCTGGGTCGCCGTTCCCCGTTCCCCGTTCCGTACATTCCGGGGCTGAGCAGCTTGGCTCCCCTTTCACTCCTGCACTTTTCAAATTTGGCGCTGCTTTCACTATTGCCCTGCCCCCACTTCTCACCATTGGCCCCCTCGTTTTGGTGCCACTTTTCAAATTCTTGGCATGCCAGAGCCGCTAGAACCCCTTTCCCTCCCTCCTCCAGCGGCAGAGCCGGCTCTGGCTTCCCCTTTGTGAAAATTAAACTTAACCCTTTCCTACAGTAGACCCTCAACAAATATGAATTTTTTTTAAAGATTTATTTTATTTTATTTAATCCCCGCCTCCCCTCCCCTCCCCTGGTTGTCTGTTCTCTGTGTCTATTTGCTGCGTCTTGTTTCTTTGTCCGCTTCTGTTGTCGTCAGCGGCACGGGAAGTGTGGGCGGCGCCATTCCTGGGCAGGCTGCACTTTCTTTTCACGCTGGGCGGCTTTCCTCACGGGCGCACTCCTTGCGCGTGGGGCTCCCCCACGCGGGGGACACCCTTGCGTGGCACGGCACTCCTTGCGCGCATCAGCACTGCGCGTGGGCCAGCTCCACACGGGTCAAGGAGGCCCGGGGTTTGAACCGCGGACCTCCCATGTGGTAGGCGGACGCCCTAACCACTGGGCCAAGTCCGTTTCCCATGAATTATTTTTTAATGGCTCATGGCCTGCAAATCTACGTTCATAGCTAACTCCCTAGGTAAGGCATTAACCGCTCTAGACGTCAACCCGTTCACATGCTGAGGGCCATCTTGATGGCTGAAAACATGGTCTGCCTCTTTTTATTTTAAACGAACTAATTTTATTGGTACATATTAATAAAGCATGCAATTCATCCGAAGTGTACAATCAAAGGTATTCGGTATAAATACATAGTTGTGCATTCATCACTTCAGTCATTACTAGAGTCTTTTCATTATTTCAATAATAATAAAAAACAGACAAAAAAACAAAAAGAAAATTCTTAGCCTCTCAATCGCTCTGTTTTTCCCCCTGCTGTATATACCTGCTATTTCTGGCTATCCTTGCACAATTATTTATTTATTAAGCAGTTTATTGCAATATATTCACATGCCATATTATCTGTCCAAAGTATGTAGTAAGTGGCTTTTGGTATAATCACAGTATTGTTGTCATGCATTCATCACCACAAAAACAATTTAGAACAATTCATTACTCCAAAAAGAAACACTCCACACCTTAGCGGCCCTTCCCCAGCTCTACGTAACCCTACTCTAACTTCATCTTTATATACTGATTTCTATTTACATTTTATATAAATGGGATCATACAATATGTAGTACTTTGTGTCTGGTTTCACTCACTTAGCATGTTTTTTTTTTTTGTCTGATATTAACATTTTGTAGTATTAGCATACATTTGTTCAACTTCAAAGAAAAATGGTCTTACATATGCAATTTTACCCATATTCATAGTTCACGTGGTTTTACTATGCTTACAGTTCCGTGTTACATTTTATAGCTTTCCTTTTAGTAATATACATGACCTTAGACTTCTTTTAAAAACATTTTCATAGCCATGTAATAATACTGCTAGTTACAAACTGTACATTGGGCTTTCACCTTTTCTATTCATTTCCAAAGATTAATACACATCCTTTTTACCAATTCTACACAAGTTAACCCTCAGCTTTCCATTCTCTAAACTCATTCAATTTTCTGGTAACCCATATTCAAGTTAGTAACTCCATGAGATTACACAATGTATTTAGCTCATAGTAACACAACCATGCGGTATTTGTCCTTTCGTGTCTGGCTTGCTTCTCGCAACACAACATACTCCAGGTTCATCCATGGTGCCATACGCCTCACGATGTCATTTCCTCTCACAGCTGCGTGATACTCCATCATGAGAATACACCACGGTTTGTTGATCCATTCATCAGCTGATGGACGCCTGGATTGTTGCCAACTTTTGGCAATCGTGAATCATGCCACGAGGGACACTGGGGTGCAAATGTCTGTTCATGTCGCTGCCCTCAGTTCTGGGTACATACCCAGCAGTGGAATTGCAGAGCATAGCAATTTGGCATTGTTTATGAATTCCAAAAATAGCTGTTGGCTTATGTTTGTAAACTGGCGTTCTGCTGGGCCTGTTCACCTTTGACTGTATATAAGTTCCGAAGTTTCACTTTTACTTAATTAAATTAAAATTAGGGCTTTGATTCAGCCATGTCAGTAGTAGCCTTGGTGAGTGGGGACTCACAGAGAAAACAACACAGCCGAGGAGAGGAATTTGAGTTTTGATGCTGGAGCCCCAGGTATTAAATGCACAGAGAAGAAGAACACAGAGGAAGAGGGACAGTTCATTAGACAGGATCCTGTGGCCCCAGGAAGAGAGATGAGCCATTGTCCAGAGCTACAGAGAACAGAGCCCTGGGCAGCTGAGCCTGGAGAGAAATGAGCCACGGGAAACAGACAAGATGTATCACAGCCGACAGCTGAGATCAGAAGAAGCTGGACCACGGAGCCTTAAGAGGAAGAGGAAGCCTGAGCCCCCACAGACGTCGCCCGCCATCTTGCTCCAACACGTGGCCAGTGACTTTGGGTGAGAAAGTACCTCTTACGGTACCTTGAGATGGACTCTTTAGGGCCTTGTGGCTATAAGCTTCTAGTCCAAATAAATACCCTTTGTAAAAGCCCACAGATTTCTGGTACTTTGCATCAGCACTCCTTTGGCTAACTAAGACACAGGATCACGTGCCAAATCTATATGCAACTTCCGTAGGAACTGACAAAAAGTCCTCCACAGTGGCTGTCCCATTCTGCATTCCCACCAACAGTGAATAAGTGTTCCTATCTCTCCACAGCCTCTCCAACACTTGTCGTTCTCTGTCTTTTTAATACTGGCCATTCTGATAGGTGTGAAACGATATCTTACTGTAGTCTTGATTTGCATTTCTCTAATCATAAATGATGCTGAACATTTTTTTCATGCGTTTTTTGGTCATTTTGTATTTCTTCTTTGGACAAATGTCTACTTAAGTCTTTTGTCCATTTTTAAATTGGATTGTTAATCTTTTTTAGGTTGAATTGTAGCATCTCATTATATATTATAAATATTAAGCCCTTATTGGACATGTGATTTCCAAATATTTTCTCCCATTGAGTTGGGTACCTTTTACCCTTTCAACAAAATCCTGTGAGGTGCAAAAGTGTTTAATTTTGAGGAGGTTCCATTTATCTATTTTTTCTTTTGTTGCACATGCCTTGGGTGTAAGGTCCAAGAATCTACCATCTACCACAAGGTCTTTAAGATGTTTCCCTACATTTTCTCTTAGTAGTTTTATGGTTCTGGCTTTTATATTTTGGCCTTTGATCCATTTTGAGTTGATTCTTGTATAGGGAGTGAGGTAGGGGTCCTTTTTCATTCTTTTGGTTGTGGATATCCAGTACCATTTGTAGAAGAGACAGTGTTGTCTTGTCAACACGGAATTGATAGGTTTGTCAAAAACCAGGTGGCCGTAGAAGTAAGGGTTTATTTTTGGACTCCCAATTCTATTGCATTGATCTATGTATCTACTTTTATGCCAATACCATGCAGTTTTGACCACTGTAGCTTTTTAGTATGTTTCAAGGTCAGGCAGTGAAGTTCCTCCTATGTCATTCTTTTTTAGAATGCTTTTGGCTATTCGGGTGCACTAGCCCTTCCAAATGAATTTGGTAATTGCCTTTTCTAATTCTGTAAAGTAGGCTGTTAGAATATTGATTGGTATTGCATTGAATCTATAAATCATTTTGGGTGGGATTGACATCTTCAAGATATTTAGTCTTCCAGTCATGAACACAGAATGTCCATTTGTTTAGTTTAGTTCTTCATTGATTTAGCATTGTTTTGTAGTTTTCTGCATATAGGTCCTGTAATTTTTTTTAACAAACCAATTTTATGGATACCTATTAATAGAGCATACAGTTCATCCAAAGTGTACAGTCAATGGAATGTGGTATAATCACATAGTTATGCACTCATCACTTCAATCATTATTAGAGCATTTTCACTATTTTAATAATAATAATAAACAAAAGACAGGCAAACAAGAAAATTCTTCACCTCTTAATCTATGTTTCCCCTGCTGTATATATCGCTATTTCTGGCTATTCCTGCATAATTATTTATTTATTAAGCAGTTTTACTGAGATATATTTACATACCCATGATCTATCTAAAGTATATAATCAATGGCTTTTAGTATAAGCACAATGGAGGGCATTCATCATCGCAAAAAATTTTAGATTTCATTACTCCTAAAAAGAAAAACTCCACACTTCTTAGCATGCCTTCCTTAGCCCTACATAACCACTAATCAAATTTCATCTTTATAAATTGGTTTATATTTACATTTTATATAAATGGAATTATACAATGTTACACAATATATTTAGTTCAAAGTAACACAATGATACAGTATTTGCCCTTTTGTGCCTGGCTTGCTTCACTCAACGTAATGTCCTCCAGGCTCATCCATGTTGTCATAGGCTTTATGACTTCAGTTCTTAAGGTTGCATAATATTCCATCACGCGGACACACCACAGCTTATCCACTCATCAGTTGATGGACACCTGGGTTGTTGCCAACTTTTGGCAATCATGAATAACGCCGCTATGAACATAGGTGTGCAGATGTCTGTCTGTGTCACTGCTCTCAGTTCTGTGTATATACCTAGCAGTGGCACTGCAGGGTCATGTAGACAATCTATATTTGGCTTCTTTAGGAACTGCCACACAGTCCTCCATAGCGGCTGTCCCATTCTGCATTCCCACCAACAGGGAATATGTGTTCCTATCTCTTCACATCCTCTCCAACACTTGTAGTTCTGTCTTGTTAATAGTGGCCATTCTGAAAAGTATGAAATAATATCTTATTGTAGTTTTGATTTTCATTTTCCTAATCATTAATGATGTCAAGCATTTTTTCATGTGCTTTTTTGCCATTTATATTTCTTCTTTGGACAAATGTCCATTCAAGTATTTTTTTTTTTAAGATTTATTTTTTTAATTCTCCACTCGCCTTGTTTGCACTTGCTGTCTGCTCTCTGGGTCCATTTGCTGTGTGCTCTCTGTGTCTGCTCATCTTCTCTTTAGGAGGCACTAGGAACTGAACGTGAGACCGCCCATGTGGGAGAGAGGTGCTCAGTGACTTGGGCCTCCTCAGCTCCCTAGCTGTTGTGTCTCTCATTGTCTTTCCTGTTTGTGTCTCTGTTGCGTCATCTTGTTGCGTCAGCTTGCCGTGCCAGCCCATTGTGTCAGCTCGCTGTCTTGCTTGTCTTCCCTCGGAGGCACTGGGAACCAAACCTGGGACCTACCCTGTGGTAGGCGGGCACCTAAGTGCTTGAGGCACATCCAATTCCTTTGTCTTTTTATTGTTAAATTGTAACATCTCTTTATATATCATGGATATTAAACCCTTATCAGACCTGTGGTTTTCAAATATTTTCTTCCACTCAGCTTTCTTTTCACCATTTTGACAGAGTCCTGTGAGGTGCAAAAGTGTTTAATTTGGAGGAGGTCCCATTTATTTATGTATTCTTTTATTGTGCATGTTTTGGGTGTAAGGTCTAAGAAACTGCCACCTTCCACAAGGTCTTCGACATGCTTCCCTACATTTTCTTCTAGTAGTTTCATGGTTCTGGCTTTCATATTTAGGTCTTTGATCCATTTTGAGTTGATTCTTATATAGGGAGTGAGATAGGGGTCCTCTTTCATTATTTTGGTTACGGATTACCAGTTCTCCAAGCGCCATTTGATGAGGAGACTGTTTTGTCCCATTTTAACATGGACTTGGTAGGTCTGTCAAAAACCAGTTGCCTGTAGAGGTAAGTGTTTATTTCTGGACCCTCAATTCTATTCCACTGACTGATGTGCCTATCTTTATGCCAATACCATGCTGATTTGACCACTGTAGTTTTGTAATATGTTTCAAGGTCTGGCAGTGAAATTCCTCCCACATTGCTCTTCTTTTTTAGGATGCTTTTGGCTATTTGGGTGCATTTTCCCTTCCAAATGAATTTGGTAATGGCCTTTTTTATTTCTGTGAAGTAGGTTGTTGGAATTTTGATTGGTATTGCATTGAATCTATAAGACATTTTGGGTAGGATTGACATCTTCAAGATACTTAGTCTTCCAATCCATGAACACAGAATGTCTTTCCATTTGTTTTGATTTCTTTTTGTATTGTTTTGTATTTTTCTGCATATAGGTCCTGTACTTCTTTTGGTTAAATTGATTCCTAGGTATTTGAGTCTTTTTTTGATATTGTAAATGGAAGTTTTCCCCTGACTTCCTCCTTAGATTGTTCAATACTTGTGTAGAGATACATTACTGATTTTTAAATGTTGATCTTGTTTCCTTCTATTTTGCTGAACTCATTTATTAGCTCAAGTATCTTTGTTGTAGACATTTCAGAATAATCTAAGTATAGGATCATGTCACCAACAAATAGAGTTTTACTTCTTCTTTTCCTATATGGATGATTAAAGGCATATATATTAAAGATATATGTTTCTCCTTCTCCAATTGCTCTAGTTAGAAATTCTAGCACAATGTTGAATAACAGTGGTGACGTGGGCATCCTTGTCTCGTTCCCGATCTTAGAGGGAAAGCTTTCAACCTTTCCCCATTGAGTATGATGTTGGCTGCGGATTTTTCATATATACCTTTTATCATATTGAGAAATTTTCCTTCTATTCCTATCTTTTTAAAAAATATTTATTTATTTATTCCCCACCCCACCCCCATTGTTTTTGCACCCACTGTCTGCTCTCTGCATCCATCTGCTGTGTGTTCTTCTGCGTATGCTGGTCTTCTCTTTAGGTGGCACTGGGAACTGATCCCAGCACCCTCCAGATTGGGAGAGAGGTGCTCAATTTCTTGTGCCACCTTAGTTCCCTCATCTGCTGCATCTTATTGTCTCTCTTCTGTGCTTCTTTTTGTTGCATCATCTTGCTGTGCCAGCTCTCCACATGGGCCAGCACTCTGAGTGGCCAGCTCACTGCTTGGGCCAGCTTACCCTCACCAGAAGGCCCTGGGAATCAAACCCTGAACCTTCCATGTGGTAGATGGGAGCCCAATCGCCTGAGCTACATCATTTCTCTATTCCTATCTTTTGAAGTGCTTTTATAAAGAATGAATGCTGGGTTTTTATGCCTTTTCTGCATCAACTGAGATGATCATGTGCTTTATTTCCTTCAGTCTGATAATGTGGTGTATTACGGTGATTGATTGCCTTATGCTGAATGAGCCTTGCATACCAGGAATAAATCCCACTTGGTCATGATGTGTAAGTCTTTTGATATGCTGTTGGATTTGATCTGCAAGTATTTTGATGTTTATTAGAGAGATTGGTCTGTAATTTTCTTTTCTTGTTGCATCTTTATCTGGCTTTGATTTTAGGGTGATGTTGGCTTTATAAAATGTTGGGTAATCCTCCAGCATATGGATGGTTCATGATTTTTAATCCATTCTGTCAGCCTATGTCTTTTGATTGGTAAAGTTTAATCCATTCACATTCAATGATATTACTGTAAATGCATTATTTACTTCCACCATTTTATTCTTTGATTTTAATGGCATATCTTATTTTTGTCTTTTTACTCTTTCGGTTTTCTTTCTGCTATTCTTTCTTCTATATTCTCCTCTAAGCCTCTTTCTCCTGGCTTTTTCTTTCAGGCTCTAAGATTTCCTTTAATATTTTCTTCAAAGGTGGTTTCTTTTTCACAAACTTTCTGTTTGTGAATATTTTATACTCACCTTCATACTTGAAGGAAAATTTGGTGGATAAAGAATTCTTGGCTGGCAGTTTTTCTCTTTCAGTATGCTAATTTTATCATACCACTGTCTCCTTGCCTCCGTGGTTTCTGATGAGAAGTCCTCACTTTGTCTGAGTGTCCCTTGATATGATGCTTTGCTTCTCCCTTGCTGCTCTCAGGATTTTTCTCTTTATCTTTGATGTTTGATATTCTGAGCAGTATGTGTCTTGGAGTAGGTCTATTTGCATTTATTCTGATTGGATGCACTTCTTGGGCATGTCCTCAAGTACTTTCTCTGCACATTTTCCCTTCCCTTCTCCTTATGGAACTCCCATGACATGGATGTTGTTGTGTTTCATGTTGTCGTTCAACTCCCCGAGCCCCTGCTCAATTTTTTTCGTTCTTTACTTTGTTCTTTTATCTCTTCAGTTTCAGCTGTTGTCCTAGCATTTCAAGTCTGCTGTTGTAGTCCTTTTTTTTTTTTAGGTACTAGGGCCAGGGGTTGAACTCTTGCACACTCAACCACTGAGCCACATCGGCTCCACTGAGTTGGTTTTTTTCCATAGTTTTTTTTTCCAAAAGGCACTGGAAACTGAACCTGGGACATCCCATGTGGGTAGCAGGTGCTCAACTGCTTGATTTACATCTGCTCTCACCTACTGCCTTTTCCACTCCCGTGATCTCTGTTACTTTTCTATTCAGGTTTTCAAATCCTTCTTTGTGCTCACTCAATTTATTCTTGATGTTGTTTACCGTAGCTATATCATCTTTCAACTCAATTTGATTTTGGAAATTTGTGTCCATCTTGTTAATTAGTTGTCTCAAACCTTGTCTCTTCTGGGGCTTTGATATATTCCTTTTCTTGGGCCATGCCTTCCATTTTATTAGTATGGCTTGTAATTATTTGCTAGCCATCTGAATAGGATGGTACGTTGACTCAGATGCTCAGTTTCTCTTTCACAGTATTTTGGTGGTGGGAGGCTCTATGTTCTGTGATTCTTGGTTCAACCTGTACTGGGTCTTTAGGATTTTCCCTGTTTGTTGCTCAAATCTGGGCCCTGGACCCAGTAAATGGGCTGCAGACAAGCTTCCTAGGTCCTTGGGCAGGGAGCCTTGTAAAGGCTGGAAAAAACTCTCACTCATTTATTTAATTTTATTTGTTTTTAATGGTAAACAATTTATTTCCTCTTGGAAAACAATCCCACTAATCTCTAGGTTCAGACCACAGAGTAAACATTAATAACAGTAACATGCGGGTTAGTTCAACTGAGTCAAGAATTTGTCCATGTGAAATCATCAAGGAAAACCCTGAACACTCACAGCTTCAAATGTATCCAGGAAAAGAAAGTCATTGACAGTCTACTTAACAACTACTGCATATATGACGGTGCTACCTGTCACTTCGCAAGGCTTACAAATATATATGCGGGCCTCATTCAGCTGTGGATTTGCAAGACTCTTCAACAATAAAAAATAGTCTTGGATTTAACTGTTGATATACCAAAAGACAAATTCTAGGCTTAAGGATAAATAAAAGGAAGTCCGAACGTAGTCAAATGTGTACCACTGTTTATCTGTCTTCCTTGAAAATACTTTCTCTTAAGCCTTTTTGCTCATTTTTTCTTGCCTGAATAGGGTCCAAGTCCACTTGTCTTTTAGACCATTTTAGTATCAGACGACATAATACATGTGCAACGCTTTATATACAAGGGGTCTATCCGGTGCTCAAAAGTTCAAACATATGAACGTCCAACAGTTTTGATAATACAAGTTTTATGGTACAATACAGCGTTTCTGAATAATATACATTAACAAATGAAAGTTTTGTGCAAAGAGTAAAACACGTTCCCTTTTTGTGCCACAAAAGTAATTCTTCTTGAGAGTTTGTCCGTGCACTGACTGCTGTGTTGGGTCATCGTATGGTTCAGCAGCTCCGTTTGGAAGAACTTCTGTGGACACTGTGTACAGTCATAGATCTTCTCCTCTTGTCCACGGGCAGAGAAGATACGTTGCCGTAACTTGTTTGCTTGAACAAACACTGTGAAGCAGACGGGACATGGCAGGTGCCTCCCATGCCTTCGCAGCTGTGCTCTACCAGGTGCCACTGGAGTCTAGCAGGGGAGTTGAAGGTCTGGCTGCAGGGTTGGCACTCATGGTTCAGTCCGTCGCCAATCATGTGATTTGCAACATGAGCCTGATGTCCCACTCGTAGAAAACCACCTGACACGTGACACACTGATAGGTCTTCTTCTCGTCCGACCGCGAGGGACTGCCCCTGGGCACTGGCGATTCTTGTGGCGTTCCGGGCCCGTGCTGCTGCCTGGCCCGAGCTCTCTGTGGACTGTTTGGATGTGGTTCTGGAGTTCATTTTCAGACTCAAACTTAACAGTGCAGCTAGAGCAGCGAGTCTTCAGTCCCCCCGCCTTCCCTTCCCCTCGACGGCACTCACGTTCTCATTCGGGTCCAAATCCAGTCTATTCGAGCCGGGAGGGACGTTGACGCCTGGGCATGCTCTTGCCGAGGTTCACGCACGCAGCACACAGACTGTACGGCAGACTGTTGATGTCAAGTCTCAGCAGACCTTGCTTCGAGCGGAATTCTTTGAGGCAACTTGCACTCTTGTACAGTTTTTGGACGTGCTGGCCACGCCCCGTGGTCTGCACCGCTGACCCGTTCCCTGTCTTTTGTATGTGGAATGTGCCGTGGATTCTGAGTTCTAAGGTGGGGGTCACTGTCTGCAGGCAAACCACACAGCGAAATCCTGTAAGGGAATTTCTCAAGTCAGGGTGCATTTGGCAACGCTCTAGAAACTTCTCTTCGCTCTGCAGCGGCACCTTGCAGATTGGGCAGTTTCCGGTATCGAGGCTCTTACTGTGGGTAACTTTGTGTTGCTAAGAGTTAAAAGGGAGGGAAACCGCTCTCCGCAAATAGGGCCCATGGAGTGTTTGACAGGCCCCAGGTGGGTCTGCACGAGTTCGCGGAGGCCGTTCTCAGAGAAGAAGGTTCGAGAGCGCACGTTACACCTGTAATTCCCTTTAATGGGCTCGGCTTTCTTCACAGTGGCACTTTCTCTGGGTCTGATATTGTGGTCTCGGAGCTGGCGATTCTGCAGCAGTGTCTCCGTGGTGCAGGCCGCCCCCCAAATGTCGCAGCCATACATGAGATTGGTGGTGTCGACGTCCTCCTCACTCACGTCGTGACTGCTGTTGCTCAGCAAGGGCCACGTCCTCCCTCTGCACCTGCTCAGGAGCGCCACTGGTCCCGCAGCTGGGAGTCTTGGTTTCAAACACGCAATGCTTTTCCCGCAAGTGTTCCTCCAGCAAAATGACGACGTGGACGGCTTTGCTGCAGCACTTGCGGGTGTGCTTTTTACTGAGAGTGGTGACGTAGCACCGGAGCTCCACCTCGGTGCCGAAGGACTCGCCACAGAAAATGCACTTTGGCCCTTTCGCTTGGTTCTCCAGGTGGTTGTGTTTCACCTGTACACTTTCATTACTGTGCTTCACGGCCAAGCAGAGCTGAATGGAGACTTGAAGTCAAAAACTTGTTGGCAGAGGGTGCAGTGTAGGAAGACAAAGGTGTGCGTGTCCAGCAGGTGTTCTGAAGGTCATCCGCTGAGGTGGACTGCTTCCGCAGCTTTCACAGACGTCACACGTGGAGGTGACCATCGAATGCGTGGTGACAGACTTCAGCAAGGACTCGGCTGGGGAATTCCTTGTTGCACTGAGGACAGGTCAGTTTTGGATGCACAGCGTCGAGGTGAGTTTTTGGTGAGTCTGAAAGCTACCTAGGGACGTGTACTTAGCACCACACTGACTGCAGATACATTCTCCCGCTGGACGTGCAGGGGCACCTTCTACAGCCTGCGTCATCTTAAGAGACGTCTGCTCCATGGTCATGGGAGAAAGGGGGCTCCAGGCCCTGGGTTTCTTCCCACTGTGAATGTAATTCAGGGCCAAGGGAATGTTTTTATGATTCTCTTTAATATGCTTGTTCAGCTTAAAAACGCTGTTGAAGACTGGCGAATTTGTACAGTAGGAACAAGAACAGCCTTCTACTGCTGGCCTTTGGGAGTCCCCGGCACTGGGACCCAAATCGGGAACCACTGAGGTCGCAATGGACCTGCTTATATGCTCTTCAAGGGAGGAGTCCGTGAGAAACCCCAAGTAGCAATGGGGACAAAAGAAGGTGTTGCCATCCTCAGCCATGGGGTTCGCAAGTCCACGAGAACACCGGAGGTGCTCCTGAAGGGCGCTGAGGTCGTTGACAACTTCGGAACAGAAGTTGCACCGGGGACGATGGCGGGCAGGGCAGAAACGCGCAAACCCGCGTCCTGAGCTTCCTGCGCTTGCTGCAGGGGTTCGTCCAGGTAACAGAGGGAGGGCAATCCCTCCAGGCAGTACTGACAGATGTGGGCCTGTTCAGGCTTATCCAGATGCATAGTTTTCAGATGAATCTGCAGAACTGCGAGACTCGAAAATAGCTGTTTGTCACAGTACATGAAGCTGTAGGTAACTTTTGCTTGCTTACTCGAGGGGCCGGGCACGTCAGGCATCTGCCGACTCTTTGGGATCGGCGGGGCAGCTCCCACCATGGTTGAGCTGTCCACGGAGAGGCTGGAATCTGGAGTCGTGCTGGACACGGAGGTGCAGCCCACGGTGGCCAGGGAAGGGCTGTCGCTGTGGTTGCACGACTCGGGCGGCTGGCGACCGCCCGTGTGGCTGGACGGCTCCTCCACGGTGTGGGAGCTCTCAGGGCAGACGCTGCACGAGTTCTCCTCCCCGCCGTGCACCTGCTCCGTGCGCTTCATCAGCGAGGTCTCCTCCACAAACAGCTCGCGGCAGCAGACACGCCGGAGGCCGCCGGGCCTCGTTTGGGGAGCATTCGGGGTGGCACTCGGCAACGTGCTTCTGGAGGTCTCCGGGGAAGTCACCGCCTTCCCCGCGCTGCCGCCCTTCTGAGCGGCCTTCATCTTCAGCCCGCCGTCCTCCAGCCGGCCCGGGAACCGTCCTCGTCCGCTCGTGAGCCTGCACAAGGCCGAGGAGGGAACTGGAGGAGAGGAAGCCCCGGCGACAAATGGCACATTTACCTGGCTTGTTGCACGTGTGCGTTTTTAAGGGGCTCTTGAGGTGGTCACTCCTGGAGAAGGCAGCATCACCCTCGCTGCAGGGGCACTTCTTGTCCCCGGGGTGGAGTTCTATGTGGCGGTCGTGCTTAAACAGCCTGCTGCAGCTGCGCTCTTGAAAGGCAGTTCGTCACTGTGACTCTGCTCGTGGTGCTTTAGGTAGCAGAGGCGGCTAAACACTTGTCACAGGATTGGCTCGGGTACGGAACCGAGGGCCACCCTCTTCCTCTTCAAAATCACAGCCTTCTCCGTGGCTCGGGCAGGCCCGGTCCTTGCTGGAAGGCGAGGAAGCCGGCCGCGAGCACGAGGGTTCAGCTTCAACATCCACCCCAGCCGGCAGCCGACACCGACTAACCCTGCATCCTGTGACATCCCTCAGCGACTCGACGCCCGCGGGAGCTATCGCAGCGGGGCCCGGCTTCGTCCCCCAACTCCTCTCCATCTCCCGGCCTCGGCTTACGATCGATGGCCTCTCCGCCTTCAGTCTTGTCTTCAGGTTCACAGTCGGGGTCTCTGAGGGTCTCGGTTTCGCTTGCTTGCGGCAAGACATCCTGCGAGGTCTCGGGCTGCGCTGTCGCTCCGGGAATCCACATAATGGAGAATGGAAGCGAGGCCCCCAAAGCCATCAGGATGGCTCCAGAGGGGCCTCTAACCTGCAGGGACTCGCCCCGGACGTAACCCGGAGGAAGGCATTGCCAGCCTGCCCGCGCTCACACACGGGGGGCAGGACTGGACGGCGCGAGCGGGGGGGGGGGGGGGTGCTGGAGGCGCCGGCCGCAGGGCGCCATCCGGAGCCCGGCGGTGGCCGAGCACCCCGCGCCCCGCCACGCCCCGCGCCCCCGCCACGCCCCGCACCCCCGCCCCGCGCCGCTCATTTCTTTTTGATTTCCTCACATGCACTTCCTTGGTCTGCCAGGAGATGGGGCTCCCGGGCCACCTCTCAGCTCAGTGCCTGGTTGGAACGTGCTCACTGCAATGTGGACCAGATCAGTGTGACAGGGGATCCTGCTGGAGGCTGAGCCTTGTAATCCAAACTTTGAGAGGCATTTCACCAACTTTTGCTGGCAGCCCCCTCACTTTTCCCAGGTAGGAAGTAATTCCACGCCCTTCTGTGTCCGCAGCAACCTGTTCCGGTTAGTGGAGAGGGAGATTGAGGAGGTCGTGCATCTTTAGTCCCTTGCCGGCTCCCAAAGCAACGGCACAGCCCCATCTGGCCGGCAAGTGCTCACGGGACACACCAAATACGTGGCTCAACAGCTGTCAGCCTTACGCTGTGTTCCTTTCTTTCCCTTTCCTGGGGAAGTGGATCCCTGGAACCTCCTTTGTCTGTAACCACAGGCCCTGAGGCCCGAGAATTCGTGTCTATAGTGTGCAGCTGTCACTTTTAACTCGGTTTTGCCGTCGCGATTCTTACCGTGTCCCTCTCTCTTCTAAGAGATGTCCAACCTTCAAGTGGTGTCCTTAACTCTAGATGTTTTTCTAGGCTGTTTCTGCCTGTCCTCTAGCTATTTTCCTGGGAGATAAGGGATTTCCATGTCTTTCTAGTCTGTGTTCCTGAAAGTCTCTCTTCTGCTTTTTTAAGATTTTTTATTTCTCTCCCCTTCCCCCCGGCCCCTGCCAGTTGTCTGCTGTGTCCATTCGCTGTGTGTTCTTCTGTGTCTGCTTGTGTTCTTGTCAGCAGAACTGGGAAACTGCCTCTCTTTTTTGTTGTGTCAGCTTGCTGCGTCAGCTCTCCGTGTGGGCGGCGCCACTCCCGGGCAGGCTGCGCTTTTATCACGCAGGAAGCTCTCCTTACGGGGCGCACGCCTTGCGCATGGGGCTCCCCTATGCGGGAGACACCCGTGTGGCACAGCACTCCTTCCGCGCGGCAGCACTGTGCGTGGGCCAGCTCCACACAGGAGACCCTGGGTTTGAACCCTGGACCTCCCATGTGGTGGGCAGACGCTCTGTCAGGTGAGCCACATCCGCTTCCCTCTGCTTCCTTCTTGACCCCCCTCTTCAGGCTCTGCCCACCCACCAACCCCCAAGTCATCGCCAAGGAGCCCACATGGTCCTCCGCGTCCCAGCACAGCCTCTAGGCTCTCTCCACGTGTCCCTCTCCTCCTCGGCATCACCCAGGCTGACACCTTCCTCCCTGCTCACTGCCCTTCAGGGTTCCCACCAGAGGGGGTGCCCTGGGGGCAGGGACTCATCTCACCCACCTCTCTACCTGCGAGGCAGAGGTCCTCCCCAGAGGCAGGCGCTCGGAAGGGCCCTTCACACATCCGCACTGGAGAGACTCCATTAGGGAAGAACGCGTGGTGAAGCTCAGCTCAGGAATGCTCGGGGATCTCTTTTTTCATTTAAAACATTTATTGAAGTGTACCACTCATATAAATATACATAGTAAGTGTTCAGGAGAAGTTGTGAGCTCACAGAACAAGCATGCGCACGCCAGGCAGCTGGCGGCTGGCACCTTCACCCCAGCCCAGGGCCCACTGCTCGCGGGCGCCGCCGGCGCGCAGGGCCGGCCACACCAGCCCCGAAAACCCCACGCCCCGTTTTCAGTGAAGGAAATGGAAAACCAAACTACTGGATCCTTCTCAACTAGGGGAGAAACAAAAGTGTTAGAGAGACTTAATTTAGCAACGTATTAAGTGGCACACGGAGACTCAGCGGCGACAGCGGCACCTGCACACCCACACGCCACACGCTGGTTCTCCGCAGCCACACGCGCGTCCGGCAATGAAAACAGGCAGGCCTTACCTAGCAGAGACACAGCACCCATTTCTTTTTTTTTCAAAGATCTATTTTTTTAAATTTATGCCTCCCCCTCCCCACCCCCCGTGCATTCTCTGCTCTGTGTCCATTTGCTGTGTTCCGTGTCCGCTTGTATTCTTGTCAGCGGCACTGGGAACCTGCGTCTCTTTTTTGTTGCGTCATCTTGCTGCGTCAGCTCCCCGTGTGTGCAGTCTCCAGGGCGACTCTCCTTATGGGGTGCACTACTTGCGTGCAGGGCTCCCCTGCGCGGGGGACACCCCTGCGTGGCAGGGCACTCCTTGCGCGCATCAGCACTGCACATGGCCAGCTCCACACGGGTCAAGGAGGCCCGGGGTTTGAACCGCGGACCTCCCATGTGGTAGACGGACGCCCTAACCACTGGGCCAAGTCTGCTTCCCCAGCACCCCACATTTACCTTAAAAATGCACACTGTGAAAATGAAAAAAAAATTAATAGAAATCTTAGCATAACTAAGCCAAGATGATGACAAGAAGCCTTAGTAAAGAGATGTGAACAGAGGGACTAGTCAGGCTGCCTTGAGCATGACAACTGAGCTGCAGAACCCCCGGCCTGCGGGCAAGCTCCGCAACATTCTGTGATCCGTACACAGCGGAGCCGGTGCGGCAGTGAGTGTTCTCAGAGACGCGACGTATCAAAAACATCTCCTCACTGCCACAGTGTTTCTCAGTTGACTTTTTTTCTTAACGTATAAAAACTCTGTGGAGTTGATGAACCAAATGTTGAAAAGCATTAGCAACTCAGTCAGAACCCTTTCGTGGTGGTGTTTTCAGAGGTTGTAAAATACCCAAGCACTGCTTGGCTAAACAGGAAGGTAGACGGAAGCAGCAGGGAGGCAAGACATGAACATTTTTAATCTCATACTGGAATTAACCCCAAGAAGTAGGAAATGGGTCTGCACTGAGTTAAATCTTCAGATCAGCAAGCACAGGTTCCAACTGGAGAAAGACCAAGTTCCCTGAGAGCCCTGCCCTGGCTGAAACGAGAGGGCAGGTAATGATCCACAGTGAGAAAACACGTCCACCAGGAGTGGCCAGCCCTGGAAGCAGAGAACTGGAAGCCGCAAAACCAAGGCCTGTCTGCGGGGCGGCTGTGTCACTTGTTTGGAGCGTCCCTGACCTGCTGGCAGGAGGCCTCTGCGTCAGGCTGGGGGCAGCGTGGAGGCGGTGGAGCCATGGGCCTCTCCTGCTTGGAGCACCCGTTTGTGGGCTGTCTCCCAGGATCCCTTCCTGCCACTCAATGGGGCCAGGCTTTCCTTCCAGAATCAACCTTTGGCCCTTCGGTTTGGGTGAGCTCACTTCCACCTGCAGGGCTGGGATCTGCCTGCTTGTCAAGCTGGTGTCCCCACCCCTGCCCACACTAGACTGGCACGTGGCTCAGGACTTGGATGGAGCATCAGGGGACAGGGCTTTTCATTCTGGGTTGATGTCAGTCTGGAAGGACGCAGCTCCGGAGACAACGTGGTCACGTGGGGAGGGGCAGAGTAAAGCCAGCACCGAGGAGGAGGAGAGGGGACAAGGCAGGAGGAAAACACACCCCCCCGAGTCCTTGTCACGTCTGAGCTCTGAAGACCTGCCCCAGCTACAAGCTCCATTCCGCAAACGTGTGCACCTCCGTGTTCGTCTGAGACGCTCGACTGCGCCCTGAGCTTCCTGGTAGGGGGAGGCCTCCGGCGCCTCGCTCCCCTGGGTGCTGGTGAGGTGGCATCTCTAGGACTTGAGGACAGAGGGCAGAACCACCTGCTCATCCCTTGGTGACACCCTTAGCCTATACTTCTGTCTTCCAGGTTTTTGTCTATTAACTGATTTCTGTAATATGATTTCCACAGGGTGACACTGCCTCCAATTAACTAGAGCATGAGATAAAACAGCTGCAGTCAATTTTCAATATAATTACAGCTTATTCTCAGTATTTTTTATTGGCAGTGGAAAATGCTTCAGTATTTTATTGAAAGAAAGCAATAAATAATACTGTGATAAAAATAGTTCAAAAGTAGACTGTACATACTTTGTTACATAATTGGGAAGTTCACAAAGATTAATAGAAAAACAGAACAGTAACAATGAATTTTACAGGTAAATTAAAAGCAGAAACCAAAATAGAAAAGACATGCCCTATCTACCTATATATATACCAGTTGTATAATAAATAATGCACCATGATCTGAACATATTTCTTGCTGGCTTTTTTTAATGTGCCGTTTAAAAAGTAAAAGTTACATTTGCTACTTATACAGTCCAAAATGGCTATAACATTGAAATCTAAAAACATATGTCTCGATTCATTCATTCTTTGAACATGTTTACAAACAAACGTAAAAAGATGATTTACATAAGAAAAATAAGGCCTTTATTCAGGTTGTACTACGCTGTTTCCAGGCTTCTGCGCCTTCCTCCCAGTGCGCGCCCACGCCTGTGAGTGAGAACGCGGCGCTCGCCGCTGGTCTCTGAAGCAGGTGAATCGGCGCCTCTCCGCCCCAGCTGCCGCAGAAGGGAGAGGCCAGGCTGTCCTGTCCTCAGGCGACCCCGCGCCGGGGCGTTCTCTCCCCGCCAAGACCCTCCAAGACCCTCTCTCAGCTCGTGGCTTCTGGTCCGTCACTGAAGACAGGTCACCCAAGTGGACCAGGTCAGGAAAGAGTTAACCGTCCTGAGATTCCCGCAATCTCCTGATCCTCTTTTTAGTCCAAATTTTATTAGAAGTTGATATTTATTCCCTAGATATTTGAAAACTGTTCAAGCTGCAGATTAAAGCATTTCTTGCTGGAAAAAGTACAGTTAAGGTCAGTCATTAAAATACGACAATAATTGCTTGAAATTAAGCCTGCTTATTCCAAAATGATTGTTGACAAGCTAGTTTATGTTTGCAAAGGATAATGCACACTGCTCGTGTCATGATAATTTACAAACATAGTAAAATCCTTTTCTCTGTCATGGTTTATTATTAAAAAATTAAACAATGATAATTACAATAAATGCATAATTTACAAAAGCCCTATATTTGTTCATAGGATTTATACATACAAGCATTACATTACATTCATTTGAAAGACTAAAATTAGGTATAAGAACATGAATTGATTTGAAAGGATATTTATAGCCTGGATATACATGAAAAAGTAAGTAACTATATATGAAGAGTCATAAGTTTACATAAATATAAGAAACATTAAATTCTAAAATATTTTCTCTATGTATTCATGAATTTTTCACTAATTAAAAACTCTGTAATAAAATATCTCAGGGTCCATATAACAAGTATTAACAGATTCAAGATCCCACTGAGTTCTAAAATGTAGTCTGCTGGATTCAAAATGCTGCATAATCATCTGTAGAAGTAGTGTGGGTAAACTGAAAAATAAAAACAAACAAAAGCACATGCTAAGACAAGCCTCACCAATAAGCACCGGGGCTTCCAGAGCTGGGGCCGCCACTTCTCACCCACACGAGCCCCCAGCGGCCTCCCCCGCTGCCGAGGGTTCAGCTGCTGGAAATCATTCAGTGAAACGTCAAGGACTCCCAGTATCAATGAGAGAATTCCCTGATGAACTTCAGGCTGGTATTTGTCTAAAAATGATCAATTCTTTAAAAAATGAAGAATCAGCCAAGTAAACATGTGAGTGCACACGTCAGAGCAGAACTGAGCAGAGCAGAAACCCCTGTGCCCCGGAAGAGGTGGAGGCAGCTCAGGCCTCCTGCCCCTGCTGAGCAGGGACCCTCGGCAAGCTCCTGGGCCGGGCCCCCGGGGACCACCACGCCCAGAGACCGGGGAGAGGCTCTGAGGAAACGCAGCCCTCTAAGGACAGCACAGCTTTATTTTAAATCCAATCTCTCCAATAGCATCTGTGGATGATATGGTCTCACGAAACCTAATGTGTGGTTAGCCACAAAGCTTCGGGGCTCGTTTCATTCAAGAATGTGCACTTATGACCTGCGACGGCGGCCCCCGTGGCCCGCGCCGCACCTGGCAGCCCAGGCAGGGCTCTCTTCAGCCGTGTTCAGCTCCTCTTCCCCTGCCCCCACCCCACCCCCGAAAAAAAAAAAAAAGGTACTAGCAGACGATTTAAATAGGTCAACATTTCCAGGTTTAAGGAAAATGTGGAAATATTTTTTCCTTCAAGACAAGAACACATTAAGTTCTTTATGATAAACTCTAAGCATATTAAAAAGACCCACATCATCTTAATGGGCACAGCAAGCTGGGTGTGCTGCGTTTATCGGCTCTCGTGGCCCAGAGCCAACACCACTCTCAGCATCAGGGCTCCGAGCCTGCCAAGGCACGCCCTCTCACGCCTGCAGGGACAGCTGCTGCCCGCTACTCACCAACAGGAGGCTTTAGCAGGAGTAAGTCCTGACTGTGGCAGAGTCCAGCCTCTGTGCTCCTGATACACTGCCTGTTCCAGCCACCACGAGACGAAGCGTGCAAAACACAGCGTGCGGTTAGTCTGAGAACATCACCCGGGGACAAGTACAGACCCACGTTTTGACACCTGCACTAGCACCTTCAGAGGGGTCGGAGGTGGACTCTTCTAGAGTGGGAGGAGGTGAGCTAGAGAAAGACTAAATCTCACCAAACGGTGGTTCTCTCCAGCTTTCAAGTAGCCCTGGGGTCACTAAAGCAGCAACCATTTTGGGGCATCAAACATATAACAAGAGTTTCAAAGTATACAATTTGCATAAATGACAACTATAAACATCCAAGTTAAAGTGAGAACGTTGCTTCTTTTCCACCTCTCTAGATAGATTTATTGGCCATTTTCACTTTTCTTTTGATCTGAATGTCGCCCTGGCAAGGGGCGAGTGGTAAAGAGCCACGGCAACAGGAGGTGCCCCAGGTCAGCTGAAGGGCCGAGGGCAGTGGAACTGGGCCCGTGCCTGGTCTAGGGGAGCCTCCTGCCCCCACACTAAGTGCACTGTGTGGGGAGAGGGGCCGGCCCTGCTGTCCACGGGAAGGAGTAGCCAGCGGATTCCTCAGAGAAGACTAGACGCGGTCTCAGCTGCTGCCTGGGAACCCTGCAAACCCGACGCAGATGCCCTTCAAGAACTACACGCCGCCTTCCCTCACAGCCTGGGATGACGCTCTCCAGGAGCCAGGAGACCTGCAGAACTAACTGCCGTACAGGCCTCTATTTCACAAGCCACACAGGAACCACTAACTAGGTTTATACCTCCATTACTGGGGTAAAAAGGGGCTAAAAGTCTTATTCTGATAAGATTTTTCCTATACATTTCTCTTGGATGATTTTTTAACTCATCCAAACTGTATCTTAATATCACTATTAACATTTAACGAGAAATATGTTTTATACAGAGGTAAATGGAAATTAGAGGTGAGAGGAAAGTAAGAAAGCATTTATGTAGACCACTCAAAAAACTGATAATGAGGTTATGTTGAAGGCCAAGTTACAGGTAAAGTTAAGAAAAATTACCTGCATCCTCTTTGGAAGAAAAATGTTAATTTTTTAAAAGTTTCTGGTAAAAAAGACATACGGGAATCCCCCCACCCACCCAAAGTATACTACTGGGCTCTGGCAAAGAAATACAGCTTTTTACAGAAATTGCTGTCCCACTGAGCCATCCTTGTTAATAGTTTGCAGCTCAACAAGGGCTTTATACATGTACTTTCCTTGATTTTTACATACGTGAGCACAAAATTTATAAACCTACCTAGGGAGTGGCAAATAACAGAGAAACATGTAAAAACTTCCTTTGGCACAATTTTCACAAAGCCACTTACACTGCTACAGCCCACGCTTCTGCACCACACCCCAGAAGGAAGCCTGGCATGCGGGTCCTGTGGCGAGGAGCCCTAGCGGCCCCCACCCAGGCACACGCTGGGCTAGACACCGTCTAAGAGCTTCTGTGACTCCCTCATTTCACCTTCACACCCACCCTTCGCCACACATACTATTCTGATAACCATTTTACAGACAGGGAAACTGAGGCACAGTGCAGTTAAGCCACTGGCTCAAGGTCATACAGCTCCTAAGGAGCAGAGCATGGATTCAGACCATGCAGGCTCACCAATCTGTGCTACAGCCATTGTTCTACCCTGCCTTTCAGGAGATGAGCCTCATGTCAGAGCTGAGAGATCCATCACAAATCACGGTCAGCTCTTAACCAGCTGTGCTCTAAGAGCAAAGCGATCGCCCAAGGCAAAAGCTCTGACTTCATGTGAAACACAAGTTGCGATGCCACCTTCTGGGTCAGGGAGTAGGCCTGAGTGAGCTCCACGGGAGGCTTCTCCAAGGCCCCCTGGTCATGCCCCCATCCTCCTCTAATGGGCAGGTGTGTACCCCTGGTCACGTCCCCATCTTTCTCTAACAGGTTGCCGCATACTAAACGGATAGAGAACAGGAGATCGAGGAAGGCAGGGCTCACTAATGCTGGAAATCCTGAGTTTTAAGTCACTCACTTTCCCAGTGTGAGGAAAAGTCCAAGGGATAAGTTGTGTGCTCTGAAAGTACTAGTCCACTACATCATGAAAGCATTTTCTCGTTTCAGCTGACACATAAACAGATTTACAAGTAGGATGTCACTCTCATGCTCTAAGGAAACAGAGGGATGCTTAGCTCTATTAGTTGGTAGAACTAATATGCTGCGTCCACCAGACAAGAATTTTTAAAAAATCTGTATTACAGATTTTATAAACAAATGTTAGGATTAATTTTAAGACAATCAAATCTGGCCATGCAATAGTATTCAAATGCCAGATGGCATATCCTGATTGGCTGGGGGCCCTCGGGGTGGCAGGCTAACCCGCCCCATCACATACCATCCATCTGCATCTTCTTTGGCTGCACAGAGGGTGAAGACATAGAGGAAGTGACCCTGAAGTTTGCAGGGAGAGTCTCTGCTGATCCAGCAGCTAAGCCACGAATGTCCTTTGGTCTAAACTTTTTTCTCCAAGAAGGCGCTCTCCTAAAGCTTTTATCATCATCCTGGCAAATGAAAGAATAGAAAATTAAATTGATTTTAAAACAAAGGACATTAATATACAGTAAGGCTGTTCTTTAAAATGACTGCTGAAAATCACTTGTGCATTTTTTTGTTCACATGTACTTAAACCCTTTTTTAAAAAAAGATTTATTTATTTATCTCCCCTTCCCCTGCCCCAGTTGTCTGTTCTCTGTGTCTATTTGCTGCATATTCTTCTTTGTCCGCTTCTGTTGTTGTCGGCGGCATGGGAATTGGTGTTTCTTTTTCGTTGCTGTGTCATCTTGTTATGTCAGCTCTCCGTATGTGCGGCGCCTTAAACCCTTCTTGACGCCCATGTAACTGGTTGTCCAAATTGGACATTTTTGAAAGTGAAAGGAGAGGTATGTAATTCTCAGGTAGGGGTCTTGGCTGGGCCGGAGCTGGGACTGTCCTGAGCCAGAGAGTGGCCATGATCCCTCTACCTATGGCCATGTTTCACTTGTTGTCTTACAGAAATCACCTTCTTGCTATGTAACATTTTAAAAAAGTGTTCTTAGGGAGAGGATGTGGCTCAGGCAATTGAACCCCTGCCTCCCAAATAGGAGGTCCCAGGTTTGGTTCCTGGTGCTGCCTGAAAAAACGAAACGAAACAACAAACAACAATCAAACGAGAAAACCAATTCAAGGAAACCAATGTGTGGCTCAGCAGTTGAGCGTCAGCTTCCTACATATGAGATCCCAGGCCCCCAATAACAAAAGAAAAAAAAAAAGTAATCTTAAAGACAGTTTTCAAGCTTTAAATGATTGTCTTACACCAGGGTACAATGAACAAGTGCTTCATTTTTAAAGTTGTCCTCCCCACTTAAACCCCTTATCAAACAAGTTTTCTTGAGGTGCAGTGAAAAGAATAAATAATAGAGTGGGAATAAGTGAATCAGAGTTTTGTATTAGGGGAAATTAACCTTTTATATGTTTTTAACATATTTCCGAAACATATCCCAAAAGCATCAGGGCTCTGGATTGGGGTAGGATATCCAGATGTTCCCAACATACAATCTGTGGACCTTGTTCTTGTGCTGCAACCACTGATTTATGATGGGAAAACTGTTTTTATGAGGTGTCAAAAAGTAAATAGGAAAAAAAAAAACCTATCCTATAGAAAATATTAATTAATTAATTAATTAATTTAGCTCTCCTCTTCCCGCCCCCACCCCGGTTGTCTGTTCTGTGTATCTATTTGCTGTGTCTTCTTTGTCTGCTTCTGTTGTTGTGAGCGGCACGGGAAGCTGTGTTTCTTTTTTGTTGGGTCATCTTGGTGTGTCAGCTCTCCGTGTGTGCAGCACCATTCCTGGGCAGGCTGCACTTTCTTTCACACCGGGCGGCTCTCCTTATGGAGAGCACTCCTTGCGCATGGGGCTCCCCTACAGGGGACACCCCTGTGTGGCAGGGCACTCCTTGCGCAAATCAGCACTGCACGTGGGCCAGCTCCACATGGGTCAAGGAGGCTGGGGTTTGAACTGCGGACCTCCCATGTGGTAGACAGATGCCCTAAGCACTGGGCCAAGTCCGCTGCCCTAAAATATTAATTTCTTAACAGCTCATATGATGATAAATTTTTAAGAACCCAAAACTCATCACATTATCTGCACATCTAGAAGAGATAGCCTGGTTACATGGCTTTCCTACATATGATAAAAGACATGTTCATAGTTTACATTTACTTATTTATTTTTGAGGTACCAGGACTGGAGATTGAACCCGGGACCTCACATGCGGGAGGCCAGCGTTCAACCACTGACCCACATCTGCTCCCGATAGCTTACATTTAAAGTTAAAACATTAGGCCAAAAACTTACTTCATCAAACCTTCTGTCAGTACCCATGACCAAAAGGTTGTTAAACTCTCTTTCCAAGATAGCACGAGCCTGAAATCATAAGAAAATAAAACAAAAATCCCCAAACTTTCGTTAGTCTACTTTGAAACACATTAGAGCACATCACAATTTTTTTCCCCAAAACTAAAGAGTTTTTAAAGAACTCAATACACACTACGGATGTGCTGAACCACAATACTATTTTAGAGCAGGGGTTTTTGATGTTCATGGATGGGCTTGGGGGTCCAGGGGGCCCATGACCTCCTGGAAATTATATACAAAACTGTGCTTGCTGCACAGGTGGGCGCTGGGGGATGGTGAGGGGCGGTTCTCAGGAAAAGATACACAATGTTCTGTAGAGGAATAAAATATTTCCTGATTCTCAAATGAGCCCATGATTCAAGAAGAATTATGTAAGGCAATTACCATAGAAGCAAAAATTAATGAAACTTCTCCATGGCACAGCTAAAAATGTTTCTCTTTCTATGTAAGAACTAAATATATACCACTCTTCTGAACAGTTTCTCCTTACTTTATCTCAAGACTTCCATGCTTGCCAGAGAAAGAAGACAGATACAAATAATGAACAATGGAGTGTTGCTGATTTCCAACTATTCTATTACAGATTAGGTGTGGAAAGAGGCTACTAATTGTCAGAGTTTCCTTTTAAGTTTCTTTCCATGCAAACAAATAACCACCGCCCTCGAGGGAGGAGACTCCACTGAGCACCCGGCTCAGTCAGGGCTCTCAGGGCTCGAGCAGGCTGTGGCACTCACCTGCGCGTTCTGCGTGGGGATCTGCAGCAACAAAGCCAGCGCACCGAAATCAAAGGTTTCATCTAAGGCCACAAGCGCGCCGTGCACACCGCTCTCTGAAAGATTGTTTGCATATTCTTTCAGACCAATTGACAGGACCCAGCGAATCACTCGCTCATTGCTCCAGACAAGCACGTCTGTGGAAGAATAAAAACAATGGTAAAAGTGGTTTCAGAAAGCGTCTTCATCACTTAGACCTCTAATGCAGAAGAAAAACGCCCACGTGGATAATGGTCCTTCAGTACCCGACAAAGGCATGATCCTGCAAGTGCTGGGAGACACGGCGAAACACAGAGCACCACGTGCTGCCTCAGACACTGCTGCATCGGCCCTTCTCCAACCTAATGGAGACTCATCATTACAACTGATTTGTCAAAGAACCCAAGAGGGATGAAGCTACTGTGTTCATTTTATTTCTAGAGAATAGAAAATGATGAGGACTCAGGAACCTGAAACCAGAACAAGAAAGAACTTGGAATGCCTATGATGGGAGAACTTCGGAAACACTTCCCTTACATCTTAAAAGCAGTTGGCACCATCTCTGGATGCCTTGCTCAATTCAGCACTAACTTCTTGTTCCCAATCTTGAAACCCTTGTTAATGTTTTCCCATTTTAAAAATAGAGAAACAAAGATGTACTCTGGCATGTTAGACACTTTGGGAAAGATCTTATACAAGTAAATAAGTTATTAAATTTGCTCTTTAAGAGATCTAAAAATAGCCACTGTGAAACCATATCCAGACAATCAACAATCACTTTCAAAGACAGCTTTGGTCAAGTCTAAAAAGATTTAAAACATATTCAGGGGAAGCAGATGCGGCTCAACGGATAGAGCGCCCACCTACCATGTAGGAGGTCCAGGGTTCAATACCCAGGGCCTCCTATCCTGTGTGGTGAGCTGGCCCGTGTGCAGTGCTGCCACACAAGGAGTGCCGCCCTGTGCAGGAGTGCCCCACCCACACAAGGGGTTCCCCCCCATGAAAGGAGTGCCGCCCCGTGCAGAAAGTGCAGTCCACCCAGGAGTGGTGCTGCCCACACAGAGAACTGACACAGCAAGATGACACAACCAAAACAGACAAAGAAAAGAGACAAAATGAGACACAACAAACTAGGGAGCTGAGGTGATGTAAGAGAATGATCGCCTCTCTCCTGCTCCGGAAGGTCCTAGGATGGGTTCCCAGAGCCAAGTAATGAGAATACAACAGACATAGAAGAATGCGCAGCAAATGGACAGATAGAGCATACAATGGGGAGGGGGGGAGAAATTAAAAAAACAAAACAAAACAAAAAAACATATTCGGAAAGCAAATGAAGTGGGTTGGCATTTTTCATTTCCAAGGACCTTTTCTGGATAAAAGGTCATATGTGTATGTATAAATATTTACACATCATTTTTCTCATAATTTGCATTCATTCAATCATGAGTAACTACCCTTCAAATGGACCATTTCCCCCTTAGAAATCCTCTATTTATCTTTAGTTTCCTTATTAGGGAAAACTGGGAATAAAAACAGTACCAAGGGCTGTGGAGAGGAAGAACTATATCAAGCCTTGGAGGTGCTGGGAATGGGGCCTGGCACCTAGGAATGGCCCCCCATGCCTTACCTGACATTCCCACTAATTCCCTCATTAGTGATTTCCTTACAGTCCAGGAACTCAAGGAGAATTTACTTGAGCTTGCTATTTCAGGAAATTGCTCACCCTCAGCAGAGAGCTGGATACAAATTCTCCAGAGGAGAGAACCCCATGTCTTCCAGTTGAGCACCCAAAACCCTCTGGGAGCTCCCTGCCTTTGTTTTCTAACCGAAATGCCCTTCATTCCTGGGCGCCACCCCCCTGAAGAAGCCTCCACAGCTTCTTCCAGGACCAGGTGAAATGTGAACTGCAGAGCTTCCGCCGTACCCTGCAGTTCTCTTCTAGGCTCCCACAGCCTCTAGTACCCTCTGGAACTGTACTGATCGCTCTTAACAAAGTGGGCGAACGCAGGGTCCTGGCCATCCGAGCACTTCCGAATGAAAGGGGACACATGCCTAACAAAAGGAAATTTCTAAAGGCATAGGGAAACATCTCACCTGAGACACTGACCCTATAGGCTACCCACAACAGGTACAAGTTCTCTTGCTGCTGCAGCTGAAATACACTCACTTCCACCCCTCCTTCCCCTGTATTACGACATCAGAGTAGTTTTCTCCACTTAAAAGTCTTTCCTGATGTTTTAAGAACAGAAAGTCACCCTGGCTGCTAATGCACTCAGAGGCAGGTATATGCCCAATCCATTAAAGATAATATACTAGCCTTTTATTTCATTCTGGCTTTCTTCTCTTTTTCTTTCCAGTTCTTTCCGGTCATAATTTAACCGTCGTAGGCACATGATTCCACACTGGAAACTGTTCCTATTTACCAAATAAATAAATTATTTAGAAAGATTAAAGTTGGCAATAATAAAACAACTCTCATTCACTGAGTGAGAACTTATTTGCATTAGATTACCTATGAAAACTATCGACCATTTTTAGCTGCCCTCGAAGGTCCTTCTTTGTCAGGTGATCCAGCATCCTCGCATCGACGAGGCACTCCATGAAGTAGCTGCGGTACTGCGGAAGGCCCAGGCTGGGGAGCCACTCATTGCCAATCCACTCGTGGTTCATGTCTCCATATGCGAGTGTCTGCTTTTAATAAACAAAGAAGATTAATTTAGAACAAAATCCACCAAGTAATCACAAGAGCACCTTCAATAATCTTTAAATGTGACTTAAAATCTATTACATACGCTGGAAGGATAAAGTAACTAATGTCAATATCACTCTTTTTAAAGTCAACATAATCTGATCTTGTATTTACCACCTTTTAAATGTTAGTAACATTTAATTATTTCATTAAATATATTTTATCACTAAAATCTATGACTCATTTATGCTTATAAATTTAACTTATTTACAAAATCACAAAACTGTGACTGAAATTTGATTTCTGAAATAGTTCATACACATAACAAGAAAGAATGATCACGACTCATGAACAAGTTTGAAGGATCAGCTCCAATTCTACTCATTAAAAACACCTCTCTTCTTCCTAGGCCGCGCTCCACCAGAAAAAGTTGGAGAGCAAAGACTGTGAACCCTGATGGCAAAGAGCCAGATGAAGAGTCTGGCATTTCTTGGGCTCTTCTTGGGCTGGAGATGAGCTCAGACCTAAAGGCTCAGTGAAGGAGCTCAATACACCAGCAGCCAAGGACACTGACGGTGGTGGTGTCGGAAAGCTAGTGTAATCTTTGTTCCTGTTCCTCAGCTGAAGTCTTTCCAAGTCTGGTTGGTACAATAATTGGAGAAAAAGTCCAGTGGAAAGCATGTTGTCGTTATTGCTCAGAGGAGAATTCTGCCTAACCCAACTCGAAAAAGCCATATAAAAAATAAGCAAAAGTGTCTCAGGAGCTCTACTATGACGAGGCAATCCTTGAAGACTTGGCTTTCTCAAGTGAAACTGTGGGCAAAGGAATCTGTGTACAACTGGATGGCAGTTGGCTTATAAAAGTTCATTTGGACAAAGCAGAACAATGTAGAACACAAGATTGAAACATTTTCGGGTGTGTATAAGAAACTCACTGACAAGGATATTAACTTCGAATTTCCAGAGTTTCAGCTGTAAGCCAAAATGACTAAAGTATCATTCTCAAAAAATACACAAACAAAAACTCTCTGGATGGTTTTTGTTTTATTTTTAACACTGTTTTCCTCATTCCCTACATAAAACATGTGCTAATTTCAAAATCCAAAAGAAAGCTAATTAAAAAATTGTTAAAAAAAAGATAAAACACGGGAAGCGGACTTGGCCCAGTGGTTAGGGCATCTGTCTACCACATGGGAGGTCTGCGGTTCAACTCTGGGCCTCCTCGACCCATGTGGAGCTGGCCCATGAGCAGTGCTGATGTGCGCAAAGAGTGCCCTGCCACGCAGGGAACCCCACATGCAAGGAGTGCGCCCCGTAAGGGGAGTCGCCCAGCGCAAAAAAAAAGTTCAGCCTGCCCAGGAATGGCGCCACACACACGGAGAGCTGACACAACAAGATAACGCAACAGAAAGAAATAGATTCCTGTGCCGCTGACAACAACAGAAGCAGACAAAGAAGAACACGCAGCAAATAGACACAGAGAACAGACAACTGGGGCAGGGGGAGGGGAGAGAAATAAATAAATCTTTTTTAAAAAAAGATAAAACAAAACTGCCACTGATACAGCTAAAAGAAAAAAAAAAAACAGACAAATCTACAATTATAATTGGGAGATTTCAACTCTTCTCCCAGTAACTGACTGAGCAAGTAAGTGAAAAGAAAAGAGAAAAGAAAAAAAGTTAGTAAGGAGCCAGAAGCCCTCAACACCTCTACCCCCAACCTGACCTAAGAGAACACTCCATGCAACGACAGAAGAATACACCGTTCTTTTCAAGTGCATGTGAAATATTTGCCAAGACAGACAAATGTCAACATATTTAAAGAGACTACTCCTTGATCTCCATGGAATTAAGTTAGAAATCAGTATTGGAAAGATGTCTGGAAAAGCTCAAATATTTGGAAATTAGCATACTTCTAAATAACAAATCCATATGTCAAAGAAGAAATCACTAGGTGATTAGAAAATATTTTGAACTTGAATGAAAATAAAAGCAGAATATATCCAAAATTTGTGGAACAGAGGAAATATATAGCATTAAATGCTTATATTGGAAATGAAGGTTGCAAATCAGTGATTTATCTTTGGAAATTAGAAAAAGGAGAGCAAATGAAATCCAAGGCAAGTAGAAGGAATAAAAGCAGAAATCAAATAAACAGAAGACAGAAAAACAACAGAAAATAAACCTTTTGTGTGATCTATGTATCTTTTAAAAAAAGATAATAATAAACAGAAATATAAAGGGATACTAATATTTAAAAAAAAGAAAATCTGTTTTTTTTTTATAAATATCATTAGAATTGATAAACCCCTACCTAGACTGATGAAGAAAAAAGAGAAAATACAGATTGCTGATATCAAGAATGAAAGAGGAGACATCAGTACAGATCCTACAGAGATCTAAAGTATAACAAAGAAATATTGTGAACTTCAAGCAACTTAGATGGACAAACTCCTTGAAAGACAAGCTCAGTAAGAACCAACCTAAAATAAGGCTATATCTATTGGAACTTAAATTTATAAATGTTCCCTCCACACATATACAAGTTCTTCAGCTGATGGTCCTGCTGGTGAATTATACCAAACATTTAAGAAAAATGCCAGTTTTACACAAACTATTAAAAGAAAGAAAAGGAAGAAACTTCCTAATTTATTTAATGAGACTGGCATTACCTTGATACCAAAACCAAACAGGACTTCACAAGAAAAGGAAACTACAGACCAAAATTCCTCATGGACACAGAAGCAAAAATCCTTAACAAAATATTAGAACATCAAATCAACAATATATATTAAAAAAGGGATATAACAAGTGGGGTTTATCCTAGGAACAAAGGTTGGTTCAATATTTCAATATCAGTAATTCATCAGATCAACAAACCAGCAAAGGAAATCCATATGACCATCTCAAAAGATACAGAAAAAGCACTTGACAAAATTTATCATTCACTTAAGGAACTCTGAGCAAGCCAGGAATAGCAGAAAATTGCCTCAACCTGAAAAACAGCATCTACAAAAACCCTGCAGATATCATCTTTATGGTAAAGAATGAAAGTTTTCCTCTAAGACCAGGAACAAGGGAAGGATGTTTGCTCCCATCGCCTTTTTTTTTTTTTTAAGTACCAGCGCAGAGGACTGAACCAGGACCTCATATATGGGAAGAAAGTACTCAACCACTGAACCACACAGGCTCCCTTCCCACCACTTTTATTCAATACTATATTTGAGGCTTTAACCACTGTAATAAGGCAAGGAAAAGGAATAAAAGGCACATGACTTGGAAAAGAAAAAAATGTTTTTGCAGAAGGCACGATCACCTATATAGAAAATGAATCTACAAAAGAGTTCTCAGAACTAGTAAACGTTTAGTAAAATTGCAGGATATAAGGCCAACAAACAAAAATGAACTATATTTCTAAATCCAAACAATGAACAACAGCAAATTTGTAAGATTAAATACCATTCACAACAGCATCAAAACCCACAAAATCCTTAAGGATAAATCTAACAAAATATGTGAAGATCTATACAATGAAAAAGAAATAAAAACAACACATATATATCAGAGAAAGGCATGTGATGGCCTCAGTTGAGGAAGACTAAGCTACAATGAGAGGAATTCTACAGTGACTTTATGGCATCCTTGGAAATAGTTAACTACTACATTTTATCTTTAAACTATGGGTTCCAATCCAATTTAATTATTATTAAATCTAATCATGCTGTTCTACTCAATCTCCAACAATTGAGAATGCTCAAATTCTAATAGAAAAAACCATTTCACTGCTTTCTCTAAATAACCATGAGTGACTTAAAATATTTTGGAGTAATCATCAAGATACCTACTAACATCACCATGATTTTTCCCACTTTCAAGCCTTACACTCACAGGCTTGATATTTACAGCAATGAGTATCTGGTTTTGTTTTCTTCTGCCGGGCTTCCATAATATAATAGCCTTCTGAAAAAAGCCTGCGACAGGGATCTCGTGGTCAGAGAACATCTGAGCTAGAAAATGCACTCTATTTCCATCATGAAAGTCATCCTGAATACAGTTCAGTTTTGTGTAACCATCTATGAACTAAAAGCAGAACAGTCTCTCTCTGCTCAGCCATTGCTATCTGCTACATGAAAGTACAGGTGGTTTCTTCCTGAGAGCCCAAGGGTAGGCTGAATTTTACTCTGGTTTCAGAGATGGCCACTATTTAATATCATGGGCAAGGTGTACTGTACAACTTCTGCCAGTGGTAGCTCGTGGTAGTCTCAAAGACCTGGAAATCTCTTCATTTTCCTCACATATATCTAAGAGGGGATGGTAGGCAAGTGGTAAGTGCATATATACAACATGGAAAGTTGGCTAATTCTGGCATCATGAGTGTGGCAGTTTTCTATTATTTATGAATTCCAAAATGAAAAAGAGATATGTTTGTACACTGGTCTGTTCCTCTGGGTATGATACCTCTTTGATTGTAAAAATTCATAGGCTCCCCTTTTACTTTATTAAATCAAGATTAGGGCTTTGATTTGACCATGCCATCAGGGCATACAAGGTTGAACCCCTGTCCCCTTGGTGGGCTGATAAAACAGACTCAGACATGGAAGCAGATACACAGAGAAGAAGAACACAGAGGAAGAGACAGCTCATTAGACATGGGAGAGGCCCCAGGAAGAGAGATGAGCCTGAGAGTTTACAGCTGACCTTGTGAGAAGAACAGACTAACTGAGTCTAGAAAGAAACCAGCCTGGGAAGAGAGACTTATGCCAGCCTACAGCTGAGATCAGAAGAAGCGGGGACCACAGAGCCTTAAAAGGAAGAAGGAAGGCTGAACCCTCACAGACATTGCCTGCCATCTTGCGTCAACACGTGGTACCTTGAGTTGGACTCTTTAGGGCCTTGTAATTGTAAGCATCTACTCCAAATAAGTATCCTTTATAAAAGCCAACAGATTTCTGGTACTTTGCAACAGCACCCCTTCGGCTGACTAATACAATGAGAACAGTCCATTGTGCGATAAGTTTTCATTGCACAGTGTAAATGTTAAACTTATTTAATTTACATTTTGTATCCTTAGTGCAGGGAATTTCATCTTAAAATGTTGATGAAGTTTTGCTACTTAGTATAAAAATTTAATTATTAAAACAAAAAAGACAATAAACAAGAACAAAGAAACAACAAAGAAGTACCAAAAAACATTAATTATTAAATGTACACCCCTGTCTAATTCACACATGTTCCTGAAAAGAGGTATCTGATTCGGTTAAAATAATCAGGTTATATACCTACAGGAGAGGTGAAGAAAGCCTAAATCAAAGGGGAAGAGTCCACAGAATCATACTATAGCACCTCTCCACTTATTTTTTTAAAGGTGATATAATAGAGGCTATTCTTTAGGAGTACAAATAGAAGAGAAACATATTTCAACTATCATCCTTTAACCAGGAAAATTCTGATTTAAAATTATTTTGATTTTTTTCAGATATACAATTATTATTTTTCAGTCCCTGAACACCCGCCATTCATGAGCACCTCAAAAAAAAACTGCCCACCCATTCCTTCCAGCTGTAATTTGTCACTAAATGCCAAGCATGTCACATAGTCCGGTCTGCAGCCTCACAGGTAGAGACGCCACTGCTATTTATTCAAGTGGTCTGAAGGTAAAGGTTGCAAAACAGTGGCGACAGAGCTTTCTCTGAGTTGAATATTTGGGGAGCTGAAAATTCAAATGCATGTTAAGGAAGAAGAAGCTTAAATTTTGAGAATTCCATTAGTAAGAAAGCCTTGAAATCAACTGAGTATTAGGACAGTACTTAGTAAAATATCAACAAAATAACAAAGAGGTAAAGTTACTATATGCAATTTTTATATCTGGAAATTTATTAGAATACAATACTTCCATCAACAGGTTTTATAACTATGCTCGCCACCAACAGGGAGCCTACGTGTAAGCTCAGGGGCTATCCAAGTTGCAGGGCTTTGTATAAAAGAAAGCTCTATTTATTAAAAATAACTACCATGAGTCCATAAGAAAAATATTCAAAATTGTCCATGAGACGTTCTCTTTAATACTATGCTTTGCATTGACTAATGTTTTCAAATCTTAACAATACTCTGGAAATTAAGATGCTAAAAATGTCCACAAAAGTAAAGTACAAGTTTTCATTCTCCAAAAGCTTTCTGTTGTTGCACATACAGTGAAGAACATATTATGGAAAGTCTCCAACCTGGGCCCAGCTTCCCTCCTCATCTTCCTGAGGTTACGTGGTTAGGAATGCAAAAGAACATAACTATTAGTATTGGTGAGCTGAGTAAGGCAAGCAAGTTAATTGTGTAGTGAGTATGTGGCTAAACTGAGTGAAAAGGTTCAAAAAAACCAAAGCATCATGCAAAATTCATGCAAAACCAACAATTCCCATTTCTCATGCAGGGAGCAGGCTCTTTCCATGCCAACCATATCCATAAAAGGAAAAAACTAGGGTCAAATCATCAAAACCTAGTGCTAAACAGAGTCCTCCCTAAAAGAGAGTCCATTCTAAATAGAGCAGTCTAGGAAATTTAAGATGGAAAAAAAAAATCTAAAATAAGATGAAGCACAAAATCAATTTTACATTAAACCAATACCTAAAGAAAATACTTATCATGAAAATTTAATGTAAAATAACTTTTTTTTTTCCCCAACAAAAAGGCAAAGAAACCAGAGGCTCTGAGGTGGGAGACCGATAGAAGCAGAGGCCGCAGTGTCAGGACTAACCGTTTGTGGCGTGGCTGCAAGGGTCTCCATTTCTTCATGTGTTAACCAGACATTTCCTGTGGTCTAAGGTGACCCCAGAGCACCCAGCACATCCAGGGCAAGGGAAGCAGTGACAAAGAGGGAAGGCAGCACAGCATGAGCAACCGGTGCAGAAGAGGAGCAGGAGGCCGAGGCCTTCTGTTTACGTTATTCAGCTTAGAAGCCCACATAGAAAACGACAGGACGTTAACCTGAGTTCACCCCTTTTCAAGACCACCCTCATCAACGCAGTGGGGCCAAGAACCCAGCAGAACGGCACACGCTTTCTAAGGCTTGAGATGGCGTGCTTGCCACCTGGGGTATGGCACATATTGGAAGAAAAAAGTATATTCTTGACTTTAGAAATTCCAAGTATTTCACAAGTAACTATTAATTCAATATATTTTAAATGTTCTTATGCGAACAACGTCCAACGACAATGAACACAGGACAAAGTCCTGCTCTGAGTTACAGTAAGACTGCTCCTGAGCAGATGTTCCACGGTGGCCAGAGTAAGGGGAAGTCACAGAGGCAGAGAGCTGGGCTGAGTGAATTAGAATGAATGCCAAACAACACGGCAAAAATAACGGCTCCACTCAACAATGAAAGCCAGACATGAGACAAATAGCCACCTTGCTGGCCCATGAGAGCAACTCGAGGGAGATGTGCGTCCTTGTGCATGGCTGAGAGTGTGTCTATTCTCCATCCCTGCTTGCTGCTTTTTTTTTAAGGAGGTGCTGGGGTTTGCACCTGGGACCTCTTAAATGTAAAGCAGGTGCTCAACCCCTGAGCTACACTTGCTCCCACCACTGCTTGTTAAATTGAATTCAAAAGAAGCCACCTTTATGAAGACAGCTTATAAAAAAACTTTGGAAAAACCATACCAGCACCTTCATTTCTAGAAAGGCTGCTCTAGCATGAAACCTCTGGGGGGGCAGGGGGGGAGGGGAAGAGAAATCTGACACTGTTTATAAATCACCTTACTAGAGAGGGGCTCTCTGAACAGTAAGAAAAGGCTTAGAGTTCATTACCCTAATTGTTTCACTAAAAAAAATAGATGGCACAAACAAAAACTATTCAGGCTTTTTGTGTGGAATAACTGTGAGCCATGAGCCGTGCCTTGAATTCAGGGAGCTGGTCTGCGAGGTTCTGCCTTCCCGTCAACAGGAGTTCGTTTCTGCCCCAGAGTGGACTATGAGCAGAGAAGAGGAATCAGGTCACTGTACAAAGTCTGACCTTCAGAAATGAGAAGCTGGTCTGCCTCCGTGTAAACCTACCCCTAACCCAACAACCATTCACGTTATTATTAGATTAGTTTTTAACATTTTACACTAGTAGGTCCCTTTTAAAGGACTTTCAAGGACTTCCCATGTGGAGAAAATGCTTGCTGTACACTTGGAGATTTACAGAACTGCTTAAAATTCTGCGTTCTTGGGGGTTTGACAGCTCTGGAAAGCTTCAATTGGCCAAACAAGTCAAATATAGTAAAACCCCAATTCAATGTGACCTGCCATATAATCTCTTTTTCCCCTTTAGTGTTTGCTAAAAAAGTATACACAAATTGGAATTACAGGGAGGAGAGAATTAAAATTCTTCAGGACCAGTTTTGATGAATGGGTAACAACCATCTCTTATTAATATGCCAATTGCCTCAAAATGGATGCTTCTAAGGCGCCTGGAACAGCACATTCTCTGCAACGGACAAAAGTCTTACCCCTTAAAATTCTACCTGTACCCTCATAAACATGGATGACTCAACACACATACGGTTGAGAGAAAGAAGCCAGGCATGAAAGAGCAAATACTATAGATTCCCATTTCTAGAAAGCACAAAACATACAATATGAGTCTACGGTGCTAAAAGTTGGGTGGTCACCCCTGGAGGGCAGGCGCAATGGCCAGAAGAAGTGGGAGGGGGCCCCCAGGGCCCTTGCAAAGTCCCACTTCTTGATGGGGGTGTTGGCCATATAAGGCCGTTCAGATTTTGCAAATTAATTGAGCTGGCTTAAGGAAAAAACCAAAACCCCTATTTTAATATTACAATGACATTCTAACCAAGCTTTTACAAAAGTATGTAAAAAAGTAACTGTTAACCATCCAATTCTCACAATTTAAAAGTTCTAATGTCTTTGAATGCTAAGATTTTAAATGAACTCTTCTGGACATATTCTTAAAGAACTGGAGAAGTGACATACACAGGGAGATGGTACTTTCAAAGAAGTTTTCCTGAAGAATAAACTAATCTTTAAACGTACCGTTCTTGACGTAGGAGGGGCCGAAGGACTGGTCAACGACATGATTTCCTGAATTGCCAGCCTCAGCTTCAGCCTGTGCAGAGGGTTGCTGATTCCAATTTCACGCTGTATCTCGGTATCCGACAATGCTGACATGATGGCCCCACTTTTCACGTTTGCTCGGCAGGCTGCCACGTACCACGCTGGCATCCCAACCCAGAGCTAGAGACGGAAAGTGGCAGAGGCCAGAGTTTATGCACAGTCTACAAAGTGGATTATTAAATTCAAATCGACTTAAGATGACAAGGATATACCTCCAGCCACACAACAACAGTGGGTCCATCCCATTGTGCAAAAGGTAAACCTTGTCTCCTGGCTTCCTCAAGCAATTCATGCCTGTAAATAATAAGATATACAAAAGTTAAAAATCACTTGCATATGATTATGAAAAACAAGTTAACAAAAAGTATTCTCTTGAAATACTTTTCCAAAAGTATATGTGTTCAAGAATTGTGGAAAGATGGTGATAGACTAACAGGCAGAGCTGAATGCTCTCACAAAAACAATGGAGACAAAGCCTAAAGCCGTCTGAGGGACCTGCTTTGGGGGTCAGCAGACCAGGACAGATACACAACTCAGGAGGGTGAGGGACACAGAGACCAAGAAGCCGAAACAAAAATGGGAGTTACCAAGCCCACGTGGCGGCTGGGAAGGGCTCCACTTCCCCAACCTCAAGTAAAACACCTGGTTCACTGCAGCCAAAGGGAAAAGGGAGCGGAGGTCGGGGGGCTTTTCTTCAGTGAATTCGGCCAGCACTGCCCTCTTTGAATCTCTGATCTGGAGATTCAACACAGGAACACAAGAAAGCTGAGACTAAAACACCTCCATGGAGGGAGTGGATGTAGTTCAAACTGTTGGAAACTCACCTCCCATGAAGGAGGTCCCGGGTTCAGTTCCCGGTGCCTCCTGGAGAAAGTGAGCAAACAATGAGCAGACAGACAAAAAGAACCATCTGGGGGAGAGGGAATAAATAAAGGAAAAAAAAATTTAAAATAAGTAAATAAAACACATGGAAAGGTGTACTGATTAGTACCATGTGCTGGCTAGTCTGGAAATCACATGTACAAAAACTGTTCACACTCTCTGTATCCAACCTCTGGGAGAAAATCTGTGCCCCACTAGTGAGTCCCAGCCCGATTTTGAAAACTTAAACTGGGCAATTTTAAAAACTGAGAATAAGTTGAGCCAAATAACGAAGAGCTATGGGGGGAAAAAAAAACAATAGTCAAGAGAGAAATTAGCCATCAGAGTAAATTCACCAACACATTCAGATGCCCAGGTATCAGCAAAAAATTACAAGCCATAATAGGAAACAGGAAGAGATGGCCCAGCCTAAAGAAACCAAATATCCTGAAGAAATACAGGATTTAGTACAATTCATCAGTGATATTCACATAACTCTCCTAAATCACTTCAAAGAATTTAAAGAAAATATGACTAAATAAAGGTTATTCAGAAGACACTGGGAGAGCATAAAGAACAACTTGAAAGCCTACAAAGAAAAGTAACAGGGAAGTGGACGTGGCTCAACTGATAGAGCGCCCACCTACCATATAGGAAGTCCAGGGTTTGATTCCCAGGGCCTCCTGACCCATGTGGTGAGCTGGCCCATGCGCAGTGCTGCTGCCACGCACAAGTAGTACCATGCCACTCAGGGGTATCCCCACATAGGGGCCCCCTATGTGCAAGAAGTGTGCCCTGCAAGAAGAGTTGCTGCATGTAAAAAAAGCACAGCCCGCCCAGGAGAGGCGCAGTACATATGGAGAGCTGACACAGCAAGATGATGCAACAAAAAAGAGGCACAGTTTCCCAGTGCCACCAGATAACGCAAGTGGATGCAGAAGAACACACAGTGAATTGTCACAGCAGACAAAGGGGGGAAGGGGGGAGGAATAAATAAAATAAATCTTAAAAAAAAAAAAAAGTAACAGACCTTATGAGAATGAAAGACACAATGGATAAGATTAAAAACAGAATAAATCTGAATAGGCTTACCCTAAGACACCTACTATTCAGAAAGACAAATATCAGAGATAAAGAGAAGATTCTGAAAGCAGCACGAGAAAAGCAAAGAATCAAATACAAGGGAACCTCGATGAGATTAAGTGCCGACCTCTCATCAGAAACCATGGAGAAGAGAAGAAAGTGGCATGATGTATTTAAAGTACTAAAGGAGAAAAACTGCCAGCAAAGAGTTCTGTATCCCGCAAAGCTGGCCTTCAAACATGAGGATGAGTTCAAAGTCTTCAAAGATAAACAAAAAACTGAGAATATGTTAATAAAAGACTAGACATGCAAGACTTACTAAAGGGAGTCCAGCAGCCTGAAAGGAAAAAACAAGGGTGAGAGATTTGGAGAAGAGTTTAGAAGTGAAGATTATTGGGAAGGGTAAACTAAAGGATAAGAAAACAGACAACAAAACGATATGACAATGGGGAGTTAAAGGACAAGACAGATGAAGGAATGCCTTTACGTAACAACACTGTTAATGGACTGAACTCCCCAATTAAAAGACACAGACTGATGGAATGGACAAAAAAATATAAGCTGTCTATATGTTGTCTACAAAAGATCCACCTCAGGCATAACGACACAACCAGGTCAAAAGTGAAAGGGTGGGAAAAAACTATTCCATGCACATAGTAACCAAAAAAGAGCTGGAGTAGACCAGATAAATGATAGAATAACAACGTTATAGTATATAAACAATAATTACTTAGTGCAACTGGCAAATTGTTCCTATGATCGGTATTCTGTGAATTTTTTCATATAAAATAAACACTTGCTTTTAATTGAGGAGGACTGCAGAAGAGATTTGTATTTGGATACTTCACCGTTCTTTAACCCTTTCTTATTCATATTCTTAAATTTAAAAATAATCTGGATCAATAACGATTTAACATGACTACTGTTGAACAAGATTTTTTGCCTCAAAAAATTATGAGTTGGCAAACTGTTATCTGCTGTAATTCATTCCAGTAAGATGTAAAGAAAAAAGTACGTGTGTGGTTGACAACCGGCAAGATGGCGGGAGAGTAAGGAGCTCCTACGGTTAGCTCCTGCTTCAGGGCAGCTAGTAATCACCCAGAGCTATCTGAAGTACCTGTTTGGGGGCTCCAGGCGACCAGAGGAGCATCCTGCAACATTCTTGAAAGAATGGAAGCAGGACACGGCCCATCTGCAGAGAAGATTCCTAAGTAGAGCCCTCCATGCCCTGGAGGCTGGTGCCCATCCTCCACTGGAGGTACAAGCCGCCTTGGGAGCTATGCTGCTGCTGGAATTGGAACTCCACGTCCCAAAAACAGGAGGAAGAAGACAGTTGGGCATCAACTGCAGCTACGGATTAGTAAATTCTGTGGGCTAAAGTATAATCCTAAGAACAGTTAAAGTTTGAACCTGTCCAAATCAGAAAGAAGCTGGGAGCCGCCATCGTAACTCCATCCCTAGCATGAGGGGAAGCGGGGCAGACTGAAAATCACAGTGCTGGTAGGGACTGGCTTCTTTCCATCCATGTCATATTGCAGCTCTAGCATAAGCCCCAGCCCCACCTCCAGCAGGCAGGAAGCTGGGGGGACCTGTACCAGCCTCTCTGGGAAAGTACAGGTCACGCCACAGAGGCCGGTGATCATCCTACTCTGGGGGTGCAAGCCACCTCAGGAGCTATTCTGTGGTTGGAGATGGAAGCTCCATTTACCCAAAAACAGGGGAGGAAGAGACGGTTGGCTACCGACTTCAGCTACTGATTAGTAAACCTGGCTGGCTCAAGTATAACCCTAAGAACAGCTAAAGTCTGAACCTGTCCAAGTCAGAAAGAGGCCAATAGCTGCCGTTTTGACTCCGCCCCCAGTATGAGGGGAAGCCTAGCTGACAGAAAATCTCAGTGATGGTAGGAACTGGTTTCTTTAACCCAGATCACCTGCAGCCCTAGTCTAGACGTCAGCCCCACCTCTGGCAGGGAGGAGGCTAGCAGGTCCTGTACACCTTCTCCAGGTAACTACAGGTACCTTTGGCTGGCACTAACTGAATAATCGAAGTCTCCCGGGGCAAGTGCGGTCATCTTGGACCCACACTGCATAGACTGATGCCCACACCTGCAGCTCCACCCCTGCCCCAGGAAGGGAATAAAGAGGTGTGAAGCTTCATCAATCTCTCTGGGCAACTACAGGCTAGGCCTGCACGACTTGGATTAAGACCACAGCTGTGGCTCTGCCCCTACCCCTGGGAAAGAAGAAAGTTGGGACAAGCTTCATCAGTCCCTGGGGCAATGAGGGCAGCTTGAGCCTCCACAGTTTACAGCACCAACTACATCTTTGTCTCCTACTACACAACCAGCAAGGGAGAAAGGGCAGAAAGCCCTAAAGAGAAAAACTGCACCCAGAATAAATACATCTAGCAAGGCAGATGCCAAAAACCAACAAAAAATTACAATCCACACTAAGAAACAGGAAGACATGGTCCAGTTAAAGGAACAAGATAAGCCTCCAGATGACATTAAGGAGTTGAGACAACTAATCATAGATGTTAAAACAAATCTTAATAAATTCAATGAGATGGCTAAAGAGATTAAGGATATTAAGAAGACGTTGATTGAGCACAAAGAAGAATTTGAAAGCATACATAGAAAAATAGCAGATCTTATGGGAGTGGAAGGTGCAATAAATGAAATTAAAAATACACTGGAATCATATAATAGCAAATTTGAGAAGGCAGAAGGAAGGATTGGTGAGCCTGAAGAAATGGCCTCTGGAAGTAAACATATAAGAGAATAGATGAAGAAAAGAATGGAAAAAATTGAACAAGGTCTCAGGGAATTAACAACAGCAAGAGACATGTAAACATTTGTCATGGGTGTCCCAGAAGAAGAAGAAAAGGAAAAAGGGGCAGAAAGAATATTTAAAGAAATAGTGGTAGAAAATTTCCCAACCCCATTTTGGACACAGATATCCCTGTCCAAGAAGCACAATGTACTCCCATCCAAAAAAAATCTGAATAGATCAACTCCAAGACACACACTCATCAGAATGTCAAAGGCCAAAGCCAAACAGAGAATTCTGAGAACAGCAAGAGAAAAGCAATGCATAACATATAAGGAATACCCAATAAGATTAAGTGCTGGTTTCTCATCAGAAACCATGGAGGCAAGAAGACAGTGGTCTCAATATTTAAGATACTACAAGAGAAAAACTTGCAGTCATGAATCTTAAATCCAGCAAGACTGTCTTTCTAAAACGAGGGTGAGTTTAGAATATTCACAGATAAACAGAAACTGAGAGAGTTTGTAACCAAGAGATGGGCTCTGCAGGAAATACTAAAGGGTGTGCTACAGTTTGAAAAGAACACGAAGAGAGGCTTGGAAGACAGTCTAGAAATGAAGATTATATCAGTAAAACTAAAAGTGTCAAAAAAGTGGTGAAAATAAAACATGAGAGATAAAACTGAAATATTGAAGAATAACCTTAACCAACAATGTAAGTCACTTGTAACCAGAAAACTACAACTCATAGTTAAAAGAAATTTTAAAAGGCCCAAATAATTGGAAGAACATTCCATGCTTATGGATTGAAAGACTAAATATCATTAAGATGTCAATTCTAACACACTGATATACAGATTCAATACAATTCAGATAAAAATTCCACTAACCAGCATTTCTTAAATAAATGGGAAACATGATTGTCAAATTTATTTGAAAGGGTAAGGGGTCCTGAACAGCCAGAAACATCTTAAAAAGGAAAAGCAAAGTTGGAAGACTCTCATTTCTGGACTTTAATAAGCACATTACCTAGCTACAGTGGTAAAAAAAGCACGGTACTGGCATAAAGACAGACATAAAGACCAAAGAAACCAAACTGATGGTTCAGAAACAGACCCTCATATGCATGACCAAGTGATTTTTGACTACCTTGTCAAACCCATCCAGCTTGGGCAGAACAGTCCATTCAACAAATGGTGCTGAGAAAACTGGAATATCCATAGCCAAAAGAAGGAAAAAGGACTCTATCTCATACCTTATACAAGAGTTAACTCAAAATGAATAAAAAACCTAAATACAAAAGCAAGAACAACAAAACTTCTAGAAGAAAATGTAGGAAAATATCTTCAAGTCCTGGTGGTAGGTAGTGGATTCTTAAAGGAGGTAAGAGGAGGACTGAGACGGACTACAGGTGTTTAATGTATGTATACATTTTAATTAGCTTTACTGTAAAAGGAAATGTACAGGGATGATGGTAACAAATTATAGTGAGTAACTGCTCGTTTATAAATGGTGATGTGGCTGAAAACTGTAGTCTAGGGATGTAAATGCCAATTGACAGAATGCTAGAGTATAATCTAGGTCCTGAAAAGCACAGTAAACCCAGAGGTGGATGAGAACTGTGGTTGATGGTACAGATTCAAGAGTGTCCTTTGTGAGCTAGAGCAAATGTACATCTATAATGCAGGGTGATGGGAATGTGAAGAAGCATAGGAAAAATACAACTGGAATGACCTATGGGCTGTGGTTAACAGTAATAATGTAATATTCTTGCATCTATGCCAAATATGTAGAGTGTGTTGATAATGGGGAAGTATGGAAAATGTGTGCCAAATATAAACTATGGACCTGGTAATAATCAGATGATATTATCTCATAATCTGTAACAAATGTTCCACCATGGTGTGGTGTGTTGATAGAGGGGTGTTGTTTGGGAATTCTGCACATATGTATGATTGTTTTGAAATTTACAACTTGTCACAAAAATATATTAAAAAAATAATATGGTGGGTTGGGGGACAAATAGACCAAATGTAATATAAGAACTATAATTAGTAGTAAGATTTTGACAATACTCTTTCATAATTTGTAACAAATGTCTCACAACAATGCAGTGCTGTGGAGGATTGATGTATGGGACCCCTGTATGACGTTATGCATGCTCACTTTGTAAGTGCACAACTTTTACTATGTACTATTCATGAATGTTCATGTATAAATGATATAAAAAATAATAATAGGGTGGGTTGGAGGAAAATACTTTGGTTAATAGTAATATTTTGAGGATGCTCTTTAATCATTAGTTAAAAATGTTTCAAAACAATGCAAGGTATTGGTGGTAGGGTGAGGTATGAGAGCCCTGTATGATGTTATATATGTTTGTTTTGTAAGTTCACAACTATTACCATACACCTATTGTTTACATGTTTGTGTATAAGTGATAGTCTTAAATATTTTTTAAAAGTATATGTTAATTTTCTTTATTCGTCTCTATTTTTAATATTATCAATAGCATCCATTTAATGCTAGTTTTGAGCATGCTACAAAGAATGCCTGAATGATGCAACACCGACTCTCTGATTCTCTTCAGAACCATCTCCTTAAAGAATTAAAGAATTATGACCAATCTAAAAAATAACCAACTTAGTAGGACCATGTCTGGGTCTCAACAAAGAAGCCTATCTTCATGAGAGCCTTTAAAGCATGCTGAGTGTTTTATGAATGGATGCCACACATACAGAAAGAGGAAGTAAAGAAGAGAGCAAGGGATGGAGAGGCAGATTTTTAACACTAATAATGATCTAATGTAGTAAACAAGTTATTAACTGGATTTGGCAGTTTCTACTGGTCACTGCTATTTAGGTGAAGACATCCAGTGACTCAGTTAAGTCATTGGTCATTCTTTGATTAGACCCAGAGCCTTCACTGTCCAGATCCTTAAACGTCAACAACTTCTATCAGTGCACAGAGGAGACACGAAACCCAAGAAACTGATGCAACCAGCTGACACGGGGAGCAAGGACGGATGACACCTGGCTGCACATTCCTTAGTGTGATCAGAAATACACTATATTCTTAATCTTAAATGCCAAAACCACCATTTACCATATTAACATCTTTAAAAATGGTTTGGTCTATGAATAACAAATTTTTAAAAGACAACAATATACATTTTTAAAGTCTCGTCTCACTTTAAAGTGTTTCCCCTTCAGGCTTTCAAAAGGAGAATGAATGTTTTTAAAAAATGAAAGCCTTAGGAAAGAAGATGGGATGAGAACCAAGAGGACAGGCGCACTTAGTCAGCATGCATGGACATCCCTAAGTTCTTAGGTCAATTTTAGTCAGTTATTTTTTCTGCAACAATTTCTATTGAATATAATACAGAAATTTTCATTTCTAAAGAGAAATATAGAGTCTTCAATAAATGTATAATAATGGACTTTTTCTCAGGACTGTGAAATCTATGTACAATTAAAGCTCACCTTGCTATGGGAAACATTTTACACAAATTTCAAATTGGTGTTTCTTGAGTAAGGTTTAGGCTTCTGGGGAATAATAAAAATTATCTAGTTATGGTTAACTGTACCAAAGAATGCACAACTATTTCAGTATCTCAAGTAGAATGAAAAAGAATGATAATAGTTCCTAAACTAAATAAGCAAAGACATTCATAAATAAGAGGACACCAAGGCCCCTGGCTCAGGTGGCCCTGAGGTGAGGTGGAGGCACGCGCCCTCCAGAGGCAGGCGCAGTGGAGGGGAACCGCCCTCTGGCTGCCTGCAATGCCACTTTCAGCTTCCTTAAGACAAACTCATCTACTGTCTGATAGAAAAACCTGTGTAGGTCATACTCAAGTAGCTCAAGTAAGTCCTCCGCAAGGCCCACTCCAGTAGGCAAAGCGAGCTCTGTGGACATGGCCGAGGATTCCACTGTGCCAGGCCTGATGGGGCCTTCAGAGCTGGTTCACGCCAACGTGAACTAAAGAGCACTTGGCCAGAGACTTCATTTTTTTAAATGTAATATATATTCACGGTAAACAGGGAATTTGGGGTTAAAAATATCCCTTTGATTCCATTACCACTCAACACTTTGAAATATACTATTCTGGACTTAGCTGAATTCTCTTCTGGCAATGACTTTCAGCCTAAAAAAAAAAAATCTTTTCTAGTAAGGATCTACTTCTGGAGCACTTGGATTCCAATGGGTCAGGCTGCACCTGAGAGAGGCAGGGATTAGAAGGGTGGCCTTCCACCTATCAGTGCACAGGGGACCGGGCGGCAGGTCCAGGGCTGTCTGCCCCGGCTCCCTCCCCATTCGGGCCAGCCATGCCCTGGGACCTGACCCATGCCTTCACCAAGGAGGTGAGTGCTCCCAGTCACGTGGGGAAGGCCCCTCTGGTGTAGGCAAGAAGGAAAGGGAAGCAAACCTGGAGGCTGTGCAGAGGAGGGGAGTGGGACGGGCAAGGGTACTGGGGCTGGCACCTGCAGACCTCTGAAGCAGCGCCCACTCCTCAGCCCCAGGCAGTCCTCTGAAGTAAACAAACACATGCCTTCTTTTTCATCTGATCAAGGAATTGCATTTCTTTTGCTTGCTATTGAGAATGTACTAACATAGGAAGCCAATTTCTTTAATTTGTAATGTGTAAAATTAATAACTGTGGCATTTACCCATATGCTCACTTTCTAATAATTAACAGACCCATCATTTTCCCCTACTTTCCTACAGACATACAATGAATATGACAGGCATTTAATCCTCAACAACACCTAAGAGAATGAGGTATTCTATAGTAGGTTAATTTTGTAACAAGAACTCCTCTTGCCATTAGCTGTGACAGCTTAAAACACGGTAACTAAATGCAATGGGGTCTCTTGCTAAAATGCCCAAGTATTTCTCTACTTCCTAAATTAACCAAAAACAATGAACACATTTTTGAAGACTGAGTTATATGCCAGTGTCCTTGGGGGAGAGAAATTTATATCATCTGCTCTCTACAGTAATAGTTGGAGACTTCAATATATCACTATCAGCATTGGACAGAACACCTGGGCAAAAAAGAAACAGACCAATGTTTACAGTGGCATTATACACTATTGCCAAGAGTTGGAATCAACTCAAATGCCCTTCAAAAGATGAATGGATACACAAAATGTGGTATATACATACAATGGCATACTACTCAACTATAAGAAGTAATACAGTACTAACACATGGGATAACATAGATGAATCTTGAGGACCTTATGTTGAGTGTAACAAGTCAGGCATTGAAGGACAAATACTACATGACCTCTCTGATACAAAATTTTTTAAAAATTTATTCCTCTCCCTTCCCGCCCCCCCCATTGTCTGCTGTGTCTATTTGCTGTTGTGTTCTTCTGTGCCTACTAGCATTATGCTATGGCACTGGGAAACTGCATCTCTTTTTTGTTGCATCATCTTGCTGTGTCAGCTCTCTGTGTGTGCAGCTCCACTCCTGGGTGGGCTGTGCTTTTTATTTTCACATGGGGCAGCTCTTTTTGCAGGGCGCACACCTTGTGCGTGGGGTACCCCTACACCAGGGAACCCTATGTGGCACGGCACTCCTTGTGCGCAGCAGCACTGCTCGTGGGCCAGCTTACCACATGGGTCAGGAGGCCCTGGGGATCGAACCCTGGACCCTCCACATGGTAGATGGACGCTCTGTCAGTTGAGCCATGTCTGCTCCCCTCTGATATGAATTAAGCAAATCAAGCTGTCTTAGAGAGCTAGAGAATGGAAAATAGGCTTACAGGAAATGGGGGGGGGAGGAGAAGGTTGTGAGCCAACGCCCACACGGGTGAAATCTATGATAAAGTGAGGTAAGTAGTTGTGTAGTGAAGGGATAATAAAGGGGTACAGCGATACTAGTGGGTTGGGATGTGCAGGCTTGAGGGGGGCCTGGGTTGGGAGGATGGGTCAGATGGTCCATGGAATTGGGAGAAGGATTGAGGGGGAGCAGATGAACACAGGAGATTGTCAGGTACATGGCTGAAATTATAATGTTGAGAAAACTCTTTAGAAAATATAATAAGGAAGGGTTAATGGTCTCAGGTGTTTGAAGGGGGGCATCTCGCAGCGGGTGCACCTGGGGCAGGCTTCTAGGGAGTGTGTGTGTGTGCTCATCTTATCATAGGGTGCTATACCAGTGGGTGGAGACCCATACAGTGGGCGGGAAGGTGTTATTCCTCCATCCTGGGGAGGCCTGATGTTCTCTAAACAGAAGGGATGGTGTCTCTTGAGAGCATGGGTGGCTCCTAATGGGGGAGGACAGACTAGTGTGTCAAGCCCTCAGCATTGTTGCAAGTATCTATGAATCTTGTCTTTCAAGCAGTGAAGCTTGGTTGTCACCGTGGGCTCTGAGGGGAGGGGGGGAGAGGAACAGAAAAGGTGGAAGAGGGGGTAGCTGGGGGGCAATGGAAATGTTCTGCATGATTATGCAATGATACAGGCCACGTTAAATTTCACCAAAAATCTATAAAAGTGTATAGTCTGAAATGTAAACCATAATGTAACCATGGTTACTAGCTATGTTTCAATATCTGTACATCAGTTGCAACAACATTCACATCTAAGAAGAGCATTGCTGGGGAAGGGGGAAAAGGGTTTGATGTGGATATATGGAAGTTCCCTATATTCTATATGTGACTTTACTGTGATCTAAAACTGTTTTTGAAGACATAAAAAAATAAAGGATGTAGACACTGAGGAAGAAATGGAAGAGATTGCTTTAGCAACACCTATTACAGTGATGAAAGGCAAAATGCCAAAAAATTTTTTAAATATTTTTATTTTTTAATACCACAATTATTTTTTACTTTATTTTAGTTTTTCTAAATTTTTAAGTATTTTATATCTAATCTTTAAACTTATTATTACTATTTCATTTTCCTATTAATTGCATTTGGCAATATATGTGGTTTCATTTTTTGAAGAAGTTCTGGATCACAGAAGGGTTCAACTATGGCAGGGGAGGAGCACTGGTGTGGGGTCTCACTATTAGGGGATGAATGGCTGGGAGGGCCCCAGGGCATGCATATAGGGTATATAGTTATGTTCTGATGTTTGTTGTGTACTGACATAATGGGTAGAGTTTCACATGACAACTGAGAGTGCTGAGTTCCCATCCTGGGGAGCTCTGTTGCATTCCCCAATGGAGTAGCAACAATTCCCCAAGTGCAAGGGCAAAGACCAGTGAAGAAGTATGGTCCAATGATGGGTCCTTGATACTGATGACTATGCTTATGAGCCTGTGTGCCTGAAATTTCAACTAGACATAGAGCTGCAGGGTGCCTAAGAGTTACCTCTTGAGAGCCTCCATGTTGCTCAAATGTGGCCACTCTCTAAGCTAAATTCAGCACGTAAAATGTACTACCTTCTCCCCCCAGAGTGGGACATGACTCCTGGAAAGGAGCCTCCCTGGTGCTGAGGGATTACTACCAAGCACCAGTTGGTGATGCAGCTAGAAAAGACCTTGAACAAAAGGTGGAAATGGTAAAGACAAATGAGTTTACATGACTAAGAGATTTCAAACTGAGTTAGGAGGTCATCAGTGGGGTCACGCTTATGCACGTCTCAGCAGGATCTCAGAGACAGCCAAAGTAGATATAACGCCAGGTAGTGGTGTTCCTGAGGGCTATGGAGACACCCAGGCCCTAAGATCATGACAGATGGCTCTGAGTTCAGTGCCTTGCCAGTGGGCTCTACTTTGGAATTTGTGCTCCTGAGTGTGAGAGTTGGAATCAGATGCGATTTCTCTACACATGCCTCTTCTGTCACTTTTACTGAACTTGTGGGTGATGCTGGGTTGGTGTACACTCAGGAGACCTTAATCTCTGGACCTTCCACGTGCCACCTGGGCCCTGAGCCTCAGCAGAGTTGTAACACCTAATCTCCAGTTTGTTGGACCGAGCCAGGAAACTTAACAGGGAGGTGAGAATGGTCAACCACCACACCAGGGAACGAAGAGCGTCTACAACTTCAAGCAGAAGAGTCCCATCCATCAGCCATGTGGTATCTAAGCCCCCTTTTCAATTTAGTGGTGGAGTGGGCATCACCATCCCAAGGTCCTCAGGTTGGAGGAGAGTGGACTTACTAGTATTCTACTAGTATTCTTACTGGTATTCTAGTAAGTACTTACTAGTATTCTATTATAGAATTATTGTGACTCTAGCAATGGAAGAAATTATATCACTGAAGTGGAGACAGTGACCAAGGGAGTTGTTGAGGGCAGGGAGAGGGAAAAAGAGGTGTGATATGGGGCATTTTCAGCACTTGGGAGTTGTTCTGAATGATAGTGCATGGGCAGATATAGGACATTATATATCCTGCCAAAACCCACTGAATGGACTGGGAGAGAGTGTAAACTACAATGTAAACTATAATCCATGCTGTGTACCAGTGCTCCAAAAGGTATTAATCAAGTGCAATGAATGTACCACACTAATGAAAGAGGTTGTTCATGTGGGAGGAGTGGGGGGTCTGGGGAGTGGGGTATAAAGGAACCTCATATTTTTTAATGTAACACTTTGTGTGATCTATCTACCTTTAAAAAAAAAGATAAAAGGTGTGCTAAAAAAAAAAGAAACATATGAATAATATGATAAACAGACTAAACTTAAGAGACATAAACAGAAACATTGTACTCAAAAACATCAGGATATACATTCTTCTCAAGTGCTCATGGATCTTTCTCTAGGACAGAAACCATATATTGGGTCACAAAGCAGATCTCAATAAATTCAACAAGGTTGAAATTATACGAAGCACTTTCTCTGATCATAATGGAATAAAGTTGAAAATCAAGAAGAGGCAGAAAAAGGGAAAATTTGCAAATATATGGAGATTAAACAACACACTCTTAAATAATCAGTGGATCAGAAAAGACATTGTCAAAGAAATCAGTATCTCGAGATGAATGAAAACGAGAACACATTATCAGAACCTACATTATCAGAACCTATGGGAAGCAATGAAGGCAGTGCTGAGAGAGAAATGTATAGACCTCAATGCTTACATTAAAAAAGAATCAAAGACCTAATTACACAGCTGGAAGAACTAGAAAAAGAACAGCAAACAGAAGGAATGAAATAAAGATCAGAGCAGAAATAAATGAAATTAAGAATAAAACATTAGAGAAAATTAACAAAAACCAAAAGTTGGCTCTTCAAAAAGGTTAACGAAACTGACAAACCCTTAGCTAGACTGACAAGAAAAAAAGATGCAAATAAATAAAATAAAAAATGAAAATGGGGACATTACTACTGACCCCACAGAAATAAGAGAGACCATAAGATACTATGAACAATTGTACACCAACAAATTAACCAAGGTAGATGAAATGGAAAAATTCCTAGGCAAGCACAAACAACCTACATTGACCCTTGAAGAAATAGAAGACCTCAACAAACCGATCACAAGTAAAGAGAGTGAAATAGTCATCAAACAGCTCCCTAAAATGAAAAAAAAAAAAAAGCCCAGGACAAGATGGTTTCACTGGTGAGTTCTATTAAATCTTGTTCTATCAAACAAGATTTAATACCAATCTTACTTGAACTCTTCCAAAAAAAATTGAAGAAGGAATGCTACTAAACTCATTCTATGAAGCCAATATCACCCAAATACCAAAGCAAGATAAAGATTACAAAAAAAGAAAAGTAGAGACCCATTTTCCTAATGAATATGGATGTAAAAATCCTCAACAAAATACTTGCTAATCGAATCCAACAACACATTAAAATAATTATTCATTATGATCAAACAGTTTTATACCAAGCATGTGAGGGTTATTCAACACAAGAAAATCAATCTGTGTAATACACCATATTAATAAATCAAAGAAGAAAAATCATGTGATCTTATCGATTAATGCAGAAAAGGCATTTGACAAAACACAGTATCCTTTGATAAAAATACTACAAAAGGAATTGAAGGAAACTTTTTCAACATGATAAAGGTCATATATGAAAAACCCACAGCTAACACTGTACTCAAAGGTGAAAGAGGGAAACGGACTTTGGCCCAGTGGTTAGGGTGTCCGTCTACCATATGGGAGGTCCGTGGTTCAAACCCCGGGCCTCCTTGACCCGTGTGGAGCTGGCCATGTGCAGTGCTGATGTGCGCAAGGAGTGCCGTGCCACGCAAGGGTGTCCCCCGCGTGGGGCAGCCCCACGCGCAAGGAGTGCGCCCGTGAGGAAAACCACCCAGCGTGAAAAGGAAGAGCAGCCTGCCCAGGAATGGCGCCGCCCACACTTCCCGTGCCGCTGACGACAACAGAAGCGGACAAAGAAACAAGACGCAGCAAATAGACACCAAGAACAGACAACCAGGGGAGGGGGGGAAATTAAATAAAATAAATAAATCTTTAAAAAAAAAAAAAAAGGTGAAAGATGAATGCTTTCCCGTTGAGATGGGGAATAAAACAAGGATGCCCACTGTCACCATTGTTAATTATAGTGCTAGAGGCTCTAGCTAGAGCAATCAGGCAAGAAAAAGAAATTAAAGGCATCCAAATCAGAAGGGAAGAATTAAAACTTTTGCTATTCATGGATGATATGATCCTATAACGTAGAAAGTCCTGAAAAATCTACAACAAAGTTGTTAGAGCTAATAAACAACTTCAGCAGAGTGGCAGGATACAAGACTTTTTTTTTTTCTTTTTAAGATTTATTTTATTGATTTCTCCCTCCTCCACCCCCATTGTTTGGGCTTGCTGTCTACTCTCTGTGTCTGTTCGTTGTGAGTCTGCCTTCTCTTCTTTTAAGGAGGTACCAGAACCGAACCTGGGACCTCCCATGTAGGAGGGAGATGCCCAATGGCTTGAGCCACCTCCACTCCCTGGATACAAGATTAATACACAAAAACCAGTAGTGGTTCTATACCCTAGTAATGTACAATCTGAGGAGGAAAACAGGAAAAAAATTCCATGTACAATAGTGACTAAAAGTATCAAATATTTAGGAATAAACTTAACCAAGGACATAAAGCACTTCTATTCAGAAAACTACAATGCATTGCTAAAAGAAATTTAAAAGACCTAACTAAATGGAAGAGCATTCCATGTTCATGGACTGGAAGATTGCCTATTGTTAAGATGTCAATTCTATCCAAATTGACATAAAGATTCAATGCAATCCTCATAAAACTTCCACCAGCATTTTTTAAAGAAATGGAAAACACAATTATCAAATTTATTTGGAAGGGTAAGGGGCCCCCAATAGCTAGAAACATCTTGAAAAGGAAAAATGAAGTTGAAGGACTCTCACTTCCGGACTTTAAATCGTATTACCTATCTACAGTGATAAAAACAGCATGGTACTGGCATAAAGACAGACACATAGACCAATGGAACGGAAGGTTCAAAAACAGACCCTCACATCTATGGTCAAGGGATTTTTGCCTGTCAAACCCACACATTTGAGGCAGTACAGTCTATTCAACAAATGATGCTGGGAAAACTGGCTATCCCTATCCAAAAGAAAGGAAGAACACCCCTATCTCACACTTTACACAAAAATTAACTCAAAATGGATCAAAGACATATGGTGCATTGAGTATATTTCAATAAATTTGCTTAATAAATAAATATATAATTCTGCAAAAATAGCCAGAAATAGTAGCTATGTACAGCAGGGGAAACAGAGAGAGACTGAGAGGTGAAGAATTTTCTTGTTTGTCTGTTTTTTAAATTATTATTCAACTAATGAAAATGTTCTAGTTAAAAACAAATTGATCAAAGACCTAACTAAAAAAGCTAGACCCATAAAGCTCCTAGAAGAAAACGTAGGGAAACATCTTCAAGACCTGGTGGTAGATTCTTAAACCTTACACCAAAGGCATGAGCAACGAAAGAAAACATAGATATATGGGACCTCCTCAAAATTAAAAATTTGAGATTCAAAGGACTTCTTTTGTCAAGGTGAAAAGGCAGCCCATTCAATGGGTGAAAATATTTGGAAATCACATAACTGGTAAGGGTCTGATTTCCATTCTATACAAAGCGATCATACAACTCAACAATAAAAAAGCCATCACATTAAAAAATAGGCAAAAGGCTTAAATAGACATTTCTCCAATGAAGCAATACAAATGGCCAAAAAGCACATGAAAAAATGTTTATTATCACTAGGTATAAGGAAAATGCAAATCAAAACAATGAATTATCATCTCACACTGCACAGAATGGCAATTAAAAAAAACAAAACAATAAGTGCTGGAAAGGATATGGAGAAAGATGAACACTCCTTCGCTTTTGGTGGGATTGTAAAATGGTGCAGACTCTGTGGATGACAGTTTGGCCATTCCTCAGGAAGCTAAACATAGTACTGCCATATGATCCAGCAATTCCTCTACTAGTAATATATCCAGAAGAACTGAAAACTGTGACACAGACATTTGCACACCGATGTTCTTAGCGGTGTTATTCACAATAGCCAGAAGATGAAAACAACCCAAGTGTCCATCAACAGATAAATGGATAACAAAATATGGTATATACATATGATGGAATACTATACTGCTGTAAGAAGAATGAAATTGGACACATATAGTACATGGATGAACCTTGAAGACATTATGCTAAGTGAAAAAGCCAGACACAAAAGGACAAATATTGCATGGTCTCACTAATATGAACTAATTTTTTAAATTAAAGATTTATTTTATTTCTCTCTCCTTCCCCTCCGTTGTCTGCTCTGTGTCCATTCGCTGTGTGTTCCTCTGCATTTTTTTGCATTATCAGGCAGCATGGGAAATTGCATCTCTTTTTTTGTTGTGTCATCTTGCTGTGTCAGCTCTTCATGTGTGTGGCGCCACTCCTGGGCAGGCTGCGCTTTTATCACGCAGGGTGGCTCTCCTTGTGGGGCGCACTCCTTGCGCGTGGGGCTCCCCTAAGCAGGGGTACCCCTGTGTGGCACGGCACTCCTTGTGCACGGCAGCACTGCGCGTGGGCCAGCTTACCACACAGGTCAGGAGGTCCTGGGGATCGAACCCTGGACCCTCCATATGGCAGACGGACGCTCTATCAGTTGAGCCACGTCCGCTTTCCACTAATATGAACTAAATATGAAGAATAAATGCATGGGGTTAAAAACTAAAGTATAGGTAATTAGGAGATAAGAGGAGGGCTGAGAATGGGTACTGATGCTTAATATATATAGGAGTTTCCCCAGCTCCCCCTCCCTCCCCCTGCTGTTTTTGATCTTCTGTATCTATTTCTGTTTTTGTCTTTTCTTGTTTTTTCTCCACTAGGATTCACTGGGATTCGATCCTGGAGACCTCTGATGTGGAGAGAGGTTCCCTGTCACTTGTGCCACTTCAGTTCCTGATTTCTGCTGCACTTCACCTTTACTGTCCCCTTCGTCTCTCTTTTGTTGCATCATCATTTTGCTGTGTGACTCACTTTTGCAGGCACTGGCTTACTGCATGGGCACTCAGCTGACTGTGTGGGCACTCAGCTCACCACGCGGGCACTGACCTCCGTGCGGCACTTGCTCTTTTTCTTTTTTACCAGGAGGCCCCAGGGATCAAACCCAGGTCCTCCCATATGGTAGGCGGAAGCCCTATCACTTGAGCCACATCCATTTCCCTGTATTTAGAAGTTTTAAATAATTTGTAAAAATTGTGGAAATGGATAGAGGTGATGGTAACACATTACAGTGAGTAAAACTAATGCAGCTGGTTTACAAATGGGATTGTGGCTGAAAAAGGTGAGTAAACGTCAAATGAAAGAAAGCTAGAGAATAACCTAGGGTCTGAATAACATAGGGAACCCAGAGATGGATGAGAATGGTGGTTAACAGTACAAATACAAGAATGTCTTTCTAAGAACTAGAACAAATGTACATCACAACTGCAAGGTGGTAAGAATGTGGAGAAGCATTGGAAAAACATAATTAATGTAACCTATGGACTGCAGTCAACAGCAATATTGTAATAATCCTGAATCAATGCCAAAGACGCATTATTAATAATGCGAGGGTATTAGTCTGATGACATTACCTCATAATTTGTAACAAATGTTCAACAATGTAGCATGTTCTTCCCCTCTCAATCTGTTTCCCCTGCTGTACAAAGTTGCTATTTCTGGCTATTCATGCACAATTATTTATTTATTAAGCGGTTTTATTGAGATATATTTACATACCATATGATGAAGGAGAATTTTCTTGTTTGTTTTTAATTTTTATTGAAATAATGAAAATGCTCTAATAATGACTGAAATGATGAATGCACAACTATGTGATTATACAAAAAACCACTGATTGTACACTTTGGATGAAATGTATGCTTTATTAATAGGTACTAATAAAATTGATTTCTTAAAAAACAAAACAAAACAATGTAGCATGTTGGTGGAGGGATGCTGTATGGGAATTCCACACATTTACATGATTATTTCGTGAGTTCACAACTTCTCTAATAAAACTATATATTTTTTAAAGTTTATATGATTTGCTGCAGTGCTCTGGCCCTAAACCACTGTGCCAGAAGCAAACAGAAGAGCCAGTGTGATTTCTGTTGTTCCTTCCTCTGCTGTAGGACAACGCTGTGTGTCACAGCGTCCCGACCACCTGTAACCTCAGTCTACAAAGAACTACCAGGGAGACCCTGCCCAAGGGTGGTCCTGCCTTTCCTAAAATTTAGCATAAAATGGACAGGTCTATGCCTGCTGTGGTTCACTACAGACAGTCCACCCCACTTCATCTGAGGATTCGGTCTTCTCCCTGAAGAGTAAACACTGGTCCCAAGACCAATTGTGAACATCCCTGCTCTAACAGTATGCTGAGGGAGTATGTTAGAAATATGCTAAATTTTACAGGGAGTGGGCACATATAAGAAAGAAAGGGGAGACTTCCAGCAAGATGGTGGCTGAGTGAGCTTGCCTTGCCGTCTCTCCTGGGAAGAGGCAGCTGGGCACCGCTGGAGGTTCTCCGGGACCAGGCTTTTTCAGGATTTTTTCAGGGCAGGAAGTGTCTGGACATCGATTTGGTGGGAAGGTAACAGAAAGGACTGGTCTATAAGATATAAATTGAGACTTTTCAGGAGGGGGAGGCAAGATGGCGGCTGAGTGAACTTCCCGGTTACTAGCTCCTGGGGGGAACTGGCTGGGAGGCGTCGGAGACTCTTTGGGACCGGCTGTTTCGGGATTTTTCCTGGTCCGGAGGTGTCTGGACATCGATTTGGAGGGAAGGTAACAGAGAGGATCCATCTGTGAAATATACACGGAGATCCCAGCTACGTGTGGAGGATTCCCTCCTTGGGTAGGTGGAGCCGAGGCAGCTAGCACCGCGCGGAGCCCCGGCGGGCGGTGGCCAGGGTAGCCGAGTCCGGCCGAGCCCGGCTGAGCCGCGGCGGGCGGAGGGGCGGAGCCGAGCTGAGCTCGGCCGAGCCCAGCCGAGCCGAGCCGCGCTGCGCTGCGCCGGGCGGCAGGCGGGAAAGCCGAGCCCAGCCGAGCTGCAGCGGGCGGCGGGCGGGGGACCGGAGCCCAGCTGAGCCCAGCTGAGCCTGGCGGCGGGGTTTCTGTTCTTTGTTTTTTTTTGTTGTTGTTGTTGTTCTTTTTTTTTTTTTTCAATCCTCTCTTTCTTGTCCCCAATATTCTTCTTATACTATTTTACCTTAACAATACAATAGGTCCTACAGGAAATACCTCACATTTGCTGGGTTTCCTCACCCTCCACTGCCTCATTTCTCTGTGAATAGATTTAGCCTATCTACACTATCCCCTTTCCCCTACAACTTGATATCCTCCACCATCTGCTATCTCTCCTATATTCCATCTCCCTTTCTTTGATCCATAAAGTGTCTAACTCTTAATTTCTAATACCTTTGTTTAGTTTTCCATCTGGTATTCGTCCCTGAAACTATTACCTTTCTTTTCTCTTTCCCTCTCTCATGAAAACAATAGCCTCTTAGTACGTACCACATTCCTCCCATATTCAGTCGTCTACCTCATTATAGGTACTTTCCTACTACTATAACTCTACACAATTTACATGATCTAACCTCCATCCTCCCAGAACTCATATTATTGCTTTGTAAACATATATCACCAATACTACTTCACACTTTTTCCTTCCTTACACAATTGACTTTCCCCAGCACTAATACTTTCCTTTAAAGTGAGCTTAACTAGCAATAAGAAATTGGAATAAGAAGAACAAAGTGACAAAGAGAAGATATAACACTTACGCAAAAACAACAGCTAATTAATCTCCAAGACTAGACAAAGAAGCTAAGGAACTGATTAAACCCGTCAAGAAAAAATGTTGACAAGACAGCAACAAAAATCTACAAACCAAACCAGTAATCAGGAAAACATGGCTGAATCCAATCAACAAACTGAAAATCAGGAAGGGGGGCAGGACTTCGCACAAGCAATGAAAGATCTCAGAACATTTATCACCGACAAATTTGATGATGTAATGAAAGAGGTTAACAGCGTGAAGACAACACTTGGAGGGGAAATTGCAGACATGCGCAAAAAAATAACAGATATGATGGAAATGAACACCACAATTCAAGAAATCAAAAATACACTTGCAGCAAATATCAGCAGACTAGAAGAGGCAGAGCAGAGAATTAGTGATGTGGAAGACAGTGCATTGGAAATCAAACAGATAGTAGAAGTGGTCAATAAAAAGGTAGAAAAAATCCAGATAGGACTTAGGGACCTGAATGATAACGCAAAACGCTCAAACATACGTATTATAGGCATTCCAGAAGGAGAAGAGAAGGGAAAGGGGTCAGAAGGAGTGTTGCAGGAAATAATGAATGAAAACTTCCCAAATCTACTGAAAGAGACAGATGTACATATCCAAGAAGCACAGCGCACTCCACTGGTCATAAACCCCAACAGGCCCACCCCAAGACATATACTTGTCAAATTATCCAATGCTCAAGACAAAGAAAAAATTCTAAAAGCAGCAAGAGAAAAGAAAACCATCACATACAAGGGAAACTCCATAAGATTAAGTGCTGATTTCTCATCTGAAACGATGGAGGCAAGAAGGCAGTGGTATGATATAGTCAAGGTACTAAAGGAAAAAAATTTCCAACCAAGAATACTCTATCCAGCTAAACTAGCATTCAAAAATGATGGAGAGTTCAAAATATTCACAGATAAACAGAAACTGAAAGAGTATATCAACAAGAAACCTACCCTTCAAGAAATTCTTAAGGGAATTCTGCAGGAAGAAATGAAAAAACAGGACAGTCAGAGATGGAGGAGAGTGTAAAAGCAACAAGAAAGACAAAAATAGAAGGGGAAAATAAAATAATACAAACAAAATATAACAAACACAAATCCAACCAAAATATGGCTACCATAAATAACTCTCTAAACGTAATAACACTGAATGTCAACGGATTAAACTCACCTATCAAAAGATTCAGACTGGGACACTGGATAAGGAAATATGACCCATCTATATGCTGCCTACAAGAGACACATCTTAGACCCAGAGACTCATGGAGGTTGAAAGTGAATGGCTGGAAAACAATCATACAAGCAAACAACAACCAAAAAAAGGCAGGAGTAGCTATATTAATATCAGACAAAATAGACTTTAAATGCGAAACAATTGTGAGAGACAAAGAAGGATACTATATTTTAGTGAAAGGGACAATTTGTCAAGAAGATCGAACAATCATAAATATTTATGCTCCTAACAAGGGCGCCTCTAAATATGTGAGGCAAACGCTGGAAAAACTAAGTGAAAGAATAGATGCATCTACAATTATAGTGGGGGATTTTAATACACCACTATCAACTCTGGACAGAAAATCTCAAAAGAGAATCACTAAAGAAACAAAACATTTGAACAGTATATTAGAAGAGCTGGATCTAATAGACATATATAGATCATTACACCCAAACACAGCAGGATATACATTTTTCTCAAACGCACATGGAACATTCTCCAAGATTGACCATATGCTAGGCCACAAAGAAAGGCTTAATGAATTCAGAAAGATCGAAATCATACAAAACAATATCTCTGACCACAGTGGAGTCAAGCTGGAAATTTGCAAGGGACAGAGACCCAGACTTCACACGACAATTTGGAAATTAAACAGCACACTCTTAGAAAAACAGTGGGTCAAAGAGGAAATCTCAAAAGAAATCAATGACTACCTTGAAACAAATGATAATGATAACACAACATACCAAAATTTATGGGATGCAGCAAAAGCGGTACTGAGAGGGAAATTTATAGCCATAAATTCATATATCAAAAAAGAAGAAAGAGCAGAAATTGAAGAATTAACTGCACATTTGAAGGAATTAGAAAAACAACAACAAAGTAACCCAACAGGAAGAAGAAGGAAGGAAATAACAAAGATAAGAGCAGAACTAAATGAAATAGAAAATAAGAAAGCACTTGAAAAAATAAACAAGACCAAGAGCTGGTTTTTTGAGAAGATCAACAAAATTGACAAACCTTTAGCGAGACTAACAAAGAAAAAAAGAGAAAAGATGCAAATACACAAAATAAGAAATGAGAAAGGTGATATCACCACTGACCCCACAGAAATAAAGACGATCATAAGAGGATACTTTGAAAAACTATATTCCAACAAAAATGACAATTTAGAGGAAATGGACAAATTCCTAGAAATACATAAGCAGCCCATACTGACAAAAGAAGAAATTGATGATCTTAACAAACCAATCACAAGCAAAGAGATAGAATCAGTCATTAAAAATCTCCCAACTAAGAAGAGCCCAGGGCCAGACGGCTTCACAGGTGAATTCTACAAAACATTCCGGAAAGAACTAACACCAATCCTGTTGAAACTATTCCAAAAAATCGAAACAGAAGGAACACTGCCTAATTCCTTCTATGATGCCAACATTACCCTAGTACCAAAGCCAAACAAAGACACCACAAGAAAGGAAAATTACAGACCAATTTCTCTAATGAACCTAGACGCAAAAATACTTAACAAAATACTTGCTAATCGTATTCAACAACACATTAAACGAATTATACACCATGACCAAGTGGGATTTATTCCAGGTATGCAAGGATGGTTCAACATAAGAAAATCAATCAATGTAATACACCATATAAACAGATTGAGAGAAAAAAACCACATGATTATATCTATAGATGCAGAAAAGGCATTTGACAAAATACAGCACCCCTTCCTGATAAAAACACTCCAAAAGATCGGAATACAAGGAAACTTTTTGAACATGATAAAGAGTATATATGAAAAACCTAAAGCCAACATTGTTTACAATGGCGAAATCCTGAAATCCTTCCCTCTAAACTCAGGAACAAGACAAGGATGCCCATTGTCTCCGCTCCTATTTAACATTGTCTTGGAAGTACTGGCTCGAGCACTGAGACAAGAACCAGATATAAAAGGCATTCAAATTGGAAGGGAAGAAGTCAAAATTTCATTATTTGCAGATGACATGATCCTATATATAGAAAACCCTGAGAGATCTACAACAAAGCTCCTAGAACTCATAAATGAGTTTAGCAAAGTCGCAGGTTATAAGATCAATGCGCAAAAATCAGTAGCATTTCTATACACCAATAATGAGCAAGATCAGGAGGAAATCAAGAAACAAATACCATTCACAATAGTAAATAAAAAAATCAAATACTTAGGAATAAATTTAACTAAAGAGGTAAAAAACTTATACATCGAGAACTATACAAGATTGTTCAAGGAAATCAAAGAAGACCTAAATAAATGGAAGAATATTCCCTGTTCATGGATAGGAAGACTGAATATTATTAAGATGTCTATCCTACCAAAACTGATCTACACATTCAACGCAATCCCAATAAAAATCAACACAGCCTTCTTTAAGGAACTAGAAAACTAACTATGAAATTTATTTGGAATAAAAAGAGGCCCCGAATAGCCAAAGACATATTGAAAAAGAAAAACGAAATAGGAGGAATCACACTTCCTGACTTCAAAACATACTACAAAGCTACAGTAGTGAAAACAGCATGGTACTGGCATAAGGAGAGACACACAGACCAATGGAATCGAATTGAAAGTTCAGATATAGAACCTCATGTATATAGCCATATAATATTTGATAAAGCCACCAAACCCTCACAACTGGGAGAGAATGGCCTATTCAACAAATGGTGCCTGGAGAACTGGATAGCTATATGTAGAAGAATGAAAGAGGATTACCATCTCACACCTTATACAAAGATCAACTCAAGATGGATCAAAGACCTAAATATAAGAGCCAAGACCATAAAGACCTTAGAAAGCAGTGTAGGGAAACATCTACAGGACCTTGTAATAGGAAATGGCTTCATGAATATCACACCAAAAGCACGAGCAGCAAAAGAACAAATAGATAAATGGGACTACCTCAAAATTAAAGCCTTCTGCACCTCAAAGGAGTTTGTCAAGAAAGTAAAAAGGGAACCCACACAATGGGAGAAAATATTTGGCAACCATATATCTGATAAGAGACTTATAACTTGCATATATAAAGAACTCATATATCTCGAAAACAAAAAGATAAACAACCCATTTAAAAAATGGGAAAAAGATTTAAACAGACACTTCTCCAAAGAAGAAATACAAATGGCTAAAAAGCACATGAAAAAATGCTCCAAATCCCTAGCTATCAGGGAAATGCAAATCAAAACTACAATGAAATACCATCTTACTCCCATAAGATTGGCAGCCATGAAAAAAACAGTAGAATACAAATGCTGGAGAGGATGTGAAGAAAGGGGAACACTCATCCATTGCTGGTGGGAATGCAGAAGGATCCAACCATTCTGGAGGACAGTTTGGCAGTTTCTCAAAAAATTATCCATAGATTTGCCATATGACCCAGCAATACCACTGCTGGGTATATACCCATCAGATCTGAAAACAAGGACACAAACCGATATATGTACACCAATGTTCATAGCAGCATTGTTCACCATCGCCAAAAGTTGGAATCAATCCAAAAGTCCATCAACAGATGAGTGATCAATAAAATGTGGTATATACACACAATGGAATACTACTCAGCTGTAAGAACCAATACACTACAATCGCACGTGATAACATGGATGAACCTTGAGAATCTTATGTTGAGTGAAGCAACCCAGGCATTGAAGGACAAATACTATATGACCTCAATGATATGAAATAAGTTAACTGCCTCAGAGAGCTAGAGTCTGGAAAAGTGGCTTACTGGAAATCGGCGGGTGGAGGAAGGCTGTGAGTTAATGTCTGTAGGGGTGGAATCTGTGATGAGCTGGGGGTAAGTATGAGCTCAAAGAAGGGACAAAATGGGGGCAAGGGGTTACCTTCGGGTGGGGTTTTCTGGGTTTGAGGGGGGCTGGGGATGGGAAGAGGGGTAATATGGTCCAAGAAATAGGTGGGAGGGAGGGGCAACATACAAACATGGGAGAGTGCCAGAAGTTCATTGAGAACTAAATGTTGAGTAAAACGTATCAAAGTATAAGTAGGAGGGTTACCTGGTTAGGACGCTCAGGGGGTATGGTCTGATGCGGGACGGACTCCGGAGGGAATAGCTGAAGGCTCATTTTGCCAAGGTGGGTTCTACCATTGGGTGGGGTGGACCCATATCCTGGGGAAGACTAATGCCGTCGAATAGAGAGAACTGTATCTCTCGTGAGAAAGGACGGCTCCCAGGGCATTAGATTGGCAGGCGTTGTGGGCCCTAAGGGGAGGGGAAAATGGACGTGCAATGGATGGAACAAAGGTAAATAAGGGGGCAAAAGAGGAGTTATGTGAGAGTACACGAGGATGAATATAAAACAGCTAATATTACACCAAAAACATATAGGGGACGACAGACTAATAATGAAAACCATAAGACAAAACATAGGATAACTAAAAAATTTAGAAAACTGTACAACCTAAAGTATGGACCACATAGTAAGCACAAATGTTACCTTGTTTGAAAACTATAGTTTCGGAATCTGTACATCAGTTTCAGGAAATATGATATGAATAAGTTAAAAGATTATTGCTGTGGAAGGGAAAAGGTTTTATGGTGGATCTGGGGAAATACTGTATATTGTATATATGAATTTTGGTGATCTAAGACTCTTCTGAAGCTGACATTATGTTGGGATTCACTTTACGGGAAGTTTTGGATCACAGAGTGGTTCAACAATGGCAGCGGAGGAATACTGATATGGGATGTTATTGACAGGATATATATGGTTGACAGGGAGTTATACAGGGCATATGCCCAGGGTATATGGTAATGTCTATATATACGCATAGTGGAAACAATTAATAACAACAGCTAGGGGGGTACTGGGCTCCTGGCCGGGGGGTCACTGTTGTGGGCCCTGGGAGAGCAGCGGCAATCCTCCAGGTGCAACGGCAAGAACCAGGAAGGAAGGAGGGCCCAACAGTGGGCTCTTGATACTAATGGCTACACTTTTGAGCCTATGCACCTGCAATAAGAACAAGGCCTAGAGTAGCATTGTGCCTGGGGGTTTCCTCCTGACAGCCTTCATGTTACTCAAATGTGGCCACTCTCACAGCCAAACTCAGCGTGTAGATGTGATACATTCCCCCCAGCGTGGGACACGACACCCGGGGATGAGCCTCCCTGGCACCGAGGGATCACTACCACATACCAGCTGAAGAAGCAACTAGAAAATGACCTTGAATTAAAGATTCAATGCGGAACAGCAGAATATACCTGTCTACATATAATAACATGACTTCGGGAAGCGGTTTGACCTAATGTAAGGGGGAAATGGAAAGGAGAAATGAGATTATAAGGCTGTGAGTCTCTAAAAAAGAGTCTGGAGGTTGTCAGAAGGAATACCCCTATGTACAACTGAACAGAGTCTAAGAGACAGATAAGGTAGATACAACCCCAGGTATTGGTTCTTTTGAGGGATAAAGAGACCCACGGGTTCTATGGTCATGGCAGAAGGGGTTCACTGCCATGACAGATGGCCCTTCTTTGGAGCTGGTGTTTCTGCGTGATGGAAATGGACTCAGAGGGGATCTCTTTTCACAAGACTTGCATGCTACTTTATTGGAATTGTAGTTGGTGCTGGGTTTAAGATATATGTAGGGGATTTGAATCTCTGGACTGATAATATGACACCCAGGCCCAGAGCCTCAATAGACTTCAGCTCCTACACTTTGACTTATTGGACTTACTCCACTCAGCTAACATGGAGTTGAAGAAGGTCAACCACCACAACATGGAGCCTAGAGTGTCTACAACTAGAAGCAGGAAGAGTGCATCCAGTACCCATGTGCAATCTAAGCCCTCACTTGACATAGGTGTGCAATGGACACAACCAATCCAATGTCCACAGAGAAAATGTGGAATGGGTGTGGGAACGGTAGCCATGGGGGCTGCTGGGTGTGGGGAACGGGAGGAAGAGATGAGATGTGGAGGCGTTTTCGGGACGTGGAGTTGTCCTGGATAGTGCTTCACGGACAATTATGGGACACTGTAGATCCCCCCAGGGCCCACTGGATGGAACGTGAGAGAGTCTGGGCTATGATGTGGACCATTGACTATGGGGTGCAGTGATGCTCAGAGATGAACTTACCAGGTGCAATGGATGTATCACGATGATGGGAGAGAGTGTTGCTGTGGGGGGAATGGGGGGCGGGGGCGGTGGGGTTGAATGGGACCTCATATATTTTTTTTTATTGTAATTAAAAATAATAATAATAAATATTAAAAAAAAAAAAAAAGAAACAAGACGCAGCAAACAGACACAGAGAACAAACAACCAAACAACCGGGGGGGGGGGGGCGGGGATTAAATAAATAAATAAATCTTTAAAAAAAAAAAAGAAAGAAAGAAAGGTCGTGTAATTTACAACTAATGACAAACACTTTATAACTGGAATACAAGCCTAAGGGTAAAATTGTCTTTCATAACAAGAAGTTTGCATAAGCTTTTGTTGATCTAATACTATATAAGGGATATAAGGAGGTGCTTTCTCTTTACCATCCACACTAAATTATAATGCTTTGTTTTTACGAGACTGAAACTTTTAAATATCATGACTACTTGGACAAGGAGTTAATTCAGTTTTATTTCATAAACATGACTTTGCAATTTAGGCAAAACACTTCAGATGTACCCCTGAGTGAGTGCACTACAAGAGCGGAGGCATGGTGGGCTTTCACCCCGAGGTGGGGATGGCCTGAGCACTGAGCTGGTGCTTCTCCCCAAAATCACAAAGATGTTCTTGGAAAGCTCAATTTAGAGCCTCTGGTTGGTGACACCAATGCTGTACATTTGACAAAACCACCCGGAGCAAACTGATCAAGTCAACTCACCCTGAAACTGCTATGAAAGCCAAGAAAGGAAATGTGGGAAAAAGATGACTTAAACAAAGCTACCTAAAGAGGCTGAGTTTAAACGATACAAGGGAACTTGTTCAGCTCCTGGAGAGCCACGGCCCAGTCCGCTGGGCATCGAGGACGTCTAACGCCGAGGCAGCCATGCCCCACACACAGCATGCACCTAAGAGTGGCCAGCACCTAATGTGTTCATCGAGCCCTCTCATGCATCCTCCATATGACCTGTAAATCAGTTCTCCACAAAATTCATTAGGTTCTCGAGAATTCTCCAAAAGTAAATCAGTTTGGCTGTGCAAATTTAGGAAGGAAAAGCAAATTTTTGTGTTAAATCGGAAGTTTTTAATAAAAATAAAATATTTCTGAGAAACACATTTTGCTTCTTAAATCCATACATAATGAGAAACACTAAACTGTAATCGCAAATCTTGTCTGAATAACTCAAACATTTTTTCACACTTATAAATAAAGCAATTTTCCTAAATCAATTTTCCCTCAGGCTAATGACATTAACAGAAATGAAATTACCTACTGCAGACAAGCAACCCTTGTCCTATGAAATTTTCCTAAATACTTGCCTAGTACATTCCAGAACCTGCAGCTGCACTCCGATTATCCCTGTGATGGAAAGAGAATGACCCAGTCTGAGGTGCTCAGCTACAGCTCGTCTCACGTCAGGGTTAGAAGCTCAGAGCAGGCTCCATCAATGTGGATACCACTGCTCCAAAGAACCCTACCTATCCCCACCACACACACACACTCAAACAAGTCAGCCTGGCCTTAATCACAGACTGGGGCAAACTCAAGAAAAGGCCGTCCTCCTACATCCAAGTACTGAAGTGTAACTCCTTTGAACTACAAAGTAAAATTTAAAAAAGAGTGACACATTTTTGTCAATTTACACTATTTTTTATCCTACATGAAACACAAACTTGGGAAGCAAAGAACAAGTTGCACTGCCACAAAACTTACTGTTTTTAATACAGTAAGTATTAGGATGTGAAATATAATACATATGCCAAGTCCAAGGCACGAAAATTTCCCAATCTGGTTCCAGGAGGCAAAATTTTAGAGCCAGTGAATTAAGTTTCACATAATCAAATGGCAGATACCCAGGTTATTTTAAAACATTTTCATATAGCTCAAAGATAGCAACTTTCTAATCAGATTTTGCTATTAAGTGGGTTTTATAAATTTCCATTTACATAGAAGCAAAAGCCTCCAGTCTTTCCTAAAGTACTGTCTGCATAAGAGCATTTCACCTGGAATATAATCAGTATATATCTTCAATGATTTCTGAGAAGAGAAATAAAATGAGGTATATTTTCACAACAAATCTTATGAAGCAGAAAAACCAACCAGCAACTCAAGGGCCCACAGGCCAATTAGGCTCTCACCGCATGATCCCGTCGACCTGAGTAGAGACCAGGGGGCCGGCGGTGCCTTCTCACCCAGTGTTCCAGACCATGCTGGTTTCTCTAGGCTCTAGGAGGGGCCAAGTGAGTTTTCCCAGAGTCAGATCAATCAAAGACTCCACCAAGTTTTACCCTGTCTTCTCAGAGCCATGTGTTATCATCCTAACAACTGCTTTCAATCTTCTTTCCCATTCTCAAGTTCAGCTGTTACCTTTAGACTACAAACCACCTGATTTGCCAAAGAAGGAGATTTAGTTTTCTTCGTCAGTTCACTGGGCTACTGTCTCAACCTATCCAGCTCATCTACTTGAACAGGGTTTAGGACCGGGTCAGCCAGCACAGCTGTTCTGCTCAGAGGAGAGCCAGAAATGTGCACATACTATTCCCTATCGGCCTTCTCCCGGGGCTCCACAATACCTGAGTGCCTTTGTGGAAAAATGTCCCTACAGTTATTACTTATTTTAAAAATTAGGACTTAGCATAGAATTACAATTTAATAAACAGACTATGATACCTAGAGTCTAAGACAAAAGTACAAAATCTCCAGAAGAAAAAATCCAATCTGACTGGTGCACGTTTCCTGACCGATCCCGAGCATGAACTTAAATTCCCATACTGATGAGCGACAGCTACAGCTGGCTGGAGACCGGCCAGTGTGGTCTGAAGCACTTTACCTGCGTTTATCTGTGCTATCCCATTCGACCCGCACAAAAGCCCCAAGAGGTCTGTATGGCATTAATCGTGGTTTACAAATGCAAACCGTGAAGCATAAGCATGCAGCGTAACACACCCAAACTCACAAAGCAGATCTGTGCAGGAGCCGGGACTCGACTCAAAAACCCTGAGGACTGAGCCCACCTCTTTTTTTAAAAAAACTATGTTCTTTCTTTATTTTTAAAAAAGATTTATTTATTTATTTCTCTCCCCTTCCCCCCACACCCCGGTTGTCTGTTCTCTGTGTCTATTTTGCTGTGTCTTCTTTGTCCGCGTCTGTGTTGTCAGCGGCACTGGAATCTGTGTTTCTTTTTGTTGGGTCATCTTGTTGTGTCAGCTCTCCCATGTGGTAGACGGACGGACGCCCTAACCACTGGGCCAAGTTCGCTGCCGCCCACCTCTTAATTAACCAATCTCTCAGGCAGAGAGTGGTGGTCCACCTGTGCTGTGAGATCTTTCAGAATTTCATAAATGCTTCAGAAAGTACAGTATAAAAAGGATTTAGGCTAATCTTTCAGAAGGGAAGTACCTACATAGCTAGGTGTGATATTTAATAAATACAAACGAGTTAAAAGTGAGAGACGGCAGTCAGTAGGGTAGAGAAATAATAACAAAAAGCAGCTTACTTTTTTTGAAGTTTGCGATGTTTCTCAGCCTGTCCCCCCAATTTGCTAAGTCCCAAGGCATCTTGAGATACGTTGTCTGTCTCGGAAACACCTGCTATGAGGAAGAAGAGCAGTGCAAAAGATGAGAGCAAGACAACATGGCAAAGATGTGCTTAAGCAATAAACAGGTAGTAAATATGATATATGCCAGGTACAGAGTGAAATGATCTCTGAAGCTAAGTTTCTAACCAGACAACCAATATACAAAAATATTTAAGAGATAGTAGACTTTCTCAATTTACGAGAAGCTAAATTATTCAGGGCAAGTGAATACTAACCCTTGACGTTTGATTCACAAATGTCTCAATCAAGAAAATAAATGCCTTCCTGGTTGGTGTTGTCTGAGAACAGAGAGCCGGGGGGAGAGAGGGGTGCTGGGATTGGACCCCACAGGGGGAAACCTGACCAAGCGCGCAGAGCAGGCACGTGAACAACAGCCCCCTCCCTGCCTGCAGCAGACTGGTAAGAAGTGTGCCAAGAATCAACCAACCTTGTCCTAATGACTCTTTGCCAGCTTGTCCAGGTCGACCCTTTTCTTTCTTGCCAAACAAGCGGCCAATAGAAGACTTGATCCCCTTCTTCTTTGGAGCTTTGTGGAGCGAGTCCTGGCTACTGTTGCTACTGCTGGGGTTGCTCACGTGGCCATCCTGTGAGCCTGTCGAGCTGGAGGAGAGAAGGTTTTATCTTTAACACGTGCCATAACACAACAAAACATTTCATTCATGTTAACTTACAATACTTCACATTCTTACTCCTTGTTCTTCAAACTGCCTAACAAACATTTCAAGTCTCTGTTCCACGTATTCTCTGCATAAAATGCACCAAGCAGAATAAATGTAGGCCCCTGATGATATTACACTGGAGACTCGTTTCTGGGAAGCTGAGATGCTGTCTGATTTGGAGTCGCACTTCAGAAGAAGGCCTGACTCAAAACTGCCTCACACAGGCAGTGCTACTGCTACACCAGCCTCAGGCTCATCTCTCAGGGAAGAAGCTCCCAGGCCAGGCCAGCACAGCAGCAGGCAGCAAGAGACGCCCAAGCTCCCAAGCCCTGCGGCAGCTCCAGAGCCTCGGGAGGTCTGACCGCCCTGAGCGCTGTGCTCCTCATCTGGAAAACAAGGCATCCTTAACTACCCACAAGGTTCTGAGACGTTAATCCACACGCCCTCCAGTGAGACTGCCTGGTACACAGCAAAAACTAAGAAATGGCCATTTGGAAAAGAAATGTATTAGTAACAAAACAGCACACTGGTTGCTGGAGAGTAACACTTAAGAGAAGGCTGAGAAGACCGGGTCTTTACAAGTCGCCCTGGTCGGCCCTGCCATCCTGCTGAGCAGCACGAGCAGCAGCAGCGCTACCCAGGAACGTCCGCGGGGAACCTTCTCCCTTAGGAGCAGGAAGACACTTCTCAAACTAGGCAATTTGTAGACTCTGACGAAATCAAGTTTTTCTAAAATTACATTAAATGTAACTGATTTAAATGTCTTTCCACATGAACTTCGCCCAAACAGCAGGCCCAATCATCATAGGCATCCCAGGTATATCACTTATGTGAACTTGACTTTAACTGACATCTTTTTTAACGATGTTATTTTTAAGAAAAACGATGCCTGCTTCTTAAAATTGAAAATTAGGAAGCAAGGGTGTTTCCAAACAGGGCCGCTGGCCTGCAGACAGTGCGCGCCTTACTTTCTTAAGTCCCTGATATCCTCGTGGCTGACGGTGTGCAAAGCTCCTTTATGCAGTCTGTCCAAGCAGGCGGACTTCGGGGAGGCGGGTGGGGACATTTCACATTTTATTGTCGTCTTGTCATCTCGTACCTCTTCTCTGGAAGCTGGCAACTGTGGGAGAGAGGTAAGCATAAAATCAGTTAACATACGGGCCTTCAATCTTAACCACAACCTTGCGTGAAAATCTCTTAGAATGCGATCTGCTAGGTACCTCTCCCTGGCGAGCCTGGCCTTAGTCTGATGCCACTTCAAAGGCGCTTGGTTATGAGAGGCAGGACCAGGCAGCAAAGCGCAGGGCAGAGTCAGAGCCTAAGCTGCCCCCGCACGAGGGAGTGCTGGGCCCTGGCAAGAAGCCCCCCACACTGCACAAGCACTGCCCTCTCTAGGAGTTCAGGCACAGCAGGAGGATGATCACGGCGGGGTCGGCCAGGATGTCACCATGCCTGAAAAGGGCATTGCCACAGGGTCTGCACAGCATTAACCCCCATGGATAAAGAACCAAGGGTGGGTATTTTTGTTTCTCTCTGGATGTCATTTAAAAGAAACACTAGGGAACATATAAACCTCTTGGGCAAAACATTAGTACTTCTGTGTCTGGGGGAGAAAAAAAAAAGGCATGGCTTGAACCATGACCCAGCATAATTTAAAAAATAAACAGTCTTTATTCCATATGAAAAAGTACAGTAGTTGTACAGAACAATCTCATTTTTAAATAATGATGTAATAATTGGAATCTAAACAAAAACCAAGAAAATGTTCCTAACCCTTCCACACTCTGGCTTGTATTTCTCCAGTACTGTTTGGACTGGATGTTGTGAACTTAAGTACTAACACAGTCTAAAAACAGTTTGTTCAATATGGCTAAGATAAAATAATCCTAGCTTTATCATCAAAAAACAATCCTTTTTCAGACTCGCATGTTTTCTTTTCGTAAAGGAAGGTAAGCGTGTGAAAGTGCTGGGCAAGGAGCGTGGTAGGGACAGATGAGCGCTCTCCCGGTCCAGGCTGGTCGCCTTCGTAAATTTGAGCTTCCAGTGCGGGAAGCCATACGCGTAGTGAGCAGTCCTTTAGACAGCAGACCTATCAAGGGCTGCTTCTGCATCTCCACGGGGGTGTGCAGTGTACTGGCATGAGCGCCGTCCCTCAGTGGCCCAGGGAGAAACCAGAAGAAGCTCCGCCTGTGGTGTCACAGGGCAGAGCTTGTCTCCGAGCAATCTTAACCAGTCACTGGATACAAGGATACACGTCCTCCCCCACATTTTAACTGCAACCATAAGATAGCAAAAGGTTATAGAATGGCTAGAAATGATCAATATGGAACTTAACACAGATACATTTTAAATTCAGTTTAAAATAATCACCTGTAGAAGAAAAGATCAGGATAGGGGAGCAACCCCATGCCTCCATGCAGTGACAGGGGCACAAGAAAGCCCTGCTCACATCTGAAAGCCCTGCTTGGCCAGCGAGCACTGCCTGAGGGGCCTCTGGCACGGTGACCCTCATGCTTTTGTCTGAATCCCCTTTCAGACCCTACTAGAATAATAAGGCCATGAAAGCACGGAGGTCATCCATACTGAAAATGCAGACATGGGGGTAGGTGCACATCGAAGGCTGCTGCCCGGCACTGCATCCAGCTCTACCTGAATCCTCACAACTACCCTAGGACAAGGCTGCGCGGGAGCTGTCAGCAAGGCGAAGCCACCAGTGAACAAGACCAGTGCACCGTGCCTGGAGGTAAGTCAACGCCTTACATTTACTTCCTTGAGAACATCTGGCTACCAAAAAAATAAGAAACACTAAGACGAGTCAGCTAGACTGAAGGATGCACTTCTGGCATGTTGCTGGGGTCAGCTCTCACTGTGGTCCTGGGTCCTGTGCAGCAGGCACAGGCCTGTGGCCACTTGAGGGGCTCCTGCTGAGTCCAGGTACCTTTTGATATCTGTAGGGCTGACCTGGGAGGCACCAGGGGGCAGGTTTTATTTTATTTTATCTTTTATTATTTTTAAACTTAACTTATTTTCTATTTTTTTTTGGGGGGGGGACAGGTGTTAGATGGGGGGGAGAGACTATGGTCAAGGGCATGAATGTCTTATAAGACAGAGATTTAGGGTCAACATAAAGAATAACCTGGGGACTTCTGGGAAGATGGAAGACTAGAAAGACACGGGACTCTCTTACCCTCCAGGAAAATAGCTAGAGAAGAGAAGTGGATGTGGTTCAAAGAGGTGGGTACACGCCTACCACATGGGAGGTTCCAGGTTTGGGTGCCAGTGCCTCCTAAAGACGATGAGCAGATGCTGCACCTGCCACAACAAGCTAGACGCAGCATCGAAGCCATACTAAGAAAATGGAAGACATGGCCCAAGAAAAGGCATTTATTAAATCCCCAGAAGAGATCCAAGATTTAACAGAATTAAAGAGATGCATACAAATTTCTAAAATCAAATTAATGAGTTGAAAGACAATATGGCTAAAGAGATAAACAACATCAAGACATTGAATGAGCACAAAGAAGAATTTGATCTCCTGAACAGAAAAGTAACAGAGCTCATGGGAATGAAAAAAATGACACGTGAGATAAAAAACACATTAGAGGCACACAAGAGCAGACTCGAAATGACAGAAGAATAAGTGATACAGAAGAAAGAAGAGCTGAAATTGAAGAGAAAAAAGAATGGAAAAAATTGAGCAGGAGCTCAGGGAGTGGAATGACAACATGAAACACAACAACATACAGGTCATGAGAATTCCAGAAGAAGAAAAGGAAAAAGGGGCAGAAAGAGTATCTGAAGAAATAATTGCTGAAAATTTCCCAACTCTCATGAAAGAAATTAACTTATGTGTACAAGAAGTGCACCATACCCCAAAAAGAATAACTGTGAAAAGACCTACTCCAAGACACATACTACTCAGAATGTCAAATGTCAAAGATAAAGAGAAAATTCTGAGAGCAGCAAGGGAGAAGCAAACCGTCACATACAAGGGACACCCAGTAAGAGCGCAGATTTCTCATCAGAAACCATGGAGGCAAGACGAGAGTTGTATGATACAATTAGGATAATGAAAGAGAACAACTGCCAGCTGAGAACTCTTTATCCAGTAAAACTGTCCTTCAAATATGAAAGAGTGTAAAATATTCAAAAACAAACAGAAACTAAGAGAGTTTGTTAAAAAGAATCCACCTTTGCAAGAACTATTAAGGAAGTCTTAGAGACTGAAAGAAAAAGCCAGGAGAGAGAGGTGTGGAGTACAGAATAAAGAATAGCAGAAAGGATAACCAAAAGAGTAAAAAGACAGATGAAAATGAGATATGATAAACAAAAATCAATGAATAAAATGGTGGAAATAAATAATGCATTTACAGTAATATCATTGAATATGAATGGATTAACTAAGCTCACCAGTCAAAAGATACAGGCTGACAGAATGGATTAAAAAACATGAGTCATCCATATGCTGCTTTTAAGAGACTTGCCCAGGGAACAAACCAGCAGAAAGTGAAAGGCTGGAAAAAGATATTCCACACCAATAGTAATCAAAATAGCTATACTAATATCGGACAAAATAGACTTTAAATGCAAAAAAAAGTTCTAAGAGATACAGAAGGCCATTATATATTAATAAAAGGGACAACCTATCATAAGATGTAATAGTTGTAAATATCGATGCACCTAACCAGGGTGCCTCAAAATACATGAGACAAACTCTGGCAATAATTATTGGAGACTTCAATACACACTTAGATCTATCTATCACATCATTAGATAGAACACCTAGACAGAAGATCAACAAGGAAACAGAGAACTTGAACAATATGATAGAAGAGTTAGATCTAACAGACATATACAAAATGTTGCACCCAAACTCAGTGGATTATACATTCTTCTAGTACCCAAGGATCTTTCTCCAGGTTAGACCAAATATTAGGTCAAAATGCATCAAACAGGGAAGCAGATATGGCTCAAGCAACTGGGCTCCTGTCTACCATACAGGAGGTTCAGGGTTCAATACCCAGGGCCTCCTGGTGAAGGCAAGCTGGCCTGCACAGCAAATTGGCCCATGCGGAGTGCCGCCCTGCACAGGAGTGCCAGCCAACAAAGACAGCTGACGCAGCAAGATGACGCAACAAAAAGAGACACAGAGGAGAGATAATAGGAGACTTAGGAGACCAGGGAGCTGAGGTGGCCCAAGAGAATGATCGCCTCTCTCCCACTCTGGAAGATCCCAGGATCAGTTCCTGGAGACACCTAATGAGAATACAAGCAAAACCAGAAGAGCTCACAGTGAATGGACACAGAGACCAGACAAGGGAGGTAGGGGGGAGAAATCTTTTTTTTAAAAATGCAGCAAACAATAAATATAAAAATATTTAAATTATACAAAGTACCATCTCAGATCATGATGAAATGAAACTGGAGAGCAATAATAGTCAGGAAAGAGGTACATCTGCAAATGTGTGGATGCTGAACAACACATTCCTAACTAATCATTGGATCAAAGAAGAAAGTGCAAGTGAAGTCAGTAAATATACTTGGATGAACGGAAAGAACAAAATTTATCAAAATGCGTGGGATACAGCGAAGACAGTTGAGAGGGAAATTTATAGCCCTAAACACATATATTAAAAAAGAAGAAAGAGGGAAGCAGTTGTGACCCAACTGATACAGCATCCACCTACCATATGGAGAATCCAGGGTTTGATACCCAGGGCCTCCTGACCTGTGAAGTGAGCTGGCCCACATGCAGTGCTGCCATGTGCAAGGAGTTGCCATGCAGGGGTGTCCCCTGCGTAGGGGTGCCCCATGCGCAAGGAGTACACCATGCAAGGAGAGCCGCCCAGCACAGAAAAAGTGCAGCCTGCCCAGGAGTGGCGCCGCACGCAGGGAGAGATGACGCAGCAAGATGACACAACAAAAAAAGTGACACAGTTTCCTGGTGCTGCATGAATAGAATCCAAGAGGACACAGAAGAACACACCACGAATGGACAGAGAGAGCAGACAACGGGGGGGACAGGAAGAGAAATAAATAAATCTTAAAAAAAAAATAAGAAGAGCTAACTCCAAGATTTAACTGAAAAAGAAGAGCAAAACAATCCCAATGCAAGCAGAAGGAAAGAAATAACAAAGATTAGACAGAAATAAATGAAAATGAGAACAAAGAAACGATAGAGAAAATCAATAAAATAATAAGCTGTTTCTTTGAGAAGATCAATGAAATTGACAAACCCCGAGCTAAATTAACAAAAGAAAAGAGAAGATGCAAATAAATAAAACCAGAAATGAAAGGGGGGAAGTTATGACTGACCCCACAGAAACATAAAGAATAATCCCTAACCAGGCATGTTCCTTAATGCACCCAACTTCCTCCAAGAAGTCTCTGAGCAGAAGAGGCCCTGGCCTCACCCTCCCTGTCGGGGATGCTGTTAAAGAGGTCTCAGAGCAGCTGTAGGAAAGCAAGGCCAGATGGTGAAGGGGCTAAGCATGCCTGTTTTGAGATCAGACAGCTCTGAGCCCAGATCCGCAGTGCTCCACTTACTGTGTAGCCTTGGACACACTGTGTGACCTCTCTAGACTTCAGTCTCCGTATCTGTCAAATGGGGGCAACAATTGTGCCTTTATCTCATAGGGACATTTGTAAGGATTAAATGAGATCAAAGATTTGCAAAGCACTCAGCACAACACCTGACATTTAGTAAGAGCTTAATAAATGCTTCCTATCATTATTATTGTTACAGTTGTTTTCCCCCAACTCTAAAATCTTTGGCTCTGCTTCAAAACTTTCTCATTAAAAAAAAAAAAATGTCTATTATGAAATAAACATGCAATGACTAGAAGGCAAAAAAGTGGAAGAAAGACAAGTTTGTCTCAATTTTCTCTAAAGACCAATAATGATCTATTTCCAACAGAACAAATCATACATGAAGTGTTGGGTAAGTTTAAGCATTTTAATTAAAGCTTCAATTTTTCATGATTATATAACTGCCCAGCTACGCTGATGTAAAATATATGAACTCTTCATTATATTATGGACAAATAAAGATACATCAAATTACTAAATAATTTACCTTTCTACGATGCTTCCTTAAATCACTAGGCTGATAGATGCATGCAAAGAAATGAAGAGAAATCAGATTTACTGCACACTCTGAAGTTTAAAAATGCAGAGATTGGTACAGGCAAATATATTAAAATAAAAACGACAGGATCTATAGAAACACAATTTTTATTATTTGTTCACAGTTAAAATCCTATCACAACATATACCATTTATTAAAATCAGGTGCTCTATACAACAAAGAGCCCAGATAATTGTCTATTCGAAGCCAAATTTGACTATAATTTCATTTTTATGAAAGAAAACATATATGTTACAATATTCTTTTAATGAGAAAATAACAATAATATCTGTTATGAAATAGAACAAGCCTACTTTCAGTTAATCACCTTTGGGACATTAATGTTCTATAATGCTTAAAATTTAATTGACAATGTCTCAGAAACAAATTTAATGCTTAAAGTGTAGTATCCACTGAAGATATACAAGAACAAAAGCTAGCACAACAGCAGGTAGATCAACCTTTACATCCTATGGTTCCTATAAAATATTTTAATTTGAAAAAATAACTCATCTATCAAAGACATTAGCAATGCATTTCCAATAAGCTGATGAGATTTATGGTCTTGAACACAAGCAATAAAACCAAAAAGCACATTGTTTATGTAAAGCTTCCATTAATTCTACACATAAGGGGACTGTGTCTTTATAAAGGAAAGATCTCATCTATGAACTACAGAGATCAGCCATGTTTGAGTAAAGCACTCTGAAAACTGCTTCTACCTGCCCATATCCACATCTGTCATACACTAATGGGAATGAAGATAAACCACAATCTGTCACAGAATCCAATACTCTCAACCAATGCGCTGCCACCCTGTCACCGGAGCATACCGTCAACAATTGGGGTGGAACTGGAGAGGAGCTGGATGAATAAACTATAGACCGATGGGGACCTGAGGTATGGATTAAACAGGGACCAAGAGATGGCGAAAATAATCCAACAAAAGGATATAGGAAATCAAAACCAATGACAGAAGCATAGAGACTGCCAGCCAGCACATGGCATAACAGAAACAGGAAAAGTATATATATACACAATTGTTTCTACAAATTCTTTTGAAGGAAAAAAACAAAATCACAAACGAAGTTGTCAAAAGCTTAAAGTATTAGCTATTAATGTAAATTATAAAAATTGTATTGTCAAAATACTGCCAAATAGACTGGATACCACTCAATATGCCACTAAAATGATCCCGAGTTGATTTCGTTACCTGTTGGCTAACAAGGCAACTAAAAATGAAAACAAGTGGTAACAGAAAAAATTATAATGGATAGAAGTGCAGTTAAAAAGCAGAACATTATAAATGATTCATGTGGTAACAGGTGATGTAATCATGAAACCTCAGCTACATACCCAGGAAGTTCTAAAGCATTCAGGGCTGCAGACTGTGCCCCTGCACACCGCAAGGGCACCACATTCCCAGCCCCTGGAGATGACTCCAAGCAGACCAGCAAAGAGCCCACGTGCTCTCTAGGAAGCTACAGGGCTTGAGTGACGTGGTCCTGGAGGACCTCCTTAGCTTGCCCCAGACTGCACAGCATGTCCCTTTAGGACATACTGAAGGTAAAGAACATCTGTCCATATGCTCTGCTTTCTGCCTCAGGGAGTCTGTATTTCCCTTTCTGGCTGCTGTTCCTTACACAGTCACCATGCTTAGAGCGCCACAAATAAAAGTGTTTGATGAGTCAATGAGGACTCACTAACAATAAAATTAATTTGGCACAGTGCTGTTTTATGAATGATTGAACACAAGCTAGTTTTCAAAATCTCAAACCTCTTAGAACAATGAATGTACTTGATTTTCTTCTGGATTAAAAAAAAAGCATACTCCTGATGCCCAAGAGTTAAAATACTTATGTGTGGGGAGAAGGAGCAGCAGGGGAAGATGAGGCAAATGCTTACCAGAGTCATGATGCCAAGCCTGTCCACCTCTCTGGCTGGGCTGTGTGGAATCCTCCTGGGGGTGGAGCGCCCGCTGCCTGGCGGGGAGGAGCCAGCGAGCGACGAAGCAGGGTAAGGGGGAATGGAGCTCAGTGATCTAAAACGACCAAGGTTGTCCAAGGTCCCACTGCCAACCCTACTTTCAATCTCCTCTGCCCGCTGCTCTGTGTTTTCCTTTTCTTCTTGTATCAACCTAAAATGAAACAGACAGGTCAGCTTTCTTTATTAGCAAACAGATTAATGTTTAGCAAAAAATGTTGTACTTCTTACCTTTCTTGTATCCTGAATTTTAGAACAACCAAAAGTAAATCTTCAACTGAGTCTTGTAAAGTTGGTTCCAATATAATTCATTCTGATTTTTCTTTTTTTTTTTTTAAAGATTTTTTTTATTTCTCTCCCCTTCCCCTCCACCCACCCCCAGCTGTCTGCTCTCTGTGTCCATTCGCTGCGTGTTCTTCTGTGACCGCTTCTATCCTTATCAGCGGCACCGGGAATCTGTGTTTCTTTTTGTTGTGTCTTCTTGTTGTGTCAGCTCTCCATGTATGTGGCGCCATTTTTGGGCAGGCTGCACTTTCTTTCGTGGTGGGCGGCTCTCCTTACGGGGCGCACTCCTTGTGTGTGGGGCTCCCCTACGCGGGGGACACCCCTGCGTGGCACGGCACTCCTTGCGCGCATCAGCACTGCGCGTGGGCCAGCTCCACACGGGTCAAGGAGGCCCGGGGTTTGAACCGCGGACCTCCCATGTGGTAGACGGACGCCCTAACCACTGGGCCAAGTCCTCTTCCCTGATTTTCCTTATTGACACTCTTTCTAAGGCTGCAACTAATAATCTCCTTACAAAAACATGAGATTTTTAAAATTTTCAATCCTTACTTCCCCTGTTCTCACAGAAAAGCTTCATACTCATATATCAACTTTCTCAACTGACAATCAGGAACTCTGACTAGTCCACAAAGCAATTAGGAATTTCTAAACACTTAGGTCTCTAGACCGAATGAGAATGTTAAGTTCTTTAAAGTTGAAATTCAAACAAAAGTATTATCTGATAGAAATCTCTACTAGCCTATGAACTTCCTGATTGATGTCAACTAAGCTGCATTAACTTGCAGTTCAACACTGCTGCTCATCCATGTGGTAAAGATTAAACAGCAGGGAAGCGGATTTGGCCCAATGGATAGGGTGTCCGCCTACCATACGGGAGGTCCACAGTTCAAACCCAGGGCCTCCTGACCCATGTGGTAAGCAGGCCCACATACAGTGCTGATGTGTGCAAGGAGTGCCGTGCCACACAGGGGTGTCCCCCACGTAGGGGAGTCCCACGTGCGAGAAGTGCACCCGTAAGGAGAGCCACCCAGGGCAAAAAAAGTGCAGCCAGCCCAGGAATGGCACTGTACACACAGAGAGCTGATGCAGCAAGACGACGCAACAAAATGACACAGATTCCAGATGCCACTGACACAAGTGGACACAGAAGAACACACAGCAAATGGACACAGAGAGCAGACAACTGGGGGAGAGGGCAGGGAAGGGGCAAGAAATAAATAAATCTTAAAAAAAAAAAAAAAGATTAAACAGCAGTTTCAAGAATTCTGTAGGAACCTTCCCGATTAAAGTTCTGTTTTATATATTCTAAGTGTTCATTTGTTGTGAAGAGAAAAAACTCTAAAACTCAGTACTGAGAATTTACCAAATTAGTTCAACTTATGTAAAAAGAAAAATGTCTTCCAACTAACAATATGTTGCAAAAAATAAAAATTAAACAGTGCTTTCCAATAGTGACGGGGAGAGACCCGCTCTCTAAGAACTTCACCAGCAGGTTAGCTTAAGAAGTTAAAACAGGAGGTGGACTTGGCCCAGTGGTTAGGGCATCCGTCTACCACATGGGAGGTCCGCGGTTCAAACCCCGGGCCTCCTTGACCCGTGTGGAGCTGGCCCATGCGCAGTGCTGATGCGTGCAAGGAGTGCCCTGCCATGCAGGGGTACCCCCCGCGTAGGGGAGCCCCACGCGCAAAGAGTGCGCCCTGTAAGGAGAGTCACCCAGCACGAAAGAAAGTGCAGCCTGCCCAGGAATGGCGCTGCATACATGGAGAGCTGACACAAGATGACGCAACAAAAAGAAACACAGATTCCCGTGCCGCTGACAACAACAGAAGCGGACAAAGAAGATGCAGCAAATACACACAGAGAACAGAAAACTGGGGTGGGGGAGCGGAGGGGGGAGAAATAAATAAATAAATCTTAAAAAAAAAAAAGGAAGTTAAAACACACAGGCAGCAGAACCTCCTTTTTTACTTCCAAACCAGGGCTCTTTTTGATGGTGCTTCTGCAAAGTTTTTCTTCTCTACCTCGTGCTCTCCCCAGAAGGAATGGGCATTCCTACCTGACCTGTGTTATCTTTGTAAGAACCAAAACAGGCAGCCGGACCTGCGTGAAGCTGCATGTGGGAGCTTCCCATCCATCACATGCAGCAGCTCTCGGTGCACCCCCAACCCATGCCAAGTGCATGACAATCAGTTAAAGCTGCTTACGTTATATGGGGAATTCTTTGGATTCCAATTCCACAGCTGGTCCACTGTTCTATAAGGCTCCCATGATTACTGCTAGCAGTTACAACAGAAAGTACTTTAAAATACTCATGAGCCTAAGAAGATTCAACATATACCCTTTGGCTAGTCACTGTCCTAGAACACGCCACAATATGTTAACATGTGGTATTAATTTAACACAGTAAAATACAAGTGTGAGTGGGAAGATACAAAAAACCTCCCAGGCTGAGCCTTTAGGCTCAGGCAATGACGTGACCAACACCTGTAAGTGCGACTCTCCTAAGCGTGGGGGAGGGTCGCCCTCTTCATCACGAGGATGCAAGAGGATGGAAGGGGATGATCCGATGTGCTCTCTCTCACTGCAGACCACGGGCTCCAGCTTTCGTTTTGCCCATGGACAGAGCTTTAAGTTTCTCCTAGAAAGTCATACCACTAAACGGCACTGCCCATGGAAGGAAACCTGCTTCTTCATGACGCAAGCAGGCCGTGGGTCAGTTGCCCTCTTCCCATATTTGCCCTGTACCACAGCACCCTGTCCTCAGCAGGTCTTGCCTCTGCACTTTGGAAGAGGGAGCCCTCCTGGCAAGACGCCAATTCCCCTCTCCCACTCTCCCAGTGCACTGTCATATTATCAGTCCTGCCAGGCCTAGCACTCTGCACCATCGCAGGAGTCAACAGCTCCAGCTGTCTCCAGAAGTGGAGTTTGGTCTCTGGTAAGTATCACGTGTGGGCGCTGAGCTCCCCTGCAGAGCTCTAGCTGTGTCGAAAGTTTTTTTTTAAGCAGCTTTATTCACATACCATATGATCTATCCAAAGTGTACAATCGATGCTCTAAGTATATTCACAGAGCTGTGCATTCATCACCGCTGCCATAAGCTTTTGGAGAAAGGGATTTAATACCTTGCACCTTCCACAATACCCTCCACAAGCAGAGGGGCCAGGACTGTGGACAGATGCTGATGACTTGAATTCTATCAATCAAGGGCCACCTCAGAACTTAAAATTCTTAGAACAGAATTTACGTATGCAATTACATGGAAATTTAGTAAATGTTAATAGAGTTTTGTTCCAGACTTTTCTCAGAGGAATGGAATTCAGCCAAGATAAGTTATTCACCATTTACAGGAGGGCTGCAGACAGTCGCACACACCTGATCTCCTTGTTGATCGCATCCAGCTGTTCCTGAAGCATCCTGGCTAATGTCTGGGCATCGGCCTGCCCGCTGGGTGACAACAGGTCGACGGAGCTAAGCAGAGTGTCTCTGTCATCTTCGCCGTCAGACACATCCACATCACTCTCAAATGCTTGTGCTACATTTGCTAAGACGCTAGCTTGTTGGGCACGCTCCCAGTCCTGCTCATTAAGAGTTTGTACCTATGAACAGAAAAACCACATCTTAGCAAAGACTGGAAATAACAATGTTAGTTACAGGAACATACAAGAAATACACCAGAAACTTTAAAAATTGTAAATGAAAGCCCAAGATTTTGGAAAAACAGGGCATGATTATAAGCTACTAACATCTGTCAAATGAGCAACATTTAAGAAATGGTGGGGGGAGTATATACAATCTGTTACTTATCTGGCCTCCTTGACTTACTAATGTTTTTATGTGGACACAGTGAAATGACTGGGTCAGAAACAAAAACTGAAACTGTACCTATACCACTATTAGCTGTGCTAATGGGAAATTTTACAACTAAGTAAGCCCACATTAGCTGGGTTCACTTCAGTTGTCAAAACACGTCACCAATGTTATTAACATATAACTAATCTGTGTTTCAAAATCTCTCTTTTCTGAGGCTAGTACTAAACAAGCACTGAAAAAGGCCAAGAGGGGAGCAAAATAAGAGACAAGCCCTTCAAATAAGCTACTTCTCACCGCCCACAAATAAATTAGCATCCTGAGGTTTCTAGAGAAATGCAGCTCGTGCAGAAAAGGCACCTCTCTACTGAGAGCCCCTTGCCAAAAAAAAAAACTCTTCAGCATAATTAAAGACTAACATTTGTAATCAGAATATTTATTTTTTAAAACCGTGTGCAAGAAGCAGCTGCAAAGCAAGCACAGGCGGCAGGAACCCCAGTGCCAGCAGTGGCTGGGCAGGCCCCCTGGCCAGGACCACCACCGTTAAGGCTGTGAAGTGCAAGATCCAGTTCTACGGCAGCAGATGATGATGTGGAAGAAAGAGCCGAGTACCTCCTGTGGGAAGTGGAGGGAGAAAGCGGGGCCCGGGAACAGGCTGAGGCCAAGGTGGCCTCCTTGAACCATAGCATCCAGCTGGTTGAAGAGGAGCTGGACTGCACTCAAGAGCCCTGGTACTGCCCTGTAGACGTGGAAGGAGGCAGAGAAAGTGAGAAAGGTATGAAGGTTCTTGAAAAGATGAAGAAAAGATGGCACTCCAGGAAATCCAAGTCAAGGAAGTTAAGCACATAGCAGAAGAGGCAGATAGGAAGTACAAGGAGGTAGCTGTGAGGGGGTGATTGCTGCAGGGGACTTGGAGAGTACTAAGGAACAAGCGGAGTTGGGGGCCCATTGCTGAGAGTGGCTGAGCAGGTCAGACTGATGCACCAGAAACTGCAGTGTCTGAGTGCTGCTGAAGGAAAGGACTCTCAAAAAGAACACAAATTGTGAAGAAGGGATCAACAAGATTCTTACTGATGAACTTGAGGCAGAGACCTGTGCTGACTGCTGAAGGGTGAGTAGCCAAGCTGGGAAAGACAACTGATGATTTGGAAGATAAACTGAAAGGCACCAAAGAGGTGCCAACCTCTGTACCCAAAGAATGCTGGACCAGACTCTACTTGACCTGAACGAGATGAAGCATCCCAGGCCCACCAGTCACTGCACCTCCCCTTGACCCCAGCTCCACCTGAGGCCTGCCAGAAGCTGACCTTTGAACTGGTAGGCTGTTTTCTCCTTGCCACCCACCCAGCCCTGCCCGTGTCTTTTTCATCAAATTGTCTCTGCCTCTCCCAGAGAGTGCAGCTGGGCTAGGGCTGAGCACCTTGGGGAACAACATTCAAGGGCACATGAGCACAAGGCAAGTGGCTTTAAAAGCACGTTGGGATGTACACATTTTGTGATTACCCCTCTTCGTTGTTGCTGCAGCAACCATTTGTAAAACATTCCAAATAAGTCCACAGTTCTGAAGCAGCACTAATCCCTTTCTCACTTTTGGAAGGTAATTTTTCACATTAATACATATTGCCCTCTCCAGAAAGGAGAGAAAGAGGGATGGGCCTGCCTCACTGATAGCCCAACCCAGCCCAGGAGAGAACTCACTGCTCTATACAAAGCACCAGCCAAACCAGGAAAGTGATTCCAGGAGTTAGCCCCTACCAAAAAAAGGGCTATTACCGTTTTCCACTTCAAGGTATCTTAGAGCAAATGTATTATTATTATTTTTTAAAATTTCTCATCAGAAGTGACCAAATTAATATGGTGAAACCTCTGAGACCAAATCTTTCATCCTGTCCTTTCTCTACCCCTTCCCAAGGGCTCACAGAATGGATCATGTGCCCCTTATGTTGGGGTGACCGCTGATTTATTCTCCTGTCTCCTTTTAAAAGGAGAATTTTTGCCACCAATTCAGCCATGTGAAACATCTCATCACCCTTTTCTGGGGCTGAAGATGCTGTTCCTAAAAGTGTCATCTCATGCTTTGGATGTCAGTGCTGGGGAAATCTTGAATAGCTTATGGACAAAACTTAAAAAAAATTTTATATTATTTTGAAATTTTGTTCTTTGGGGTTGGGGAGCACTGGCCAACCCTTCTGGAGGTGAGTGCTCTCTACGGTCTGGGTGGCAGCGCTGATCTTCTACAATCCCTTTCCCCACCCAATGCCCCCTCTCTGGTGACGTTTCTGAGGTCTGTTGGGTGTGCATTCTGCAGCCGATTGGCTTAGAATGTACTCTCCTTTGGTGTGGTCTCTTTTGGGGACGAAGTGGGAGAAAGAAAAACCAATAATGCAACTGCTTTGATACTGAAAATTGACAAGTTGTTTTTTGAAATAAAGAACAAGTCCCCGCCCCCCCATCCCCCTCACCCCCCCCCACCACACATGTAACCCTCCTTCTGCATGGTTATTTCACACCGCCCCCAGCCTCTTCCCCTCTTTTCCACTCTCACTCTGATAGCTGTGCTCCCTGTTTACTGACACAAAATCAAAGCTACCAGAAGTGAATTTCTAGATGTCCCAACATCCTGGACCTGTGCGCACGTGCCCTGGCTGCCCTCCTGAGTGTATAAGTGCATGCACCCCTCTCTAAGGCCCAGCCCAGCTCCCAGGCACTAGGCATCCCTTGCCATCACTTTTTCCCTCTTTTTGGGAATAACCGATTCTCCATTTTGGACTGATCACTCCCATGAGGTTAAGGACATTTGCTCCCATCTCCTACCTTGAAAAACCACAACTTCTTGCTGCCACCACCCAATTCTGTCTACATTCTGCTTCTCCACCTAGTCTCCACCACCTTTCCTACAGCTCTCTTGAACTTGCTGTGGGCAGATGGCACTTCCTCACCAGCAGAACTCCCCTATGGAAATCTCCAATGAGCACCATGTCACTAAGTCGCTTGCCGTTCCCCACTCTTTCTACCGCCAGGCCTATCAGCAGGACCGGCATGGCTGTTCTCCCCTCCCCTGAGGCAGTCCCATCGCTGGGCCCAGGACCTCATCTACTCTTGGCTTCCCTCCAACCTCACTGGTCATTCCTTACTCTTTTGTTGGCTTCTTCTCAAACTCTCCAATCTCCATCCTTGGGCCTCATCTCTATCAACAGGCATCTACTTAGTAACTGCACCTGGTCTCAGGACTTTAAATGCCATCTATTTGCTCACAACTCCCAAATGTTTACCGTAGCCTAGCTGGCTCTCTTCAGTTCCAGACTAGAACATCTGACTGCCCACAAGACTCCTCCACTCTGACAGGCATGTCAACCTCCGCATGGCCAAGGCTCAACTCCCAGGCTCTGCCGGTCAGCTTCAGCTTCCTCATCTCAGGAGACAGCTTCATCCTTCCAGCTGCTCCTGCCTAAACCCGGACCCTCCTTGATTTCTCCTTTTGCACACCATGTCCAACCCAACAGCAAGTCCTGCTGGCTCTACTCGACAGCACAGCCAGCACACCATCACCTCGCACATCTCCACAGGCAACACTTCAGTCCAATCACCATTCTTTCTGGCCCAGGGGACTGTGATGGTCTCATGAATAGGAGTCTCACTCCCACCCTCTCCTTGTAAGTCTATACTGAATACAGCAGCCACAAGGATCCCGTTAGAATGCAAATTAGGCATTCCCTTCCCTTCAGAGCAAAAGCCAAGGTCTGCATAAATGACTGGGTCATTCACTGTTCCAACCTCATCTCCTAGGACTTTCCACCTCAATCCTGGTTCCCCAGCCATGCTGGCCACCTCGCTCTTCCTCAAACATGCTTCAGGGTCTTTCCACCTGCTGTCCCCGTGGCCTGGTACACACTCTTTCCCCAGCTATCCAAATGGCTCCCTCTCTTTCCTCCTCACAGTACCACAATACCAGGGCATGCCTGATACCCTACCCCGCCCAACTCCCGCAAGACATACTGCCCGCAGTTCAACATTCCTCCTTGGAGAGGCAGAGGTAACCGTCCTCCCCTTTAGTACTGGCAGGACTTAGGATCTCACTTCTAATGAAAAGTATAAAGTGGAAGGGACTTCCAAGCCTAGGACATAAAAGGCACTGGGCTTCCTCCATGTTCTCTCACTAGGATCTGAGCTCTGCTGGAATCTGGGAGCCATGCTGGGAGCCACTCAAGCTGCCCTACAGCGAGGTCCGCACGGCAAGGACCTGAACCCTCACCAACAGTGGGGTGAGTATGGCAGCAGATCCTCTGGCCTGAGACAAAAGCCTTCAGACAACTGCAACCTCACGTGACCCTGGACCAGAATTACCTGGTGGAGCTGCTTCTGTATCCACAGAAATTGAGAACTATTAAATGGTCATTTCAAGCCACTAAGTTTTGCGGCACTTTGTTACACAGCAAGAGATAAATACCGCACATACTATATTTTACCTGATCTATTTGCAGCTTGTTTCTTCTCTCTAAAACATGCACTCTGGCAAGGGAGGGTATGGGCAGGAATTCTGTCTGTTTTATTCACTGCTGTATCCGTAAGTACAGAATGGTGCCTAGCCCAAATTAGTTGTTTAATATATATGGCTGCTCAAGATATATGATGTATATAAAAATATATGCCATTCAATGGACAATGTTATAGGTCAGTAATGGGGGGGTATGTGAATGTCGCATTTTTTTATTCTTAGAAAAATGTTATATGTCACGGACACAACTAAATTTCCTTGTCAGTTATAGTGTTTTATGCTGAGGCTTCTCTGAAATTACATGCAGTCAACTGCAGGCCAAAGCTTCATCTTCAGGAATGAAAAGAATAAGAACTTTAAATAAGAAGCAAGACAAGTATATAGATCAAGGAAGGGTTCTTAACCTTTTTTGTTCCACGGACCCCTTTGCCAGTCAGGTTAAAACCACGGACCCCTTACTAAGTCCACACTATACTACATATTATTAAATACATATATCACACCTGCACCAACAAGGATAATGTTTTATTGAATTTCAATTCAAGCTCATGGACCCCTTGTTAAGAACCCGATATAGATTATGTTCTAGCTGTCAATTAACAGACCCTGGTTGGAAGGTAAACATAGGACACGGTCAGGTATCTTAACAGATAGGGCCTTCTGAACATCTTTTTTTTTTCTTTTCTTATGAACGTTTTGAATGTTCTATAGCTGCTTACTTCTTTGGGATATAAATGTGTCCTTATTGCCACAGGTATGTTTTCCAGATAGAAAGAGGCCCACACAGTAGTTAGCAAAATATTAAACTTCCCTCCTGGGGAAGTCCTGTTACTTCCTCAAGTAAGATGGCCAAAAGCTCTGGGATATGTAAGCCTTGTCTAATAAAAGAAAACAGGCTAATAAGCCAAGTCCTTGATCTTAACACTTGTATCTTATGAACCTTATTACTGTAATAATGAAACTAAGCCTAATTATAATGAATGCCTAAGAGTTACTTCCTGAAAACCTCGTTACTCAAAGGCAGCCTCTCTCGAGTCTAAACCAAACTCTGCAAATAAACTATCTTCCCTGATATGAGACATGACTCAGGGATGAGCCTCCTTGGCACCAAGGGATTATTTCCAAGCTTTAACTAGCGATGCATCTGGAGAAAGACCTTGATCAAAAGGGGGAAACACTAAATAGAGTTTTTAAGGCTAAGAGATTTCAGTCACCCTGGAGGTCATTCCAGAGGTTTGACTTATGCAAGTCTCAGCGAGACTGCACAAACTGCCACAGTAAACAAAGGCTTAAACAAAAGTGTTCCCGAGGGCCCTAGGGATGTCTGGACACCACAACACCCCCTCGGTAGGCTCTATCTGGGAATACATGAAAAGCTATTTCCCCAATATAACATAGTTATAGGCATTTATAAATCCCCTAATCATGATTCTTCTATTTTTATTGGAACCTGTGATTTCCAATTTACCTGTTAAGTGTAATTCTCAAGACTTAAAGCTTTCAGAACGTTACTATGATGGTTGAGCCCTGAAAGCCCACAGTTAGTGCGGCCAACTCCTACTCACCAGTTCCTTGGGCCTGCCCTGGATAACTAATAAGATTATGAGGATGGACCAGCCCCATCCCAAAGGAAGGAGTTTCTTCAACTGCAGGAAAAGTAGTTTCATTCTTCTACGTCCTTTCTCAACCTGAAGCATTCAGAGTAGACATCGTCCCAAACCCCTCAAGATTGAAGAATGAATGAAAATAAGGGAGGATTGTAACCACTGACTAAAGCAGATATATTGTTATGGTAGTTATTATTTTGTATTAATCAAGTAACTTGTAACATTGATATAAAAAAAAAAACAATTTAAAAAAAGATGATGAATATGTGTATTAATTGATACTTAGTTATTACTTCAAAGTCTTCCTCATTAGCACTGTGGTCAAGAGCAGGTTATCTTTTCACAATTTCTTTTTTTGTTTTTATTTTTAAATAGCATGCCCTAACAGTAAACTTTTGGCCAGAAAAAAAGAGGGGGGGGGCGAGGGGGGGTGGTGGGGAGGAGCAAAGAAGATGACCTATCAACACCTTTATTTCAAAGCATCTCAAAGTCATAGGAGAAACTTTTACGTAAGTAAAAGGTTTGACATGTGGCGCTCTTGCCTTGGAAGGCTCATCTCGCAGAGCTGCCAAACGGCCTTTCTGGGTGCGCCGCATCACTGAGCTGCTGTTGTAGGAATCGGGGTGACTGTCTGCCACAGGGAACCGGAAATCGGGGACGCTGCCCAAGTGGGGTCGGCTGAAAAGGGAAAACAAAAGATGGTCACTATTAGAAGAAATGTAAACTAAGTTTGCTAGCTGAACCAGAACTGATTAATTTATAAAATAAGTCATTTCATACAGAAAATGTTCTCCAATGAGGACATGTCTCTGGCTTGCTCCAAAAGCAACATATAAGCAACACATTCTTTTAGCCCTCCAGGTGGACAACTTCAATATCTAAGAGAACCAATATAGAATGCTCTCAGCCTAAAGGTGACAGAGAGATGTGTCCTGTCTGGCACTAGAGCAGAGCTCCGCCTCAGAATCTTCTTCCAGGTCAAGCTGTTCCAGCCTGCATTTCTGCTCTATTTCTCTATGACTGACCAGGAAGCACACCTGCACATCACTTCTAGCCTTCTATTTTTCTATTTTCCTACTTTATGCCAGGATCCACGATATGAGATCAATCATTCACAAAAACCCCCTCTCTGTGACTCTAAGGCACCCTAGAGGAACCAGCTGCAGAAGCCCTTTTGAAGCACAGCTTGGAGTTTATTGGAACTGGCTTTGATGCTGCTCAATCAAAAAGCACAGGCATCTGCACAATCAGATGAATAGGAAATTGACACTCTTGGCTAAAGAAAGACCAAGAAACAGGTGGTTTGGTTCTGAGCACCTGAAAGAGAGAGGCAGAAGTGGGCGCTGAGCTTGACCACACCAGAGGAGGCCCTGGAGGGGAATTGGTAGCAGTGGTGAAACAAAGAGCTGCCCAGTCTGAACCATGAACACAACACACTTCATCACTTTAATCTCATTCCTCTACCATTTTTGTTTACTCTAATAACTCCTTGTTCTCTGGGAAAGAAGAATAGTTGCCTTCATTTTCAGAAATCCTCAAAGGGCAAAGATCTCAGGAGATGGAAGCCATTCATCTGATTAATCTAAGTTAAATGGGGATCCCTCGTCACTCTGTACCATCTGTACCCAGGGCCAGTATATCATGCCAAGCCAAGCCACCCACTTCTGGTTCAAGTAGGACACACATACCCTGATATATTTTAAAGAAATGCCTTCTGAAGTTTCAAGTAAGGTATTTTACTAGTTTGTAAGAGATCAAACTCTAGAATCTCGCTTAGATCACAAGTATCTCTCTTTCATGTCTCCCATTCCCTCACTCCTAATGAAACTGTTCATTTGTTCCCAGCACAATTTTTAGTTTAACTGCTTTGGGGTCATGACACATTTCAGAATCGGATGAAAGCTAGGCATACCCAAACACTTGCATGTAATTCTGGATGGTGCAAGGGTACCCTGAAGTCCCAAATGCCTCCTAATTTTTATCTCACCCAGCCATTACCCTATAGCCAATCATTTACAACGTTCTTTTTTGTATGCCCTTGTTCTTAATCTATTTGTGAAAGCTCCATCTATCATCTTATTCCTTTTCTGCTCCTCAGTGTAGACTATCTTTTCTTGCTGGAAAGATCACAAACCAAGATGCCAGGTTTCACTATTAAGTCATACCAACAGGCTGAGCTTGCCCCTGACTGCAGTGATCTCACACCTCCCAGTTGGAGATTCTGCCCTGCTTCACCTTGTCCTCCCAGCTTGCTGTAACGAGCTTACTTTTTAGCCTCCTCTCCTGCCAACAACTTTTTAGGGAAGAAGTACACCACCTGGTCAGGCTGACACAGCCACATGCACCCTAGGTGCCATCCCCTCAGGCCTCCTCTGTGTGGCTTGAGCAAACAGTCCCTGTCTTGTGTCCTCTTTCACTCTTACAACATCTCTGGCAGGCAAAAAGGCCAGTCTTCTCCACCTCAAAACTGTTTTTCCCTCAGCTTGACCCCTCCTCCAAGTTCCTGCACATTTCTCCTTGCCTTTGTTTACTAAAACTCTCTGCATCTACCTCCTTTCCCTCTGTTTATTCACGATGCTGTCAAAACGCACGCCTTACCTATTTCCTTGAGCAGTTCTTCCCTTACCATATTAAAGACACTCATCTTTCACCATTGAGGATTTTCATTACCAAATCAAATGATTCTTCTCCTTCCGTATCCTCCTCAACCTCTCCCTCTTTATAAGCATAAAACCTCTCCTTGAAAATCTACATTCTAGCAGTTTGGACACAGTGACATTGCCCAGTTCTCCCTCTTTGTAACTATCCAACTTCACTGATTTCTTCTTCTCTTGTTTTTTTAGAAGTAAGTTCTATATGGACAGGCCACAGGATCCTCAGGACACTCTGAATTTGCAAATGCAGAAATGTTGATAGAGGCCCTGTGCCTTCACCTCCATCAGGTTTCAAGCAGAAATCTGTTTCCTGTGACAGTACTCACTAATCCTGTTGACAACTTTCGCTCAGGTTGAACTCTTGCCATTTTCTACAAAGAAAGTGTTTTTGTTCTTGTTATTGCTGTTATTTTAAATAGCTCAGTGAGAACGACGGTCCATGATAAGGAGTATGAACAAGGACGTTGGGACTCAGAGATGGGAGTCTGCACGGCCCTCACACAAGACAGACAACAGATCCACTCCTATGTCAGCCAGGTCAGACTAAGGTCTCAGAGACATGGAAATGGCTACTTGTCATTAACCTTCAGAGTCTCTTAACAAATATCAAAAACTATAAATGTGTGCTAGATCAGGAACATCCACGGGTCCCTCCCGCTCCAGTCACACAGCCACTCCCACGGCAGCCGTACCCCCTTTGCGGGTGTCACACTCACAAGGGCTGCGTCTGTTATCTTGGGCTCTGTACTCCAAGCTGTATGTCATCGGTGGGGACTGCTGTCTATCCAGTGGACACATTCCAATATTAACTGATTGTTCCCCACCTCCTAAACCACCTTCACATCCTCCTGGGCTTTTGAGCTGTTTTATGCCACTATCACTCTCCTATGTTAACAGGAGCTAATCTGTGGATCATTTTACTCCTCCCTTATGCCTGCTATTAAGCCACAGGTCCCTTGTGGATAAACCATGAGCTATACCCAGGCACAATAGCCAAAGGACCAAGGACAGATCTACTAAAAGGACTAAAAACCTACTTGTTAAGGAAATTGGTTAGTGTCATACCCATGATGAAGTGAAGCACCTCTTAGCCTCATTTGGTCTACTTCAGCCCTCAGTGCTTCTATGTTTAGTACGAGCTGATCCTAGAAAACAGCAAATGACATATATTGCAGCCACCTCTTTCAGCTTTTAAAATCGTTTGCATCAAATGATAAACATAACCATAAATTAAATTAGCAGCTATAACACTAAACATTTAATTCAGAGAAACTTTCCTGCAAGATTCTTGTAAGAGACATAAATGCTGAGACCACAAAATTAATTTTGTAAACCCTAATGAATAAAAAGTTACATCTTAGTTGCAAAAAAACTGTTGGAGGATAACAATGTTTAATTTTGTGGAGAGGAGTAAAACCACTGGTAAGGGAGATGAACAACATTCTTTTCTCTGTATATAATTGTCTTATATCAAGATATCAAGTATGTATCATTTGTATGCCTGATCTCATTTCTCTACAACAGAAACTAGGGGAGGAAAGGGGAGAAAGAAGAAAGATAAACCTATGAGAATTTTTTTTATTTAAGTCAACCAATAACTTCAAGACCTACGCAGTCCAACATAGCAGCCACTGACCACATGTGGCCACTGAGTAGTAGAAATGGACCGGCCCAGACTGAGAGATGGGCCACAGAAACAAAACACACAGTGGGTTTCAAAGATTTAACATGAACAACAAAAAATAAATGTAAAAATACCCCCCCTTTTTTTTTTTTGGGATGTACAGGGGCTGGGGATTAAACCTGGGACTTTGTATGTGGGAAGCCAGTGCCCAACCACTGAGCTACACTGGCTCCCCTGAGTTGGTTTATTCATTTGTTTGCTTGTTGGGTTTTGTTGTTTGCTTTTTAGGAGACACCAGGAACCCATGACCTCCCACTCAACTGCCTGAGCCACACTCACTCCCCTACCCCATCAGTTACTGATATTAATTATGGATAAAATGGTAACATTTTGGATATACTGAATAAGTAAATTTAATGTCACCTTTTTAACTTTTTAAAATATGACTACTAGAAAATTCAAAATTACGTTATGTGGTTCATATTTCTATTGGACAGCACTGTTTGAGATGAAAGGCTTAGACCAAAAGTTTTAAGTTCAAATTAACTCAGAAAGGACTCAGAGTTCTGAACCATACATACTGCCACAGACTCAAAAGCTACCTAAAACACAAATTAATCCAATGAACACATCTAGGAGTACTATATATACTGTCAGTGGCCTGTGATAGATATAAAGAAAGTGTAGCTCAACTTCTGCCAAACATCTGTAGTAATTAAAGCAAACACAAATTTAGTTTTTAACAGATTTCTGAATGAACCAGAGAAGATTTAAGTACCTTATCGTGTTGCGTTTCTTCCAATTGCTTCTTTGCATTTTCAACTTCCCGTAATAGAGAATTCTGAAAAAGATACAGATAATGCCTTAGTGTCTATTCTTTAAAATGCCACCTGAAATATAGTGTTGGCTACATTTTTGTTTAAACACACAAAGGAATAGATTAAATGAACTTATTAATGAGTACTGTCACACTCCCACCCAGAGTGAAATGCTAACGAGGCAATAACAATTTCAAAACAAAATTTTTCTTGCCCAATATAAAATGTACTTCTTTATTGACTGAATTTTCTAATTATAAGAATATGAAGCTCATGATGTAAGCTATTTTAATCAGTTAAATTGGTTTGCACTAGCTTATAGGTTTTGCAATTCATTGGTCCCTAGAAACCTGAAATTAAGTTTTAAATGTATAATTCAAATCTAAGAAAAAAAAATTTCAACTTTAGGGTTGGACCACTGATCAAGGAGCTAAGTAAGAGTAAGCACTTCATGTGATGTCTAAAAATGCATTTAGTTTGGGTCTCCTCTCGACAGGATGATTAGCGGGAAAAAAAAAAAGCATTTAGTAATGGATTTTGTGCTCCAAGTAACGTACCATGCGATTAGTAGTAATTACTGGTCTCTCAAATGAGCATGACCCCAACCTTAGCCCCAAGTGCCAATCTCAAGAGTGTCTGAGTCTCTAGGGATACTGGTGCAGTTAAGACAGACTTTACCAACTCTGAATCCAAGTGTGGCCCAACAGAGCTTCTCTGACACAGATTCTAGAATAGTCCTTAACTCTACTTACAGTTAAAGTTATTTCCATGATTAGAATACTTAAGAGTCCAAGCTTAGACTTCTCTCAAACTGAACTTAAGATAAAGCAGCAGGGGATGGTAGGGAGCTTGTATCTGTAAATATCTGTTTTTAGCTCATTAAATCCTTTCTATTATATCACATTCCTATAGTGTTACTTATAAGGGAGGTAGAAATTTAACTTCCAATATAAGAGCAATGAAGGGGTAGGAGCAGGGCTAAAAAATAAAGATTCTAGTACAGGGGTTGGTAAATTAGGATCTTCCAGGCACGTGTGGCTACCTGTTTCTGTAAATAAAAGCTTTATTGGAAAATAGTCATGCCAATTCATTAATGTATTATCTATGGCCACTTTATCTACCATGTCATAATTTAATAGAAGCCTAAAATATTTACTATCTGGCCTTCTATAGAATGTTAGAGGAGTCCTATTCTAGAGACTAAGAAATGATAAGCCATTTCCCATAACCACAAATGGGGCAAATGATAAGCTAATTCCGTGACTGGGTAAGCTAGGAGTTTTTCTTCTTTAAAGAGTAATCCTTACCTTCTGCAGTGGTTGCTCACCACAGTTACGCATTACCTCCATGAACAGAACATGAATGTCCTTCTGTGGAGGGTGGGAGCCCTCAGTGAAGGCCACAGTCTCCTACCTTATCTTCTAAAGCAGCCATTCTCTCTTTAAGATGAAGCTGAAGCCTCTCATTAGATTCTGAAAGAAGTTTATCCACAGTGTCTGATAAACGTTTATTATGTTCTTCATTCATCTTTTCTCTCTGCCTCGCCTAAAGTAGGAGAATAAAAACCTTATGCACTTCAAGGAAAGTATGATCATTATTTTAAAAGTACCGAGGGCTAACAATGTGATTTACAAACGTGCCATCATTCCCAGGGTTTTTCTTTCCCACAGTCGTCTTTTGTGGCCTTTCGCAGGAATACCAGAACCAACTCATATATGCAGGGAAATGCAGGGACGAATCTTCCAGAAATCACATAATTAGAAGATCCCATTGCTTCTGTTAAACAAAGCCTCAGGAAGCCTGAGGAAGGCACCAGTAATTAACTGTTAAATGGACTGAGAAGGTAGGCTTACATGCAGAAACCAGCATCTTTTTAAAAGGATCAGCTTATTTGTATAGTGGCAGAATTTCCCCTTGTGTAAATAAAAACCTAGGTCTGGAATCATGGAAAAAAGTTAATGGACAAACAAAAGGTTAAAAAAAAAACAGTAGTAATGAGACTTCCAAGTCATTTTTTTTTATAATGAAAATTTACATGAAAAAATGTATACATAATAAGTAATTTTAAAATGCAGGACAAAGTTGATAAGGCTATGCTTGATGGGACCATAATCAATTTCACAGTTGAAAACAGTCTTTGTGACCCCACGTCCTGAACGGACTCAAGCAGCTCCTGGAGTGGACGGGGAGGGGTCCCAGGAGCACAGCAATGGGCCCTGTGGCCCAGCACCTGACTCTGCACCCCCATATCCCCACAGCCTGCAGGGGGGCGGCTGCATGGTGACTGAGATGTAGACAGGAGCCAGGCTGTTTCAGTGCCTCAAAAGAAACACCACTTGTAGACGGACCAACCCTGTTACCCCAGGCAACTCGTTCTACAGTGTTCAATGTTCTCATGTATAAAACATGGCTACAACCCCTCCCGCCCCGTGAGGTCCAGTAGCTGTGTGCCTCTGAAGGGACCCACAAACATGATGGGGGTGTTTGACACACCTTCTTTAGAAAGCTGTGCTAATTTTCTGTCAGGATTTGACTAAATTGAAGCAGAGCAATTTACAATTTGCTTTTGATGGACTTAGTTACAAATATTCTCCCTATCGTAACACCTGTCCTTCAAGACTCTACAAACCAGCCCTGAAAGTAATGACCAATGGTCCCATGACAGGTGAAAATGGCATCCCTGCCTAAGAGTAAGTGGTGTGTTGGATGGTGAGTGACTGCCCAATGTGCAAGCTCTCCACAGAAGTCACAATCATTTCTCAGAAGCTTGAGATGGATTCTCTCTATTTCATAGACTTCTGTTGAAAACAGAATTAATGTCATAAGATTGACTAATGTGGGGGTGGCAAGGGCTCTGCAATGAGATGCTTCCGGCTTCTTCCCTCCACCCACTTGAAGAGAAATCCACCCCAAAAGACCAAGCCTGGAGCCAGCTGGCCCTGGGACTGCCTTTAGCTGAATCTGTTTCCTGGATGGTCCTTATGGACCTCTGCTCAACTGTTTCAAGGAAAGCTCTCTTAGGATTAAGCTGACGCAAACCTCCATGGCGATACTCTCTAAATCAGGAGTTCTTAACCAGGGGTCCATGAGCTTGAATTGAAAAAAACAACTCGATTAATCTCCAACACAATATGCATGTTGCCTTGCCAAATACTACACCACAGTTTAATGTTCTTATTCAAGATAAACAAGAAGTCTTCACATTGACATGTCTGTAAAAAATAAAATTTAACTTTCTGATGTATTAGATTATTATTTAATGTGTTAAAAGGCAAATATATATAGAATTGTATCAAATGTTTTTAATTTGAGTAATTGTATTTCAATATATATAACTGATTTCCTTTGTAATTTTTTTAATGCATTTAAAAACGTTATTCTCGGGATGTTGTCGGTGCAGGTGTGAAATATTTGTTAAGTAATACACAGTATGGTGTGGACTTATTATGATTTTTATTTTGATTTCATGTGTTCTGAGTGCAGTGGATAATTGCCTGCAAAAAGGTTGGTAAGGATGGTGGAGATGGTTTTATGATGCCACAGGAAAACTAGAATTTCTAAATGTTTGCCAAAAATGACCATTTGAGCAGATGTTGAGCCGTGTTAGGTTATCAGGTATTGAAATTACGGGAAAGTTGTAAAATGTAATTTTGAATAATCCTAAAACTTAATTTAAAGGCATATCGATGTTGAGTGTCTTAAAACTCTCTGCTATTACATTCTGGGAAGGGGTCAGTGGTTTCCACCTGACTGGCAAAGGTGTCTATGGAACAAAAAAGGTTAAGAACGCCTGCTCTAAATGCTCTTTATTGCAAATGCAGCTCAGTTAGCGACAGGAAGATCTCTAACCCTTTTGGGTTAGAGGTAACAATGAGCTGTTTTAGGATAGAGGTCAAGCCGTGACCTGAACTGGGGATTTCAGGGCCATATACTAAGCAGGTTGACTGGTCGATAAGGATGATGTGTCTGACTCTTTTCAGGGGACTCCTGGGCAGGCTGAGCCTGGAGCAGTTCCCAGACAAGCTAGTGAGGTAAGCAAGAACTGTCCTGGGACTGGGGGACCCTGTGTACCCTGGCCTTTTCACCCATGGCACCAATTTCTGCTGCTGTCACCAATACTGATATTATATTGTCCATACTTATACTTAGTATGCGTATTCTAAGCAAAGAACTGACAGATAAGGCCACAAAATAAGTGCACATGATAGAACTCGAGGTGGAGGGCCACCATCTGTGCCAGGAAGTGGGATGGGGAGGGAGCAAAAAGAGGCCCCACTTTGTGCTTGGCGCATGTGAGCGTGGTGCTCTCAGCCACCCACGTTGAGAACATACCCGCTGCAGCTCCTGATTCTTTTCCTCCAGCTGCGCCTCCATCTGCCGTAACCTTTCTTCAATGTTGCCATGTCTCTCTTCAGCCTGTTGGCAAAAGCCAAGTAAGTTTGGACCACTGATTCCACTTTATTGACAACATGCTGTAGACTACTGCAGTAGCAGCAAGCATGACATGCTCTGTGTGAACTATTTTTCAACCACGTTAAATGGAAAGCATTTACTTCCGTCTATCTACATTCCCCATGTGGATTCATGTGTTAAACCGTGAAGCAATCCGTCCTTTCATAATGGTGACTCAGAGGCATGGCTGGGGCTGGTGACTACCTTTGTGAGGGAAAAATGTGCATTTTACCCCGCCCCATGACAAATCTCAATGGATTCACGTTTTTTTCCCCATCCTTGAGATTGCTTTTGGTTAATAAGCATGAAAAGCAGAAAGCAGCAAGCACAAATAAGGATCAAGGTACAAATTCTACCTTCCTAAGCTTGGAAGTAAGTTCGAACAGTTTAGCTTCCTTAGCGGCAGAGTTCCCAGAAGACAAAAGGTCAGACTACAAAGCCGACAAGGGACAGGAAAGATGATGGGGAGGAAAGAAACCAAGACTTTAAAGGCAGGTCACGGAGGGAGAAAAAGGTTCTGTTACAGCTGTGAGCAATGAAGCTGCTCTTAGGAAGAGGCCTGGGCAGCACTTGCCAGCATCCAATATCAGTCTTCACCCACAGGCTCCCACTTCTCCCTCCAGCCCCTTTTCTTACGCTCCGACTCCTCACCAGGCGCTCCCTAGGCTTTAGCCAGGGGAAACCAACTGCCTCAGAAGCTCGGATGCCTCATGCTCTCCCACCTCGGGGCCACTGCTCCCTGTGCCTGAACACACTTCTACACGCTCTGCCTGCCTGGCTGATGCTTCCTGGGACTGCGAGGCCTCAGCAACACCTTAGCAGAAGTCGCTCCCACACTGAGGAAGGCGGGGCTGTCTGTCCTATTATGTGCTTCCAGAGCATGCTGTGCGGACAACACGTTGGAGGATCCATTCCTTCATCTGGAAACTGCCTGGCGGCCTGCTTGCTTCCCCCAGTGGACTGAGGGCAAGGTTGTGTCTTGTACATGTCTAGCTAGTATTTGTCAAACAAATGGATGGATTATTACTTAAAATTTTCTTTATTACAAACTTATTTTGATTTTTTTACACAAGGACAGTATTTTCCAATTTCTAAGAAAAACTCTGTATTTTACACAAAACATCTATCCTTATCTTTGGGTTGCTGACTTAGGTCAAGCACACTGTGGACAAACAACACATACCTGATAAAATTGGAGGGAAATTAATTTAGGAATGACGAAAAAAAAAAAAAAAAAGAGGAAAACATCTGACTTGTAAAAAGCTGTGCATCTCAAAAAAATGAATCTGAGCTACTTCATGGATTTAGGTGCACTGACCTAAAAGCCATGATACAAGGTGCGGGGACAAATCAGAATCAGAATCCACTCCTTAAGCTGACCCGAGCCAAATCCCAGGTACCACCTTAGACAGGGCTGCAACCCTCTGGGCCAGCTCTGCTTCCACCTCGGGGAGGGTCTCTGCTTTCCTCAGAGTCTGCTGCAACTTTTGCTCTGCCAATTCCAGGCGTTCTTGTAACTGGCGGTTTTTATCCTCGGTCTACAAAATGAGAGTAAAGCATCAAAGCATAGCACATCTTCTTGCCATTTATGTTTTTAATAAATTAAAACAAAATTTAAATCCAGCTATATATTAAATTAGTAATGATGGAAACATTACTGTTATGGTCGCTGCTTTAGGATAAAGCTTTTCTTTCTGCTAGGAACACATACCAACCTCCTTGAGCTGAATTTCAATGCACAAAACGCCTTTGCCAAAGTATTCGCTTTTCCTAAGTATCTTAAAAGAACCTCTTTTTACAAATAACAGTTCCTATACGCTACGGAAGCCTAGTTTTCTGCTGATGCTCGGTCATTCTTATTGACAAATTAACGTAAAAAGGTTCAGTGTAACCTTAAAAAAAAAATCACATACATTACTTGAGGGCAATATGACTTACAAGCGGAGTATGTACATTTAAGCCAACATACTGCTTTCACCTCCTTTTCATACAGCTCTTCCAAGAAAGTGTGCCTGGGAAACGGACTTGGCCCAGTGGTTAAGGCGTCCAACTACCACATGGGAGGTCCGCGGTTCAAACCCCGGGCCTCCTTGACCCGTGTGGAGCTGGCCCATGCGCAGTGCTGATGCGCGCAAGGAGTGCCCTGCCACGCAGGGGTGTCCCCCGTGTAGGGGAGCCCCACGCGCAAGGAGTGTGCCCATGAGGAGAGCCGCCCAGCGCGAAAGAAAGTGCAGCCTGCCCAGGAATGGCGCCGCCCACACTTCCCGTGCCGCTGACGACAACAGAAGCGGACAAAGAAACAAGACACAGCAAATGGACACAGAGAATAGACAATGGGGGGGGGGGGGGGAATTAAACAAATAAATGAATCTTTAAATTAAAAAAAAAAAAAAAAAACAACCAAGAGACTGTGCCTAATAAAATGCTGGTCAAGATACTTTTTAAAAATATACCATTACTCTTTTTAAAACCTTCCTACTTTAAAAGAATTTCCACTTACAAAATTAGGATATAAATTTAAAATCAGATCCTAAATAACCAAAACTCAGAATTAGAGGCAACCCACACTTGTTAACCATCATATTCGAAGACCATAAATACTTTGTATATACTTAGATATGATTTCCAACATAAGAGTCATAGGACAAGGTCTTTAACTTTATTAATAATGAATTAATAAAAGCCAAAAAATCATTACCTGTCGATGCAGAGAGTCTTTATTTGCGATTTCATTTTCAAGTTTATCGTTTAGGTCGTGCACAGATGTAGCTTCACGCTGTGCGGCGAGGTAGCGTTTTTCAAGAGTAGTGATTCTTTCTTCCATGTCTTCCTTTTGGGCCATGGCCTAAATTAGGTATTACAGAGAGAGAGAGAGGAAAAAAAACCAAATTAATATACAGCACACTAATATACTTAAGAAGGAAAAATCTGACTAAATCTTAAATTTCAAATTGACATAAAATTAAATCCTCAAAATTAAACTAAAAGAAATGTCAATTTTCTCAATTAATGAAATGTATGAATGAAAATGTATCTACTTCAAGTTTCATAAATATTCACCTCCCTGATTAGCAAAGGACTGTCTGTCTTAATACTTTGGCCACTCAGCTTACCCAGCTTGTCCTTTTCTATATATTACAAAAGAATAGGTACGATAAAAGGACCCAGTAGTGCAAGAATTCAAGGAGGTGAAGGAAGCTTCATGGCAGACACAGTCTTCGTCTGCTTCCCCCTACACAGGAGCTTGGCAAAGGACAGAAAGTGTCTTTTCAGTGAGACATACACAGGCTCATTTCCTTCACAAAAAGCTGGATGAAATCTCATGTTAGTACCACAAAATTCAAGAATAATAAGAAACAGAAATGGAAGTCAAAGTGTAATATAACTGGAAGCTACGCAGAAAGTTTTAACTAGGCAGTAAAATTATACAACTATACCAAACACTGAGACTAGGACCAGAACTATTCAATAGTGCAATTCCTGTCCCCACCATACAAATTCAGTTTTTAGGTCCCTCCCTACTAACAAAATGACTGTCAATAAAGTCTTAATAAAAAATGACAGTTTTCAAAAGAATTTGAAAATTCTGTACATATTAACTGCCATACAAATCATCTCATACTGTTCTCAAACACTAATTTAACTTAATGGATTACATAATACATACAGAATGCCTCTGTTCTGAATTCTTACATAAAATTACTCACGCTAAGCTACCAAACTGAAGTAAACCTGCTTACACATACTTTCAACAGGCTGAGAGAGCCTCACAGGGTACCAAGGACAGATTAAAGTTGTCAGGAGGAGCGGCAGGAGAGAGTATCCAGTCCTCATTTGTTATTAAAATGAAGATGAGATAGTTTCTCATAAATCATTATAAAGGAAGGGATGTTTGCAGGAATTCTACACACTTAGACCGCATTTTCCTAAGTTAAGAGCAAATTCCACACTTACTGCTTGTTTGCCCACATATTCCTCAGAGCAGAGTCAGGAACCTCAAGCCAGCCAACAACCTGCCTCAGCACAGCTAACAGAACTCACGCACAGCACGTGGAGTGAACCCACCCAACCGTTATCCTCATCTGCTTGCTGAGTAAGTTTGCATCAGAAACAAATCTGAACATAACGAAGAATAAATGAGAGTGCCTAGAGTTTATAAAGATGAGAAATCTCTTAAAAACAAGGAACCCACAAAAACTAGTGCATTAAACACTTCCCAGCAGCAGAAGGAAGGGGAACCTCATGTCTACTCTGCTGCCACTGCTGAGCCACCTGGATCAGTACCCTCCCCTTTCAAAGACCTCTAGGAAAGAAGACGTGGCCACAATGGGGGGCCATGCAGGCTCATGGTGCTGTTTTGTTTCCCTGTTATTTATACAGTAATCCAAGGGTGGAAAGTAATCAGGAGAGGAGGGGACAAAAGGAGCAAAACATCAATTCACTTCAACAGCCAAACATTCAGCCTAACGTCAACACTGAAAGTGTTCCTGAACACCCACTTCACGGACATCTCTTTGCAGTTTTGTGTTCATTTCCTCAGATTTGATGAGATCTTTTCTGGCGGTGTCAAGATCTTCTTCCAGTTCTGCCACGTGGCTGGAGAGGGCAGCCAGGCGCTCCTTCATTTGGCCCTGCTCTCTGGACTGCTTATCTATAATTTCTTGGAGCTCAATTACTTTAGCAAGGTCTTCTTCATGGCTTAAAGAGCCGTCAGAAGATCTCTGTTAAGAAAAAAAAAATCCTTAAACAGCTTGGTTTGGTGAGCTGTGAAATAAAATACTTCAGAGAAAAAGGTGAAGTCAAAACTGGCTCATGCAACCTATACTGGCTACACAGCACTGAGGACTACCACCAAGGCTTCAAGCAGGAGCCTGACCGACAGCTTCCCAACAGTCTTCCACACGGACCATGGCAAATTACACTGGAGAATGAACAGAGAGGGAGTCATAAAAGGACTTGCCTTTCCATTCGTGCTCGGCGTATTTTCTTGTTCATGGTTTATGTCAAGCAGCCCATCTGTTAGTGCTTTTTTCTGATTATTCTGTTCTTTAAGAATCATTAGCTAAAACCAAAAATTTGAATATGAGAGTAAAGTACCTTATTTAAGAGAAATAAAGAATAGCAAATGTCCTTTTGTAAAAACACAACTGTAAACTGCTAAACACACTAAGAAAATAAAGCACATGGCAATGTTATCCATTCTGAATGCACCCAGATAGTTGAAATTCCATAGCACTTATTACTCTGCTGCACAAATGGGTATTTTAGAGATTATGAAATAAAAGCTTGGTTTACTAGTTGATTGAAATGACCCAAACAGGTTGGTGCTCAATCAGAAAGAAAGATAACACCTGATATCCCCTACTTTAGCCCTCCTATACTTTTTAAAATTAAGCTCTAAAAATGAAAAACCTTTGTAATTCAAGTCACATGATGATTTATCAAGCTTACCTCTTTATGTGTGGCACCTAGTTCTTCTTCTAATAAACTACACCTTTCAAGTGCTACTCGTAATCGCTCTCTCACCTGAAAATGAAAGGGGTACAGTTTGAGCAAATTTGTATATATTTATTTAAGTTTTTTTCTTAATGAGTGGTTTTTCTAATATAACATTTTTATGGTGTAACATAATGGAATACCTTTAACGTCTTTCATTGGTATTACTGTCAAGAAAACTTGCTTTAAATTTGACTCAATTTTTTTAAAAGGAGGTACTGGGGATTGAGCCCAGGACCTCGTTCATGGGAAGCAGGCACTCAACCACTTAAGCTACAGTCACTCCCCACTAAATTTGAAGTTTGAGAAAAATCTTCCCCCACATATACTGTATTACCCAATTCTTAATAGCAAATCAATTTTAAGACATCAACCAGTACTTTTTACCATACAGATCCCTGTCTCGTAAAAAGAAAATCTGCTACTTTCCAAGAATTCAAGGTGCTTCTAAAGTTAGGCTGACATTATACACACACATACTGCCTACCTAGCACACAGCACATGCACAGACGAGGACGCTGCTAAACAGCTGACAGTACCTTTTCATCCAGAGCCTTGTGGTGCTCAAATAACGACTTGAGGGCTTTGAGAACTTCAACTTCACTAGATACGCCTGCTGGGGACTGTGCCTGTCTCTTCACTACTGTCATCCTGAGAGATCTCTCGTGCCTAGAGACAAGGCATTCCAAATGTTCTAATAATAGCTGAAACAAAAGGCCGGAAAATACAAAGTTTAAGGGGTACTTTTAATTTCACATTTGAATGTGGGCAAATAATTTCTTTAATCTCAAGCTAAAACAAATTTGAATCTCTTCTACTCAGTCTAGTTAGAGAACTTCCCCCAAGTATATAGAGACATCATTATTTCTCATCATAAATTTTAGCAAGGTAGGATAACACTGAACTGATCAATCATGACCAGAGCATTAGGAAAAATTATGAGTTTAAAACCAGAAGGAGCAGATCATCTTCTAGTGCCAAGTCAGCATACGTGACCTGATACTGACACACTTTGCACACAGCGAGAATCCACCTACTAACCCTGGTGTTGTTTCTTTCTGCTTTTAGTTCAGCGATTTCTTCTTCCCTCTCAAGAAGCTGTTCCCTGCATACATTGAGTTCTTTAGTAAGTGCTGCAAACTCCTAGAAAATAGGGGGTTAAAAAGATTCTTGTAAGAAAATCTTCCACCCAAAAGCAATACCCAGTCATAGGACAGAAGGGACCTCTGTGATCTCCCGGGGAAAGAGGGACTCTACCAACTTACAAGTCCAAGGCCACACAGATAGCCCAGCAATTAGAGCCATAACTCATGCCCTCTGACTTCTCTCTACCTTAAACCTCAGCACATGGTTGGCAGGTGATAAAGGCATTAGACAGAAGGGGTCAAATTTTCTTCTCACAATCCAGGAAGTGAGAACATGGATCCTGATTTGAAATGGATACACATTTTTTAAGTGACTCAGACATGTAACCTAGAACAACTGGGGAAAGTAACAGAAAGACCTAGAAGGATACCACCATCTCTACCCAACCTCTTTGTCTAGTCTCAGCCAACTCTCTTTGGGGATGCCCTGAGGGCTGTGGTCAATCCCCAGGGATTCAGACTGGTCCTTGTGCTTGGTCCTCCTGCTTGGACCCTTCTGAAATTCCCTCCCATCCTGTATCACTGGTGGTCTGGGTTGACCAAGAATATAGTGCAGCAGAAATGCTGGTAGAATGCTTCCAGAATTAGGTCATGAAAGACACTGGTGTCTTCCACCTTGGTAGCGTCCTCCTATGTTCTTGCCTTGCTGGAAATAGCCCAATGGAAAGGTCCACACAGTTTGGAACTGAAGCTTCCTGCCTAAGGACACCCGAGGAAGACCGAAGAACCCTGCATTCCTAGCCCAGCCTTCAGATGAGGGCAGCCCTGGACAGAACCTGGACTGCAACTTCAAGAGAATGCAGGAGCCCCGCAGCTAAGCCACCTCCCCATTCCTGTAAGATGATAAATGCTTGCTCTTGAAAGCCATTAAATTTTCAGGTAATTTGTAATGAGCAATAACCAACAAAGTGGCTAATCCAAGACAGAAACTGCTCGAGTAATAGTGCTAAGGCAGAGAAAGGGTGAAAGAAAAGAGGCATGGTTCAAGAGTTTCCTGCACTAGCCACCAGGGGTGCTCTCAACTGAGAGTTTCTCAAGGCAACAAAAAAATGACAAGCAAGAGACACTGGCCTATACACGATTCAGACAGCACTTGTAGTACCAGATATAGGGGGTGAAAATACTAATATATATCAGGAGTTCTTAACTACTGTTTGCATCAAATGTACAATGTACAAAGAAAAAGTCAAAAAGCCTTTGTTCAAACCCCAGTCTTTACACTGGGGTCGGTCACTTTGAGGCTTGACTGCTTTTCATTATCAAAGAGGATAAAACAAATTTATTTTATTCAGCTCTCAATTCCAGCAGTGCCTTCTCTGTTATTTTCTATACTCTTTATACACTGGATTTTTTCTTAAATACTTTGAAACAAAACAGTAGTTTCACTGTTCTAAAAAGTATTAGGGAGTGGCTGTGACTCAAGCAGTTGAGCACCCACCTCCCACATGGGAAGTCCTGGGTTTGGTCCTCCTGAAAAACAAACAAACAACAAGCAAACAACAGTAAGAGCAATGAGCAATGAGCAAAAAAACCCTGAGCAGACAATGAACAAAAACAATGAGTGAAAAAAAACAAGCAAACAAGCAAAAAAACAAAAAAATGAGCAAAGAGAAAAGGGAGCCAACTCAGGGGAGCCAAGGTTGCTCAGTGGATGAGCACCAGCCTCCCGTATATGAGGTCCTGGGTTCAATCCCCAGTCCTGGCAACCCAAGAGGAAAAAAAGGTGTCAGGACACTCACATCTATGGCTGGTTAATTTTTGACAAAAGTGACAAATCCAATCAATGGGGAAAGAAGTCTCTTCAAAAACTGGTGCTGGGAAAACTGGATGTCTACATGCAAAAGAATGACAGTAGACTACTACCTCACACCATATATAAAAATTTACTCAAAGTGGATCAAAGGCGTAAATATAAAAACTAAAACTATAAAACTCCTAGAAGAAAACATAGGGAAGCATCTTCAGGACCTTCTATTAGGCAATGGTTTCCTAGACTTTAAATCAAAAGCACAAACAAAAGAAAAAAAGAGATAAATGGGACTTCACCAACATGGTCTCAGAAAATTTAAAAAAAAAATCAATTTACAATGCTCCCTTTGGCAGCACATATACCAAAACTGGAAAGACACAGAGAAGATTAGCATGGCCCCTGTGCAAAGATGACACACAAATTCGTGAAGCGTTCCATACTTTAAAAAAAAAACAAAAAACAATTTACACATTTGAGGCAATCACACTAGGTGTAGAAACCAGTTGTTCCTGCATGTTTCATGAACTGGGAGACTGCTAAGAAAGTAGGCAAAACCCAATGATTAAAAAATATCATATGAAGTTGGAGACAAGCCTGCCCATGAGAGCATAAAATTAGCTATTCAAGTTAGTATTTCCATGCAGACCAATAAACACAAAGAAATTCCAAGAACACTAAACACAAATTATCAACATGCATCTTAAATGTAAAAAATCAGATAAAGATTCTGTGTAAGTGTTGAATCATCTTCAGAGACACAGTAGGAAGCATCCAGAAATGGGTTTCTCAGCTGGGAAGAAGTGGGAAGAGGAGAAGATAGCCAAGGAGATATCTCCTTTCACATCCTCCTGTCAAGTGCATGTCCTTTACTTAGTCTCAGAGATGTTTTTTGTATGTGCCAATATTATTTATACTGAATGCCCTGAATTACATCTCACATAATTAACTTTATTTTTTTGTCTTTATTATTTTTTAAAATATTACATTAAAAAAAATGAGGTCCCCATATACCCCCCACCCCCCTCACCTCCCCCCTCCCCCACAGCAACAATTTCCTCCATCATCATGAGACATTCACCGCATTTGGTGAATATATCTCTGAGCACCACTGCACATCATGGCCAATGGTCCACATCATAGCCCACACTCTCCCACGTTCCACCCAGTGGGCCATGGGAGGACATACAATGTCCGGTAACTGTCCCTGCAGCACCACCCAGGAAAACTCCAAGTCCCAAAAACGCCTCCACATTTCATCTTTTTCTCCCATTCCCCACCCCCAAGAGCCACCATGGCCACTTTCTCCACACCAATGCCACATTTTTATTCAATTACTAATCACAATAGTTCATGAATAGAATATCAGTAAGTCCACTCTAATGCAGATTCTATTCTTCCATCCTGTGGGCCTTGGAATGGTTGTGTCCACTCCACAGCTATGTCAAGAGGGGGCTTAGATTCCACATGGATGCTGTATGCAATCCTCCTGCTTTCAGTTGCAGGCAGTCTTGGCTCCATGGTGTGGTGGTTGACCTTCTTCAACTCCATGTTAGCTGAGTGGAGTTAAGTCCAATAAACCAATTAACTTTAGTTGACTGTCAGATTATATAATGCCTAATGTTAATTAGAATTCTTAATCTAATTATTGGGATCTTATATCAGAAAACATTCTTTTGTTTCAGGTGAAAGAAAACATGACTCAGGGAAGCGGACTTGGCCCAGTGGTTAGGGCATCTGCCTACCACATAGGAAGTCTGCGGTTCAAACCCCAGGCCTCCTTGACTCGTGTGGAGCTGGCCCATGTGCAGTGCTGATGCACGCAAGGAGTGCCGCCCTGCGTAGGGGAGCCCCACGCGCAACGAGAGCACCCCGTAAGGAGAGCCGCCCAGCGCGAAAGAAAGTGCAGCCTGCCCAGGAATGGTGACGCACACATGGAAAGCTGACACAGAAAGATGACACAACAAAAAGAAACATAGATTCCTGTGCCGCTGACAACAACAGAAGCGGACAAAGAAGAACACGCAGCAAATAGACACAGAGAACAGACAACTGGGGCGGGAGGGGGGAAGGGGAGAGAAATAAATAAATAGATCTTAAAAAAACAAAAAAACATAACTCAAACAAGCTTGAGCAAAATCGCAATTTATTATTCACATAGCTGTCAAGTACTGACAGGTTTCCTGAATTCACAATCCTGCATGTTTCTTTCATCACGTTGTCCTCGTTGAGCTGCAATCTGGGTCAATTTTTTTGAAAAAATGCCAATTCACTAATTCTGCCTCTGACTATATCCAGTCCAGAGTTCATCACTCTGACTAATATCTTTCTCATTTCTGAGATTTCAAATCGGCCTTTGTCATACCCTCCTGCTCTTGTTCTGCTCCTGCCCACTTTTGTTTTATAATTTCTAGTTGGCTTTCAATGATCCTAATTTATCTTTTTATGTATCTTAAACAGCTTAATTTTACAGTTCTTGCAAAACTGTCCACACATCTCAGGTGGAGTAAATGTGCAGTTTAATAGTTGTCCAAGGCTGTCCCGGCATTAGGTATCATCCCATGTCGGGATCTGGGCTTCAGGTTCATCTTGACCAGGCAGCTTGATGTTCCTGGTGCTCTCCTCTCTGCGCAGTCCTCTGTGGTTGCTGCCCCTGCTCCCTCCAAGACCTCAGTCTGGAACAGGTCTGGCCTTGGTGTTTCAGGGCTCCTGCTGTGCGGATACACTAGAGATAGTGCAGAACCTGATGGAGAACCACCAAGTTGCAGCGTTCATCTAAGGTCTTGTTCTCCAGCCTCCTACAACTTCCTAGGCAGTCCCTATGTATAGGGGAGACAGTGGCCTGTGGTGGGAAACCTTATCAATTCTGTATTAGTCAGCCAAAGGGGTGCTGATGCAAAATACCAGAAATTGGTTGGTTTTTATAAAGGGTCTTTATTCGGGATAGGAGCTTATAGATACCAGGCCATAAGGCATAAGTTACCTCCCTCACCAGAGTCTATTTGGAGCAAGATGGCTGCCAATGTCTGCGAGGGCTCAGGGTTCCTGGGTTCCTACTTTCCTGGGGCTTGCTTTTCTCTGGGTTCAAGGTTTCCTCCTTCCTGGTGCTGACTTCCCAGGTCTTCAGCATCAAACTCTAACATCAGAATTCCCAACTGTTCTTCATCATGCCTTTTATCTGTGAGTCCCCACCCACCAAAGGGTGGGGACGCAACACCCTAATCTCAATAACTCAATCATGTCCAGGTACAGATCAGATTACAAGCATAATCCAATATTTCTTTTTGGAACTTATCAATTATATCAAACTGCTACAAACCCCCCTTCAACCAGACTGCCACTGCCAGCTTTTAGCATGGAACGCCTCCAGCCAGCTCATGCCTACCATGCCAGCTGTCTCTTCTGTTTCTGGTACTATGGAAGCACTGATTGTGTTTTTCAGCCTGGCTATGTTTTTTGGTTTGTTTCTACATGAAAAAATTTTCCTTTTCATTGCTGTTTGGAGAAGTATGTCAAAGCACTAGTTGGTGCAGCCATCTTGAGATGTCACAGTTCTTCAGCTTAACACCTAGTCCAAGCCAGCCCCTGGAACACAAGAAAGGTAGACCCCGTGCTCCTCCTCCCCGGGTGCTCTGATAGGACAGACAGACAAGCCAGCTACACCACCACCCAGTGCGTACTATGAGTAAGAGGTACACCGGCTGCTGCGGGAGCAGAGTGGGTGTATCTATGACAGAAGGCAGCCTGCACACCAGGTTTGCTGAAGGCAGCGGCACTGGAGGCATATCTCAACAGTGAGAGCATCTGTCCAGCATGGAGGTTTTTGATAACAGAGAGGGGTTTCAGCAGGGCTGGGCATTGAGCAATATGTCTGAAGCAGTTCGAGGTGAGGCTGGGAGGGGGTGGAGGCTAGGCTGTGAACTGAATTTCACCCTGAAGGCTTAGGGAGTTGTCCTACCCACAGAGCTGAGGGCCTTCAAGAGGGACTGAGCAGAACTGTGAAAGCCCCAGTCAGTGCCCAGCACAACAGATGCATTCAAAACGGGTTTGCTGGGCAAGTAAAAGAGATCCCTAGAGGTGGTGCTGAGGCTGGGCCAGAGGAAGAGCTTGAGAGTGAGAAGGGAGCTACAAGACTATGAAGAGAAATGATGAAGGTTTAAATTCAGATCAGTATGAGAGAGGAGACTAAGAAAAATTTCTCAAGACCAAGGAAAGGTATCTAATGTGTACAGCTCGTTTTACCTTTCATCAACTTTAGAAGGGTCTCCCTGAATACTGGGTTCAGAAAAGCCTCTAAGAAGGTAAGGCTGGGAGAGGAAAGACCAGCTAAGAAGATGCTGCAGTAATGGAGGCAAGGGATGAAGATGGCTCAGGCCACATCACGAGGCGTAGATGGATTCTGGGCAGGTTTTATAAGCAGAGCCAACAGGATTGGCTGACAGGGGACATAGCATATGAGAGCAAGACAGGGTCAAGGATGACACTAAGGGTGTGAGAGGAGTGAGTGAAGATAGAGCCACCATTTATTGCAGTGGAAGTGCCTGCGGGACGACCTAAATGTTCAGTTTGGGCCATGCTGAATTTGACGTGATGGTCAGCTCTCCGGGTGCCATGAAAGTAAGTAAAGAGCTGCAACTCCGGTCTGGAGTTCTTGGAGGGGGGTGGGGGAGTGGAGGATAACTTTATTCCATGGAATGGAATGAATCCATCAAGAGAGTGAGTGCAAACAGAGGAAAGATGAGGCCCAAGTCCTGGCACACTAGCCCGGAAAGGTCAGGGAAGGTGACATGTAGTCACTGAGGCATAAGGAAAACCAGGAAGGAGGGGGGCTTTGAGGTCCAGCGTTTCCAGGAGGAACGATCCAGTGTATCAAGCGATGCCAACAGATCGTCAGATAAAAGGCAATCACTGATTATTTGAGTTGTTGATATGGAGGTCGGCAGTGGCCGTGACAAGAGCATCTCTGGTGCAGTGGCACAAGCAAAAGCCTAACTGGATAGGCTCAGCCAAGAACAGGAGGAGAGGAAGGAAAGACAGTGAGCACGGAAGAACCCTTTCAAGAACTCTGCAGTAAAGCGGAGAAGGGAAACAGGACAGTAGTTGGAGAGGATAAGGGGTCGGGGGCTTAGACAGATGACTGAATGCTGAGGACAAGAACGTAGGACAGGGAGGGAAACCGATGTAGCAGCAGCAGCAGCTGAGAGAAGACAGGGTCGAGGGGAGCAGGGCCTTTACAGGCAACACCGGCAGTTCACCCCCAGTCACAGGAAAGGGCAGAATGTAAGGGTACAGAGCCAGAGAAACAGGCTACTGTCCGGTGGGAGTTCATGGAAGGTCTCTTCTATCGTCTAATTTCACTGAGGAAACAATCTCAAAGTGGTCAGGCAAGCGTGAGATGGGCGAGGAATGTTGGGGACTGGAAACGAGGAGAAGAGAGGGAGGGAGCAGTCGTCTAAAGAGAGGAGCGTGGGAGGCCGGGGATCCGAGTGCTATAGGCACAGGGTTCACTTCAGAGCAATGGCTGAACATGAACAGAAAGGATGTAGCAGGGGCAGGTCTCTGCCCGGTGAGAACAATGATGTGCAAACGAGGTGAGGGAGCTGAAGGATGCGAGGCTGTAATGATAAGGACCGACCAATGAATTTCAGGTAGGAAATGACCAAGGAATAAAGGGAAGGCATGAGAAGAGTAAAAGACAAAGCCATGGGATCACAGGACTGTAGCTCCCTAAATATGGCTATTATGAACAAATCCTACTGCTTTAAACAAAATACCTAATCAAAGTATACTAAGAAGGGCACTGGAAGCTCTACACGGCCGGGAAGAGTGCTTTAAAAAGTCAGATTGTATACTGCCTAAATAGAATTTATTTCATGAACTTGCGTATTTTAAAAATAGAAAGGATCATTGTCTAACCCCACCTTCACTCATGCACAAATCCTTCATTTTATATTACCATCATCTTATTTTTCCTTTAACTCTTTCACTACCAGAGGCAAGTCTATGTTCTTTTCATACAGTTGTTTTTTCCTAGTAACAGCCCCAAACTATCTTCATCCACCTACTGCTTTTAGATTTTCCTGCCAAAAGCGAAGAGAATATATCCTGATTCCTATTCATTTTGGTTAAATGTTCATTAAATATATGCATTTCTCATAATAAACTCAGCAGCCAAACCCACTCCATAGTATACTCCTTTGGCTACTTTAGAAAGCAAATTTATAGAACTTGACAATCATTGTTACTACTTTAAAGATATATCTTTCTTTTAGCTCAAAAGAATTAAAACTCTGAAAATTTATCAAGGCAAATTTAAACCCAGGAGTTCAGATAAACATTAGACAGGAAATTCCAAAGTTTAAGATTCCAAAAACATGTTCATATGTGCACAGTATTTGTGTTATTATTGCAGAAAAAAACAAGTACAGCCAAAAACAATCCTAAATAATGTGTAATAAATTATCTATTTTATTACCATATGTGATGTTAACTTCCTGTGTCAACACAGCTCAGTTATGGTTGCCAGTTGTTTGGTCAAGCAAGCACTGACTCGATTGTTATTGTGAGGGTATTTCATGGATGGATCTAAAGCATTAGTAAGATGATCGCATCTAGAGCTGATCACATCTACAATCAAAAAGGAGACTGCAATCAGTTGGATGCCTTAAGGGAAGAACTGAGAATTTCAGCAGTCAGAAAGAATTCTTTTTATCTCTATTCCAGCCACTCAGCTTCTCCTGGGGAATTTATCATCACCCTAAATCGATGGCCCCAACTTGCAGCCTGCCCTACAGAATTTGGACTTGCCAATACCACCATCGTGTGAGCCATTTCTTACAATAATTTCTTATTTACACACACACACACCCTGTCGGTTCTGTTTTTCTGGAGAACTCTTACTAATACACCATCAGAAGAAGAATTTAATTGTCAGTGCCTAGTTTTTTGTCCTTATTAAAAAGCGTTAATTTAAAAAATACTATAAGTCAAACATACTACTAGTTTAAGGCAAGGGCATTTTATTTACAATTAATTACTATAATTAAAGCTTCAAATATTTTCTGAAACTAAGTAAGATAATCACTGGGATATTTCATTTTAAAAGATAAGCTTGAACAATACAGATTTGCATTTCTCTTTGGCATTATTTAGGGTTGAGAAAGGGTAAAATAACATTTAACAATTAAAATCAGTTCAAGAATGTTAGAAAATATCGACATTTATCATTTCTGGGTAAAAGGTTCAGATTATATAAACCATTTGTTACTGATCAAAATCCACTATCAGGCCAGTGTGAAATTAAGTCTTGTGAATAAGATGCAACATTTATTTCCAAAAGTGATAGCCCTCTCTCTTTATGGGTCACTCGAACAGCTTAAATCAAGTGCAGCAGTTTTCCAGGTTGGAAGAAAGCAGCCCCCCTCAAATGGATCCCTGAATCACACTCTCGCTTCCCTTTTTTCCTCTCCTTCTTCTTTACTTGGTTATAACATGTTACAGTTCTACATCTTTTATTCTCTGTAATCGCCATCAACAGCTCTGTTTATTTTTCCAGTTACTTTTTGTTATTTGCATTAAACTAGTGCTGAAACAGAAATAAAACTTCACTGGAGTCACAAAAGTCTATGTCTTCTTAGCCTAGAAACAAGGTGCATAATGAAGAAGTAGAAAATGAGCACCTGAAAAACGTACCCGTAGAACTGATTTAGACTTTCTGCCTTAAATCAAAAAGCATGTCAAATTTTAAATAAAGGAAAAACTGGAAGTGTATATTAAAATGAATGAGAAAATCATGTTTTGAAACCCCAGGGTTTTGACTGAAAGTATGCATGTAAACTTACATAAAGAGATCATGTGTGTCTATTTATATCATAATCTGACAATGCCAAAAGAGAACCAAAAGCACACCTGGGAAAAATGACCAAAGTTTCAAGGTTCATGCATACTGAAGAATGGATCCATAGTGCGTTCCTTTTCATGGCTGAATAATATTCCACTGTGTGGCTAACACCACATTTTATTTATCCATTCATCAAATGATGGACATTTGGGTTGTTTCCATTTTTTGGCTATTATGAATAATGCTGCCGTATTTATGTACATGTTTTTGTGTGAACCTATGTTTTCAGTTCACTTGGGCATATATCTAGAAGCAGGCACACTGTTCTCTTTACAATATAAATGAGTCGAGTATTCCATTTCTGTTTCTAATTTCCAATTTAAATTATGTAGTATCGTAGGTATCACTCCTTCCTTCTTTGGAAGACATTTACTCTTAGGTAAAACTGGGATTTCCTTATGGGAGTCAAGTATAAATTTTTCTTTAACAATTTTATTTTTTGGTAAAGAACAAATCAAACTCTTCATGGTTGTTATTAGTACTTTAGTATTCAAACACAATTTTTTAGAATCAGTCCAAGCAATTTGAAATAACAGTGTGCATATATATTTTATATAGTTCAGAATTCAAGTGCATAATATTAGTAAAAATTCAAAGACAAAGCATTCCAATGAAATTAAGAACAGAGACAAGAAAGAAAAGTCAAGGCAATGAAATGAAAAAGCAAAGGCAGGAATCCTTGATTCAAATAGTAATGAATGACTTTGATATCTTCTAAATGCATTTAACATGATGGTAACATTTTTAAAAAAGCACATTACAATATAAGCTTAAAAGAATTTCATACAAATTTAACATACTAGACAAGAACAGAATAAGAACACAACATGAAGCACGTTATTGCCCAGTTTACATTCATACTATCCTTCAAACATCCCAATAATGCAAATATGGTACTTTGGCCACTGCTAATGCTTACAGGAATATAAAATATTTGTTTTCAAATAGTTCATAGATGCACCTGCCAAGAAATTAATGAATCATAAAGAAAACATCTTTACATTATAAGATCAGAAACTTCCTGTTTAAACTTGTCACAGTCTAAAGTCATTATTAGGAACAATTTATAATCCATATTTCCACAGTTACGTTTTGGCCCCATCAAGTGGTTAAAAAACAGAAATAGCTACAGCAATGAAAGGGGACTTAGGACGAAGCGTTTTTTTTTTTCAATATACAAATCTTTTAAAAAATTAATTATTTTGAACTGGTAAGAAAGGTATACATAGAAAAGTATAGGGGAGCAGATGTGGCTCAAGCAATTGGGTGCCCGCCTGCCTCCCACATGGTAGGTCCTGGGTTCAGGTTCCGTGCCTCCTAAAGAAGACAAGTAGATGCCGCAACCAGCAAGATAACACAACGAACAGACACCACAACCAGAAAGATGCCACAACAAGTAGACGTCACAGATACCACAACCATCAGGTGCCACAACTGCTGCAATGAGCAGACACTGTAACGAGCAGAAGCCACAACCAGCAGATTCCACAATGAGCAAGAAGCAGAAGTGGCTCAAGCAGCTGGGCACTCGCCTCACACATGGGAAGTCCCAAGTTCAGTTTCCAAGTACCTCCTTAAGAAGACAAGTAGACAATGAGCAGACAGATGAGGGAGCTATCTCAGAGTAGGAGGGATAAAAAAAATAAACAAAAAATAAAAAAATAAAAGTATGCTTTCTAACCCTATTTTATCTTCCACACAATATGCAACTAAGTTACTAGATTCTTGTTTCACAATTTTTATGCATATATAAGCCTATAAACACATATATTTTCCCCTTGCTTTTCTTTAATTAATGACATAACCTGAAGATCTTTACACATTAGTTCATAATGTCCTCATTCTTTTTTGCAGCTGCATAGCATTCCACAATATACCAATGCCATAATTTAAGTATTCACCTATGGATGGACATTTATGTGTTTCCAATATTTTGCTATTACTGATAATGTGGCCATGAATAACTTTGTATATACATCACTTTGAACATAAGCAAATATATCTGTAAGGTAAAATCTTAAAATAAGAATTTCTGGGTTTCACACACATATTTGTAATTTTAATAGATAATGCTAAAATATTTCCCATGGGTTAGTAACATAGGAAAACATCTGTTTCCCTACAGCCTTGCCAACCTGGTGTGTTGCTAAAATATTAATGTTAATTTTTCTTTTTCAGATCCATTTTCAATTCTCTGTTGCCTACTAAAGAACAGTGATCTCCAGAGTCTTAAATATAGTAAAGACTCAATGCATGCCTGGAAGTTTGGTGGGGTTTCAAAAGGCAATGACTCTTCTGTGATACTTCATTATTTGTCAGGTCCTATCACAACAAAGGGACTCTGACATCCCACATTCTAGGGAGGCCCAGATCATTTGCAAGATTCCCTACTTTCTCCACCTGACAATCTGCAATACCAATGGCATGTTATTCTGATTTCAATAAGTTACTTATTTTTCTCTTCTCATATACAGGAAAGCTAGCCTGCTTCTACTTATCGTAAGACATATTTTTATTTAATGGCCATCTCTTCTTTATATTTTCCTATATTTTTTGTATGGAATGGCTTTTGATCTTTTTTTTAAAAATTCAAACATTCAGTATCAGAAGGTACAAACATCCAACTTAATTAAAGCTTCTAGTGTAGTCATGTCCAAATAGTTACATTAAAAAATACATATTTTACTATAAATTACTTTTCCTTTCACTTCTTTTACATTACAGTTAGGGTGTTATATTGATTTTCTAAAATTAAGTGCCTAGTTAGGTTACTTTTCATAAATAGTATTTTAGGATAACAAAGATTCAGAATCCTTTATAAAAAGGAAACCTTCAATCGCTCTACCATCAAGGAACAGACCTGGTCATGCACATGCTCAACATTACAGGCTAATTCTAAACTCCCTTTTAATACAAATGGTCCAATTCTACCCAGCAGTGAACATGAGCTCACACTACTCTACCTCTCTGCCAAAACTTGATCTTGCCTGGCTCTTTTCTTCTTGCTATCAGGTAGGTGTGCAATGATATTTCATTGAAGGTATAATATGCAATTTCTGTGGTTGAGCATATTATCCCATGTTTATGGAGTATTTATATCTCCTCTTCATTTAAATGGCCAGTCATGCTTTTTTAAAAAACTTTTTTATTGTAGTAATATATATACAACTCAAAATTCCCCATTTCAACCATTTTAAAGTCCAGTCATGATTTTTAATCCTTGTTTTCAAAGGTAATCTTTACATGTACTGAATATTAATATCATCAGTTTGTAGCTTGTCTTTTTGTTTTGTGGTGTCTTTTCATAAGCAGAAATTCTATAAATAGCTGAATTTAATTAATACCACTTCACTCATAGTTTATGTCTTCAGAAATCCTTCTTCAAGGTCATTATGGCATTCTGCTACAATATAATCTAAGTGTTATAGTTGTCTTCCACATTCTGGTCTTCAATCCATTAGGAATACACTCATTTGAGCTGGATTTTCTGATACACACTGTCAAAAAGCATCACAGATGATACACTGGTATGTAAATGCATCTCCTCTCCTTCTAAAGGCCAATTACTAGGACACAAGGGATTCAGAAGGTATAAACCCATGAAGAGGAGGACAGGACAAAGTCATCAGTGTAAGAGGTCAGCTGAAGGTGAACGAAAGAGGGCAAGGGGACAGGCAATCAAAAGTGAACTCTGATGCAGAATCACAATTTCCCAAACCCAGGGAAACAAATCAGTACAGGAAATGGCACCTCCAAGCAAACACCTCCGAACTGTGGCACTGGAGATCGCTAAAAATAATGGCTTATTCCCCATTAGCCCCAGGACTCACCCACCTGCTCTAGGGCCAGGTCAGGCAACCAGCCTTGCCCATGCATAAATTAATTTTTCTACTGTCTCATTCTTAAATACAAACAAATACCCAGTCTCACCAAACATCAAGGAAAGCCTGAAATAAATAATAGATCAAGAGAAACAGAAAAATAACTCTGAAACAAGCAAGTACTCAGAGAATAGAGAAGAATGTTTAAAAAGAGATTCATTCAATATGTCACACTCAACACAATAACAGATACTGTGGAAAAGGACCAATAGAGGACATGGAAGGGCTCTTGGAAAGTAGAAAACAAGGCTGCCAGATTAAAACAAAAAACAAAATAGATGAACACAACTGATGAAATCTTCCATAAAGTAGAACAAAAGACAAACATAGTGAATATAGAGAAGAGAGAAACAGAGTCAACACAGACTATTCCTCATCCAACAAAAGCATAAAAGTTCTAGGAAAAAAGAAAAGAAAGGAACTTCTATGACTGATACTGAATGTCACTGCACCAGGAAGGTGATGCGTGAAAAGGGCACAGAACAATCACATGACACTATCCCCTCCCAGACCCCGCCCCATGCATCTCTTTTTTGGCTTCTTGATTGTACCTTTTACAATAATACAATTATAATCACACTACTGTCTGCATGCATTTCCTGCATTTATTAGAGAAGGAAGTATATTGTTTATATTTACAAAGATATAGTCAATGTCAGAAACAGGAGGAGAGAAGGTACGGTGGGCAGACAAGTAAGCAAAATCTTAGCTATTATAGCAGGAACTTAATACGTAAGTATGCCATTGTGATTGCCTCTAAAGATTCCCATATCTTTGCACCACTATTTAACTTTGCACTGGAGGTATTAACTAATGCAGTTAGCTAATTAGACAAGATAAAACAATGAGAGGGTAAACAACTGGAAGAGAAGTAAAGCTAACACTTTTTGCAGATAACATGAGAGCACACCTAGAAAATCTTATAGAATCAACTGAAACTTAACCTGACAACAGGAGAACTCATCACGGTAGTAGGATATAAAACTGACATGCAAAAATCAACAGCTTTAAGAAACAAAAAACAACAACCAATTGGCAAGTTATAATGGAAGAGAAAATATCAATTCAGTTCTTCTAAGTTAATTTATAAGAAAACATGTTTGAGAGTGCTAATAGAGCCTGTGATTCCAACAAAAACAATAGACTTGAGAAGCGGGTGAAACTCAGTGGTTTGAGTATCCGCTTCTCAAGTACAAGGTCCCAGATTCATTCCCCAGTACCTCCTGAAAAAAAAAAATGCCTTTCTTTCTGGAGTGAGGCAAGTGGGTTACTGAAGTTCACCAGAAAAATACACAAGAAAAAAAATAGCTAAGGAAACATAAAAAAGAGCTATGAGGGTCCGGTGGACCAAGATGGTAGTGTAAGATATTCCAGGATGCTGTTCTCCAAGAGAATCTTTGAACAACTAGCAAAAACTAGAAAAGCCATCTTCCTCAAAACTCTGGAAAACAGTTAAAGGGGTGAAATTATTGGGCAAGTGCTGAATCAAGAATATGCATCTTTAGAAATGGTAGGAATTTCAGGAAGATGCCATCGGAGTAGGCAGAGCTCAACTCTCTCACAAAAACAACCGAGGAGAGGCAAAGCTGTGTCCAAGGGTGCTGTTCTGGGATCTGCAGACCAGGAGAGTGCCGCACATCATCCAGGAGGGAGAGAGACAGAGACACGAAGTAGCCAAAATGAAGGTGTGAGATTTTTTAAGACTAAGTGCCACTCTCACGTCAGAAACCATGAAGGCACGAAACGGTGGTATAATGTATTGAAGGTGCTACTGAAAGAGAAAAACTGCCAGCCAAGAATTCTTTATTGAGCAACACTGTCCTTCAAAAATGAGGGTGAATTTAAAGTCTTCATGAAAAAATCCTGAGAGAGTTTATGTCACCAAAAGACCAGATTTACAAAAGATTCTAAAGGGAGTGCTAGAGCCTGAAAGAAAGACAAGGGTGAGAAACTTGAAGAATGAAGAAATAAAGATTATTAGTAAGGGTAACTTAAAGGATAAAAAGACAGACAATATATTATAAGATATGACAAAGGAAAGCCAAAGGATAAAATGGACAAAGTAATGCCTTTACAGTAATAACACTGAACATTATGGAATGAATTCCCCTATCGAGATATAGACTGGGGGAGAGGATATAGCTCAAGTGATGGACTGCCTGCTTCCTACAGACAAGGTCCTGGGTTCAATTCCTAGTACTTCCTAAAACAAAACAAACGAAAAAAACAACTCTCATTGCGGAGCAGATATAACTCAGTGGTTGAGTGCCTGCTTCCCATGGACAAGGTCCTGGGTTCCATCCCTGGTACCCCCTAAAAAAAAAGAGACTGACAGAATGGATAAAAAAACATGAGACATCTATACGCTGTCTATAAGAGACTCACCTCAGATGTAAGGACACAATCAGGTTGAAAGTTAAAGGTTGGAAAAAGATAGCCCATGCAAATAGTAACTAAAAATGATCTAGAGTAGCAATACTAATACCATACAAAATAGATTTTAAATGCAAAACTGTTATTAAGAGATGAAGGTCATTATATATTAATGAAAGGGGCAATTAACCAAGATGAAATAACTATAATAAATATTTATGCATCTAATCTGGGTGTCCCAAGATACATGAGGCACACACTGGCAAAAGTGAAGGCAGAAATAGGCGTCTCTACGATAAAAGTTAGAGACTTCAACACACCACTCAGCACTGCATAGAACATCTAGACAGAGGATAATAAGGAAAAAGAGAGCTTGAATAATATGATAAATGAACTAGATCTAACAGATATTTATAGAGCATTATACCCTAAAAGAGCAGGATACAAGTGCTCATGGATCCTTCTCCAAGACAGACCATATGTTGGGTCACAAGACAGATCTCGATAAATTTTAAAAGATTGAAATTATACAAAGCATTTTCTCTGATCACAATGGAATGAAGCTGGAAATCAGTAACAGATGGAAAAAATAAAAATTGAAAAATATATGGAGATTAAACAACATATTCTTAAATTATTTCAAGAGAAATCAGTAAACATCTCAAGATGAATGAAAGCAAGAGCACAACCTATCAAAACCTATGGGCTACAGTAAAGGCAGTGCTGAGAGGGAAAAGTATTGCCCTCAACACTTACATTAAAAAAAAAAAGAGCTAAAACTGAAGATGTAATTGCACACCAGGAAGAATTAGAAAAAGAATAGCAAGCCAGGAACTGAGGTGGCACAATTGACGGGAACCTCCATATCAGAGGTCTCCAGGATAGAATCCTGGTGAATCCTAGAGGAGAGAAAATGAGAAGAGAAGACATCGCAGGGTGGGAGGACAGGAAGGGGTAAAGATAAATATATAAACCTTAAAAAAAAAAAAAAAAAAGAATAGCAAACTAATCTCCAAACGAGCTGAAGTAAAGAAATAGTAAAGATCCTAGCAGAATAAAGGAAATCGAGAACAACAAAAAAACAATAGAATCAACCAAAAACTGTTCTTTAAGATTAACAAAATCAACAAAACCTTAGCTAGACTGACAAAGAAAAGAAGAGAGAAGATGCAAATAAATAAAATCAGAAATGGGGGGGAACAACTTTATCACTGACCCCACATAAATAAGAGAGATCATAAGAGAATATTATGGGGGAAGTGGACTTGGCCCAGTGGATAGGGCGTCTTGTCTACCACATGGGAGGTCTGTGGTTCAAACACCGGGCCTCCTTGACCCGTGTGGAACAGGCCCATGTGCAGTGCTGATGCACACAAGAAGAGTGCTCTGCCATGCAGGGGAGTCCCCCATGTAAGGGAGCCCCAAGCGCAAGGAGTGTGCCCCGTAAGGAGAGCCGCCCCACGTGAAATAAAGTGCAGCCTGCCCAAGAGTGGCACCACACACACGGAGAGCTGATGCAGCAAGATGATGCAACAAAAAGAAACACAGATTCCCATGCTGCTGACAACAACAGAAGTAGACAAAAAGAAGAGCACACAGCAAATGGACACAGAGAACAGACAACTGGGGGGGAGGGGAAGGGTAGAGAAATAAAAATAAATCTTTAAAAAAAAAAGAGAATATTATGAAGAACTGTACACCAACAAACTAGAAAACACAGAAGAAATGGATAAATTCTTAGAAACACACGAACAACTTACACTGACCCTGAAAGAAATTTAAGACCATAACAAACCAATCACAAGTAAAGAGATTTAAACAGTCATCAAAGACTTCCCCAAAATGAAAAGTCCAGGATCAGATGGCTTCACAGGTGAAGTATACCAATTATTCAGATGATCTAATATCAATCCTGCTCAAACTCTTCCAAAACAGTGAACATGAAGGAATGCTACCAAACTCATTCTATGAAGCCAACATTACCCTAATACCAAAATCAGATAAAGATTCTACAAAAAAAGGAAATTTACAGACCAATTTCGCTAATGAATACAGATGCAAATATCCTCGACAAAATACCTGCAAACCAAATTAAAAGAATTATACCCCATGATCAAGTGGGTTTTTATCCCATGAATACAAGGATCATTTGATGGAAGAAAATCTTTTATTGTAATAAACCCACATTAATAAATTGAAGAAGAAAAACCACATGATCCTGTCAATTGACACAGATAAGACATTTGACAAAATACAGCATCCTGTCTTGATAAAAATACTTCAAAAGATAAGAATAGACAAAAGCTTTCCCAACATGGTAAAATGCATATATGAAAAACCCACAGCTAACACTGTACTCAACAATGAAAGAATGAAAGTTTTCCCACTGAGATGGGGAACAAGACAAGGATACCCACTGTCACCAGTGTTATTCAGTATTGTATTAGAAGTTCTAGCTAGTGCAATTAGGCAAGAAAAAGAAACAAAAGATAACCAAGGGACAAGCAGATGTGGGTCAAGTAACTGGGCTCCCATCTACCATATGGGAGACTCAGGGTTCATTTCCAGGGCCTCCTGGTGAAGACAAGCTAGTCCACCCAGAGAGTTGACACAAGCAGGGTAATGGACCATGCAGGAGTGCTGGCCTGTGCAGCAAGCTGGCGCAGCAAGAAGACACAACAAAAAGGGACACAGAGGAGAGACAATAAGAAGACACAGCAGACCAGGCAGCTGAGGTGAGACAAGAGAGTGAGCACCTCTCTCCCACTCCGAAAGTTCCCTGGATCGGTTTCCAGGGGCATAAAGAAATAAATAAATCTTGGAAAAAAAAAAGATAACGAAGGAGAACGGATGTAGCTCAAGTGGTTTAGTGCCTGCTTCCCATTTATGAGGTCCCAGGTTTGATTCCCAGTACATCCTAAAAACAAACAAACAAATGAAAAAACCAACTCTCATTGGAGAGTGGATGTAGTTCAATGGTTGAGAGCCTGCTTCCCATGTAAAATGTCCTAAGTTCAATGCCTAGTACCTCCTTAAAAAAAATAAAGATGACCAAATAGGAAAGACGTAAAACTTTCACTATTTGCTGATGATATGATTCTATACTTAGAAAACCCTGAAAAATCCAAAGCAAAGTTACTAGAACTAAAAGATGAGTTCAGCAAGTGGTAGATTACAGGATTAATACGCAAAAATCAGTAGTGTTTCTATAGATTACTGATGGAGCAATGTGAGGAGGAAGTGAGGGGAAAAATTCCATTTATAATAGCGACTAAAGGAATCAAATATTTAGGAAGAAATGTAACGAAGAATATAAGGGACCTGAATTCAGAAAACTACAAAATGCTGCTAAAAGAAACCAAAGAAGACCTAAATACATGGAAGGATGTTCTGTGTTCATGGATGGGAACACTAAATATCATTAAGACGTCAATTCACCCAAACTGATTTACTGATTCAAAGCAATCCCAATAAAAATCCCAAGAGCTTTTTATTTATTTTTTTGGCAGAAATGGAAAAGCCAATTATCAAATTTATTTAGAAGGGCAAGGGACCCTGAATAGCCAGAAATGTCTTAAAAAAAGAACCAAGTTGGAAGACTTTCACTTTCTGACTTTAAAATATATGTATGGGGACCTCATATTTTTTTTAATGTAACATTAAAAATAAATTAACTTTAAAAAGTATTAAAAAATAATAAAATATATTAGTTAGCTACAGTGGTAAGAACAGCATGGTACTGGCATAAAGACAATTGTCCAATGGAATCAAATCGAGAAGTCAGAAATAGACGTCACATCTATGGTCAAGTGGTTTTTGACAAGGCTGTCAACCTCACACAGCTGTCCTGGAACAGTCTACTCTATTCAACAAATGATACTGGGAGAACTGGATATCCATATCCAGAAGAAAGAAGGATACCTCACACCTTATACAAAAATTACCTCACTGTGGATCAAGGACCTAAATATAAAAGCTATAACCATAAAACTCCTAGAAGAAAATGTAGGGAAACATCTTCAATATCTTGTGGTAAGCGATAGTTTTTAAACTTTATGTCCAAAGCATGAGCAATAAAAAAAAAAAAAAAGATAAACGGGACCTCCTCAAAATTAAACACTTTTTGTTCTTCAAAAGATTCTGTCAAGAAAGTAAAAAGGCAGCCTACTCAATGGGAGAAAATATTTGGAAACTACATATCTGATAAGGGTTTGATATCCATGTTATAGCAAGAGATCATATAACTCAACGATAAAAAGGCAAGTAACCAGGAAGAAGATGTAGCTCATGCAGTTGGGCACCCACCTACCACATAGGAAGTCCTGGGTTCAGTTCCTGATGCCTCCTAAAGAAGATGAGCAAGACAGCAAGCTGAACCAACAGGCTGGCATGCCAAGATGATGCAACAGAATGATGCAGCGAAGAGACACAGCGAGGAAACAAAATGAGAGACATCAACAAGCAGGGAGCAGAGGTGGCTCAAGTGATTGGGTGTGGTTCCAGGCTCAGTTCCCTGTGCCTCCTTAAAAAAAAAAACAAAACAAAAAAAAACGAACAGCGATCAGAAAGCAAGTGCAAACAACAAGGGGGGATAGAAAATAAAGAAAATAAATCTTAAAAAAAAAAAAAGACAAGCCATCCAATTAAAAAACAGGCAAAAGACTTGAATATTTTTTCAATGAGGAAACATAAATGGATAAAAAGCACACGAAGAAATAGTCAACATCACTAGTTATTAGGGAAATGCAGATCAAAACTACAATGAGATATTATTTCACACCTTACAGAACAGTCATTCTTAAAAAAAATAAGCAGAAAACTACAGGTGGTGGAAAAGATGTGGAGAAATAGGAACACTCCTTCACTGTAGCTGGGAATTTAGAATGGTTTAGCCTCTGTGGAAGACAATTTGGTGGTACCTCAAAAGAAGCTGAATACAGAGACCTGCCACATGATCCAGCAATCCCGTTACTAGGAATATATTCAGAAGAACTGAAAGCAAGGATGTAAACCAACAACTGCACACTGGTGTTCACAGCAGCATTATTTCAAATTGCCAAAATATGGAAAAAGCACAACTGTCCATCAACCGATGAATGAATAAACAAAATGTGGTATAAAGATACTGTATTAGTCAGCCAAAGGGGTGTTGATATAAATTGGTTGGTTTTTGTAAAGAGTATTTATTTGAGGTAGGAGCTTACAGATACCAGGCCATAAAGCATAAATTAGCTTCCCTCACCAAAGTCTATTTCCACGTGTTGGAGCAAGGTGGCTGCTGACGTCTGTGAGGGTTCAGGCTTCCTGGGTTCCTCCCTTCTAGGGTCTTGCTTCTCTCTGGATTCAGGGTTCCTCTTTTTCCTGGGGCTGGCTTCTCTTTCCTCTGTGAGTTAACTTCCCAGGGCTCCAGTTTAAGGCTTCACCATCAAACTTAAAATCAAAACTCCAACATTAAAAACCCTCAACTCTGTCCTTTGCCATGCTTTTTGACATCCTAATGATGTGGCCCAATCAAAGCCCTAATCATAATTTAATCACGCCCAGGATACAAACATAATCCACTATCTATTACTGGAATTCATAACCATGTCAAACTGCTACACTCACCCTCTGAATTCCAAAAACACATTACAATATTCGAAAAAAATTAAATCAGTAACAATGCAAGTACTAAATCATATCACAGTCAATTTAAAGACATACAGTTTGTCTTCAAACTAAGTCCTATCTGCTATAGACCTCTGAAACTTACAAAACAATTTATCTGTTTCCAATACACAAATGTATAGGAAGAGGATAATTATTTCCATTACAATAAGGAGAAACTGGGAGGGAAACATGAGTCACAGTTTCTCTGCAGTTCAGTAGACTTACAGGGCATCCTCCATTCGATTTCAGTCTGAGAGTCATTATTAAGATGACGGTTTCTTCTCCTTAGTGCCTTATGGGAACCCACCCTTTCCACATGCTTGCCCAATGGCCATTTTCTTGGTTCTTCCCTCATCAAGCATCTGGGTGTGACCAAGCTCCAGACCTCGCCCCCCAAGCGTGCTGGGATGATTGCCACACCTCACCCAATCTTGGGTTAGAGTCTTAACCCCCTTAGAACAGTGATGTGAAGACAACATTCCCCCTAACCTTTGGCAAACTCAGAGCAATGAGTTGAGCACCCGACCTTCCCTAACCTTTGGCATGCAGGTTCAACCCTCTCAAAGGAACGAGTTGACCACCTGGCCGTCCCTCATCCATGGGGGACAGGTCCATCCCTCTCAGACCTGTGGGGTGCTGACCTTAACCGCTATAATCCTTGGGAAAAGTGCTCCATCCCCTCTGTACCCTAGGGTGGCAAAACTCTCTCAGAACATCGGGTGAGAACATCCACCCTCTTTAACTGCTGGTGCAAACTCACCCTTTCTGTACACATGGGTAGGATTCCCCTCTTGGCCCAAGGTTATGTCCAGATCTCAGCTTCCAGGGTTTTCCTCTTAACGCTGTTTCTCCTACAATCTCTCCTTTCCATGTCCTTTTAATCCAGGCTGACAGTGGTTTTGTTCATACAGCTCTCATAAAAAGTCTGTTGGTTTAGGATGCAGGAAACAGAGGTCCAAGCCATCAGTCAGTAAGTCTCTCCACAAGTCTTTCCAACATACCTGCATCTTCCATCCTGATTTACAAGTTCCAAGTTTAGTTAAGTCCTCCAATGGGGCACTTTCTTCTGGGAGCTTGCTTTCCAGAGGCTTGAAATTTCCAGAATTAGCTTCCGTTTTCTTTGTGCCTGACAGTTCACTCCTCAGTATCTCTCTCATCTAGCATTTTGCTGTAAGCTGCAAGCAGAAGCCAAGTCACATTCTCCAGGTTTACTTTGGAAATGTCTTTAGCTAAATGCCCAGGCTTGCTATTTTCAAGTTCTGCCTTGCATAAAACACCAGGAGTTAATCTTGTGAAGTTCTCTGCAGCTTTAAAACATGGATCGCCTTTCCTCCAATTTCTGATAATACTTTCACCATTTACATCTAAGGCATCATAAAAAGTCTCTTTAGCATCCACGTTATTATCAACAGTCTCTTCAAAGCAATCTAGGCCTTTTCCATGAAGTATTTCACAATTCCTCCAAAAAATACCCCTTACCCATTTATAAAACCATTCCAGCATTTCGGTAATTGCAAAAGCACTTCCCCACTCCTCAGTATCAAATTCTGTATTAGCCAGCCAAAAGGGTGCTGATCCAAAATACCAGAAATTGGTTGGTTTTTATAAAGGGTATTTATCTGGGGTAGGAGCTTACAGATACGAGGCCATAAAGCATAAGTTACTTCCCTCACCAAAGTCTATTTTCACGTGTTGGAGCAAGATGGCTGCCGATGTTTGCGAATGTTCAGGTTTCCTGGGTTCCTCCCTTCTAGGGTCCAGGGTTCCTCTTTACTCTGGAGGTTGCTTCTGTTTCCTGTGAGCTTACTTCCCAGGGCTCCAGCTTAAGGCTTCAGCATCAAACTTCAGCATCAAACAAAAACCCTCAACTCTGTCCTTTGCCATGCCTTTTATCTGTGAGTCCCCACCCACTTAGGCATAGGGACTCAACACCCTAACAATGTGGCCCAATCAAAGCCCTAATTATAACTTAATCACACCCAGGTACAGACCAGTTTACAAACATAATCCAATATGTATTTTTGGAATTTATAACCATGTCAACTGCTACAGATACAAAGGAATATTATTCAGCTATAGGAAGAAATGAAATCGGGATGCACATGACAGCATGGATGAACCTTGGAGACGTTATGTTGAGTGAAATATGTCAGGTACAAAAGGACAAATAATATATGATCTAACTAATATGAACTACATACAATGAGAAAACTCACAGAGGTAAACTCTAGAGCACAGGTAACTACGAGATAGAATGTGGGTTAAGCACGGGAGCTGATGCTTAATGCATGTAGAATTTTTAATAAAGCTTATTGTAAAGTTTGGAAATGAATAAAGTTGGTGGTAACAGTATTACTAACTGCTGATTTATAAATGCGACTGTGGCTGAAATGGACAGTTTATGGGCATAAACATCACTTGAAAGGAAGCTAGAGGTTAATCTAGGGTTATAACTGTTATTTCAGGGGTGGAGGAAAATTATGGTTAATAGTATAAATATAAGAATGTTCTCTTTTACAAAGTGTTAAGGATATTGTGATACATGGGAAAATTACAACTAGTATAACTCATGGACAATAGTTAACAGTAATAGTGTAATATTTCTGCAGCAATGGTAAGGAAGATATATCAATTCAAAAGGACAAAAATGCAGAGGTATCAAGGGGTACAGGATTTTTCCTTTTGGAGTAATGAAAACGTTCTAAAATTGACTGAGGTGATAACGCACAACTCTGTGACGAAAATGACAGTCACTGAGTGTACATACTGAATGGGTTGTATAAAGTATGGGACTGTGTAACACAGTGAATCCTGTGGTGGAAAATGGACTGTGGCTACCAGATTATGAGAATGGTCTTTCATGAACTATAACAAATATATAATACTAATAAAAGGTGTCAGTAATCAGGTGGGTTGGGGGAAAAACACACTAAATTTAAGATATGGGCTATAATTAGTAATATTTGGTGATGCTCTTTCATAATTAGTAAAAAATGTTTCACAACAATGCAAGGTGTTGGTATTAGGGTGACATATGGGAGCCATGTACCAAGATGATATGCATGCTTACTTTGTAAATTCACTACTTTTACAATGCGTTTACGGTTTACATATGTTCATGTATGAATAAATAATATCCTTCAATAAAATGGATTTTTTTAATAAAGAAAAAGAAACCCTTACTGGTCAGCCCCCCCCCTCCCCCCCCCCGCCAACCCCAGCCTGTGCTCCCATTTTGAGTCCCTGATTCTATTCTGGCAGAAGCATAGTAATCCCTACGCACAGAGAGAGGTGCCCGTATGTTGGTGCCAGTCTTTCAGGTAGTAGCCTGAAAGAATGAACCAGGAAACTCATCCTGGTCTCACCCTCCCAGAACTTGCCTTACAGGAATAAGCAACTTGCAGACAGCTGAAGCAGTGTAAGAAACAATTAAGTCAAAGCAGCCTGGGGCAAATGATTACCTGCTTAAGTTGTGTAAAAGAGCACATGGAAGGGGAAGAAAGTCTATTTCATAGGGAAGACATAAATGGGGGGGGGGGGGGGGAGGAATTCCTAATAACAAGAGAAAGCACAAACCCAGGGCAAGACAGGCTCAAAAAAGACTGAGAGGACCCTGCAAGAACTGTAGCACATGAAAAGGTACTCAACATCAATTAGTCATTAGGGAAATACAAATCAAACCATGAGATACCATTCACACTCACCAGAATGTCTTAGTTAAAATTATTTTAAAAATAAAAAACAAAACAGAAAATACGTGCTGGAGAGGATGTGAACAAATAGGAACACTCATTCATTGTTGGTGGGACTGTAAAATGTTAGGTACAGCTGCTGTTGAAAAGTCTATCAAATCATCGAAAAGTTAAGTATAGAATTACCATATGATCAGCATCCCAGTCTCAGTATATACTCAAAAGGACTGAAAGCAGGGACTCAGGGATGTTCATAGGAGCATTATTCACAACAGCCAAAAGGTGAAAGCAACCCAAATGTCCATCAGCAGAAGAACGGACACACACACAGTGTGGTATGCACATACGATGGGTTACTCAGCTACAAAAAGGAATGAAGTTCTGAGACATGCAATGACGTGGATGAACACTGAAGGCATCATGCTGAGTGAAGTAAGGCTGACCCAAAGGACAATTACTGTATGATCTCACTGATTTGAAATAATCAGAATAAGAAAACTGAGTTAGAAATCAGAATATGTGTTCCCAGGGGCTGGGGTGGGGGTAGGGAATGGGGAATTAATGCTTAATTGGAGATAATGCTTAATTGATTGGGATGGCAGAACAGTTTTGGTAATGGCTGGTTAATGGCAGCACAATATTGTGAATGTAATTAATACCACTAAACTATATATTTGATTGTAATAAGAGGACAGTTTAGGTTGTATATATGTCACTAGAATTTTAAAAAAATAGATATGTATGATATAAACAAGTGAGCCCTAAGGTAAACTACAGTCTCTGGTTAATAGTAAAATTATAGTAATGTTCATTAATTGTAGCATACAGAGCATTAACAGGGAAAACCGTGTGTCTGGTGGTGGTGGTGGAGGGTGGCAGTCATGTGAATTCTGTACTTTCTGCATGCTTTTCTCTAATATTAGAACTTTTCTAATTAAAAAAAAATTAATAAAGTGAGCTATGAGGGTAAAGACTAGTCTGATCGGCTATCAAAGCATACAACAAAGACTGTAATTAAAAGAGAATGGTGAAGGAAACGGATCTGGCTCACCTGACAGAGCATCCACCTACCACATGGGAGGTCCAGGGTTCAAACACAGGGCCTCCTGACCCAAGTGGTGAACTGGCCCACGCGAAGTGCTGATGAGCACAAGGAGTGCCATGCCACACTGGGGCATCCCCCACATAGGGGAGCCCCATGTGCAAGGAGTGTGCCCCATATGGAGAGCCACCCCACATGAAAAAAGTGCAGCCTGCCCGGGAGTGGCACCACACACACAGATAGCTGAAGCAGCAAGATAACACAAAAAAGAGACACAGATTCCCAGTTCTGCTGACAAGATTACAAGTGGACACAGAAGAACACACATCAAATGGACACAGAGAGCAGACAACAGGGGGGAGGAGGGGAGAGAAATATATAAAAAATAAAGCTTAAAAAAAAAAAAAGCATGGTGAGGGAAAAAAAGAGCACAGTGGTAGGTACGGATGTGGCTGAAGCATTTAAGTGCCCACCTCCCACATGGGATGTCCTGGGTTTGGTTTCCAGTACCTCCTAAAGAAGACAAAGAAACAACAGCAGACAATGAACAGATGAGAAAAAAACAATGAACAGAAAATGAGGAAAAACAAAAATAAGCAGGAAAGGGATGTGGCTCAAGCAGTTGAGTGCCCTCCTCCCACACAGGAGGTCCCAGATTCGGTTTCCGGTGCCTCCTAAAGAAATACGAGCAGACAGAGAGCACACAATGACCAGACACAGAGCAGGCAACGAGTGCAAACAACAAAGGGAAGAGTTAGAAATAAAATAAATAAATCTTTAAAAAAAAAAAACAATGAGCAAACAGACAAGGAGCATTTGGGTGGAAGAGCACAGTGGGAGGGGAGCAGATGTAGCTCGAGCAGTTGAGCGCCTGCTTCCCACATGGGATGTCCTGGGTTTGGTTCAGTTCCCAGTGCCTCCTAAGGCAAAAGGAAACAAGCAACAAGCAAAAACAGACATAAAAACCAACTCAGGGGAGCCAATATGGCTCAGTGGTCAAGAGCCACCTTCCCACATACGAGGTCCTAGGTTCAATCCCCAGCTCCAACACCTTAAAAAAACAAAAAACAAAAAACAAAGAACATGGTGGGGCACATAAGAGACCAAGTGACCAGCGGACTGGAATAGAAAGTTCAAGAGTAGACATATATGTACAAAATGAAATGGAATCCACAAGGAGTACAAGGGGAAAAAACACTAAAATTGAATGCAAACAGAAACAAATGAACTCACTGCATTTCAAAGGAATAACATAATCATAATCAACTAGTCCACATAACCTTTGACATTGTATTTTGACTACACAGCCTTGGATTTCAGGGTAGCAACTGTGAAACTACTTTATGTGTACAGCAGGACTGAGCAGGTGAATAAATGTATGATCTGGGGGAGAACCAGGTTTCCCTGTGGTTGGAAATTCATCTGGGGATTAGGGGAAGGTAGGAAAGAACCCAGCGGGGACAGACTGGAATTGGATGTATCCCCCACAGGAACGCATGACTCCTGAAAGGGCCTAGAAGTGACGATACACCTGTAGGTAAGAACTCATCTAGAATCCAGATCTTTGTTTCCAAATAACATGAAAGGAATAAGGGCTCCTTGGAAAACGGCTGCCTCCAGGTCTTGGGCAGGAGAGGAGTAAGATAAATCTGAACCATCTTGTGCCAGAAAGTGTTTGAAGAAATGATAGGAACTTGAAGAGTCTCCCATTGGCCAAATCTAGGACTGTTTGAGTCTCAAAATAAACAAGTTCAATAATCAGTTATAATACACTGAATAAAACAAGAATCCACGAGCCCATACTGACGAAAGATAAATAAGGGAGAGTTCTTACTAAAAGTAATTGGGAGGGAGGGAGAAATGACTATTGTGCAACAAGCATAATAAAGATGGATGGAGAGAAGCGGCTATGGCTCAAGCAGTTGAGCACCTGCTTCCCAACATGGGTGGTCCTGGGTTTGACCCCCAGTGCCTCCTAAAAACAAAACAAAAAGCAAACAAACAAAAAATCAAACTCAGGTGGTTAAGTGCCAGGTTCCCACATACAACCTGTGGGAGTCTGAATCCCCAGCCTCGACACCTCAAAAAAAAAAAAAAGGATGGAGCAAGAATCATCAATAGATGTTAAACCTAAGTAAGAAAATGTGATGAGGGGGAAGATACTTACATAGACTAAAAAAGTCTCCCACGGACTGCTCATTAGATGCAAGAAGAAAACAGTAAGCTTATAGTGGTGAAACTGGACAATACCTTAACTGGATGATAAAAATGAACATAACTAACAGGCAGATGCCACAGGATTAGATATCCTGAGGATACAACATCAGTTAGTAACCCAGCTGAGGATGGACAATCCCAATCAAATCATAACAAAATATCAGATAAACTGAAATCAAGGAATGTTCTATTAAAAAATTGTAATGTGTTCCCTCCTTGTCTCCCAATTATAAAACAGATAATCAAAAGAAGGAACAGGCCAACAAAGATGAAAGCATAACAAATAAACTAAGAGTAGTTAAGCTGGAATTGAGATTCAAATAGAATGTAAATAAAGTTACAGAAGAAAGAGCTGGCCATGGACAAGCTGGCACTGCTGCCATTCTAGAGGCATAGTTACAGGAGCTCAGTGAAGGCAACTTATCGGCATAAATGAGGAAAAGAGGTTGTAACTCAAAGGATGAAACCCTAAAGGAAGTGACATCAGCAAAAAACACATCACATTAAAGAGCATGAGAGATATTTCCCAACATTGAAAGCACAAAGGATAAATGTTGGAAGCTGATCCAAGCTTAGAAAGGAGTCTGACAAGATTCCAAGAACACAAAAGATGCTCTCTCTAAATCCTAAATTATAGGACACAAAGAAGCAGACAAGCAGTGGTCAAATTACTTTTTTTTTTAATCCCCACCCTCTCGTATGCACTTGCTGTATCCTTTTGCCATGTGCTCGTCTTCTCTGTAAAAAGCACCAGGAACCGAACCTAGGACCTCCCATGTGGAAAAGAGCGCTCAATCACTTGAGCCACCTCTGCTCCCTGCTTTGCTGTGTCTCACTGTCTTTTCTTTGTGACTCCTTGTTGTGTTATCTTGTTGCATCAGCTTCTTGTACCTGTCCAACATGCCAGCTTGCTGTCTTGCTTGTCTTCTCCATGGTACACCAGGAACTGAACCTGGGACTTCCCATGTAGTAGGCAAGCGCTCAATTGCTTCAGCCACATCCACTTCCACAAACTACTTTTTTTCTCCCTAAGATTTATTTTTAATTTATTTCTCTCCCCTTCCTCCCCACCCCCTGTTATCTGCTGTGTCCATTTGCTGTGTGTGCCCTGGGTTTGAACCCTGGCCCTTCCATGTGGTAGGCAGACACTCTATCAGTTAAGCCAAATCCACTTCCCACACAAACTACTCTTGATAAGGTTTTACAAAGAAATAAAACACTTAACTCTCAACATTTCTAATGTTACAGACTACAGTGTATTAATAAATACTAGTTTTACTATTTATCATTTATGCATTTATATTTAAGATAATATTTAATGTTTTGACAATTTCAAATTTCAGGGATCAATCGTGATTTTGCAGATTATTACAATAGCTTTGCATGGTTTCAGCTTGCATAGTCATTTTTAGTCCTATACTACTGTGCAAAGCAAAGACTGCCCGTGTTACTTTTAAAAAACAAAACATTTGAGAAGTGGATTGGCTCAAGTGGTTAAGCACCCACCTCCCACGAGAGCTCCCAGGTAGGATTCCCAGTGCCTCCTGGAAAAAACAAAACAAACAAAAAACCCAGCTCAGGGAAGCTGATGTGGCTCAGTGGTTGAGCACTGGCTTCCCACATGGAAGGTCCCAGGTTCAGCCCCAGTACCTCAAAAAAATATATATATATATATATAAATAAAACATTTGGAAAAATGCATTTATTTTCTTCAAATATCAACAATTTCTTTTTGAATTTTTTAAACTCTGTGGCAACGGGCAGATTCAAATATTAGCATATTACATAACAGTAAAAATATTTATAGTGCTGCTGACAACAACAGAAGCGGACAGAGAAACAAGATGCAGCAGACACAGAGAACAGACAACCGGGGTGGAGGGGGAAGGGAGAGAAATAAATAAAGCTTTTAAAAAATATATTTATAAGTATGATTATTGACATTCAAACATTACATACATACTATACATACCCCAATACAAGGCAAACACTAGTAAGAAGCAATCCCCTTATTTTCCTGGTGAGAAAACTTCCAGGAAAGTTTTCTGGCCATTTTCCTTTTGGGAATGAAATAGTCAATGCCAACCCAGACTCAGCCTTACATGCTTATTAAAATAAACAGATTGATATAAACTTTTCATTGCAGTTGCACACTAGCTACAGCATTATCACATAGATTTAGAACATCTCCAAAAAACTCTTAAACTAGTCTTCTCCTTTCCTTGCTGGTGACAACAGAAGCTCACCACATGGTGAGCCATCTGGAAACCATGGGGCACCATTGTACCATTATACGCACACTCCTGTACTTTACACTGCACACCAAAGCCAGGCCAGTCTAGCTGCGCTCCACCAGGGCGCTCCATCCCTGCTCCTTTGCCACTAACTCTGTTGTGTTCAGAGCACACAGTGGACCCTGCAGCTCGATGCTGACAGTGGTCACTGCTGGCAATAGTGGGACGATCAAAACGAGGAACAGACTATATATCCTGCCATAACCCACTGAATGTACTGGGGGAGAATGCGAACTACAGGGTAAATACTATCTGTGTAGTGCAGCAGTGCCCCAAAATGTGTTCACCGAGTGCAATGAGTGTGCCACAATGATGGGGGAGGTTGTTGGTGTAGGAGTGGGGTGGGAGGAGTGGGGGGTACACAGGAACCTCTTATATTTTTTAGTGTAATATGTGATGTATATATCTTCAAAAAAAATACAATTTACAAAAATGATGTGGTGGGGGTGGGGAGTGGGTTATATGGGAACCTCTTATGTTTTTTGCTTTTTTATGTTTTTTAATGTAACATTGCTTGTGATCTATTAACTTTAATTTTTTAAAAAATTAAAAAACAAAAACAAAAATAAAATGAGGAACAAACACCTGCAGTGCTGAAAGGGTGCAGTGTTCCATGCACCCTATATTTTAAAAAGGACTCAAAGCCCCCTGGAGGTAAGGACAAGCTCCCCTGCCATGTCTCCACTCCTCAAGTAAACTGGCATATCAACATTACACAGGCAGAGCCTGAGAGGTTGCAATTCACCTGAAAAAAATCTCAGGGCAATTGACTATGATGTAGTTACAATTTCAGCATTTTTCAGGCTTACCATCATTTCATATTAGCACCTCAATTCTGCAAAGAAGGCCATGATCAACTCTTCTAACAGGTGATCAAGCAATTTGTGAAGTGACTATTTCCACAACATTTTATTAAATCAGAAACGCGCCAGGTGTAAGAACACTCTGACACCACCTTCTAAGGCTCTTTTATCCTCAAGCACACTGGCCGGGAGGAGGTCACTGCAGCAGTGAAAATGCTGTAAATGGGAACCATTTCAACCCAGTTTCCAACAGCACTGAAACATGCACGGAGGACCATGAAACACTGCATCAGACTGTGGTCTAGAGCCACAATGCAATTCTGAAAAATACAAGAAACAACAGAGAATTCTGGCCAGTATTTTAGCAGATATGGGGATACCACAACTGAAAGCTCAAGCCTCAGCACATAGAAGACCAAGGGAAATTGAGTAGACGGGCTTTCTTTCTAGCATGACTTGGTTTTCAGATACTTTAGGTCAAAGATGGGAAGGTCCTCTAACTGAACAAGAGACAAGTACCTCAGGAGGAAGCCAAGGTTTAGGTACAGAACCACCAGTGAGGTGCTTATTGGGGATTCCCTCTTGTGGCGCTATTAGGCTTACTTAAATAGAAACACAAGCTTAGGAATAAGCAAAGTCAGCCAAATGGCTACATTACAGCATTTCCTAATATTCTGCTTGACAACTCAAAGAAACACAAATGCTATCATATAGATGAGGATGAATGTATTATAACTGAACTTAAAAAAGGCTTTGAATTCTCTCTCCTGCAGGATTCCTAACAAGAATGGCATCACCTACTGATGGAAATGATAAAAGGGGCTTATTGTCAGCAAAGGAGACTTCTCCATATGCCTAGACCGCCCAGCTCCACGTCCCTCTGTGGGCAGTGCTGCCCTCCTGCCTGTGGAGATGCTGCTCGTCCATCAGGAACTCCTGCTCTGCCCAGGAGCCTTCTTGGGTCACTGGCTCCAGTCCATAGCCACTACCCTCCCAAGAGCTCCTGGCCTTCAAGGCCTGGACTGTCCACCTGTCAGCCATCCTGCTGGCCTCCCCTGTCCTCTCAAGTCCCCCCCTCCCACCACCTCCTGAGGCCTGAATGCTCCCTTCCAGGCTGAGTTCATCCATCCCACCTACCTGGGACAGGTTTTTCTGGCCCTCTGGCACAGCATCGCCAACCTGGGACTTACGTTACACGAGTCTCCATAGACCCTGGGCTGCTTAGGAAAGGAACTGTTTCTGTCACTGTTGAAGCCCCAGAACCAGGCACAGAATGTAGCATAGTGTTTAAAAAATGGCTATGTTTGGAATTAATCCATCAATAACATACTCCTTTTACTACATCTGACACCCAATGTGACTGCTCTTCAGTCTTAAACTTTCAAGATTCTGTGTAGGGAGCAGATGTAGCTCAAGTGGTTGAGTACCTGCTTCCCATGTACAAGGTCCCAGGTTCAATCCCCAGCAATTCCTTTAAAAAAAAAAAAGGGAAGCGGACTTGGCCCAGTGGTTAGGGCGTCCATCTACCACATGGGAGGTCCACGGTTCAAACCCCGGGCCTCCTTGACCCGTGTGGAGCTGGCCCACATGCAGTGCTGATGCGCGCAAGGAGTGCCCTGCCACGCAAGGGTGTCCCCCTTGTAGGGGAGCCCCACGCGCAAGGAGTGCGTCCCATAAGGAGAGCTGCCCAGCGCGAAAAAAGTGCAGCCTGCCTAGGAATGGCACCACACACACGGAGAGCTGACACAGCAAGATGATGCAACACAAAGAAACAGATTCCCGTGCCGCTGACAACAGACACGGACAAAGACAACGACGCAGCGAATAGACACAGAGAACAGACAACCGGGGCGGGGGTGGGGAAGGGGAGAAAAATAAATATGTAAATAAATCTTTAAAAAGAAAATTCATTACAAAAAAAGATTCTGTGTAGCTATGTCTTGCAGTTACAGCCCAGCTGACAACAGCCCTATCTTACGTCCAGTTACACCCTCCCACTTAAGAAGAGACTGCAAAATTCATCAAAAGTCTAGTTATAAAAATATAACTAAATGGTGTTTTAATAGGGATTCCCCTTTGGGGCTCTATTGTGCTTAGTGAATAGAAACACCAATTCAGGAATGAGCAGCTCTATTGATTCAAATACTATTCTAAGTACTCATAAAATACAAATATTAATTACAGTAACTTCCTGTTTAATGCTTTGTGGTTTTAAGAGTCTTTTCATATATATTATCACATTTTCTTCTTGACAACCCAGTAAGGCACACATTATGACCTTATTTTACAAATTAGAGTACACCTCGGGGAGTCTGAGGTGTACCAAGGTCACTGGGTCACTCAGTGGCTAGGGACTCAGACCCCAACACACGTCTTGCCTCAAGGGAATAGACAATGTCAGGTACCCAAACCCAGCCCACAAGGCAGGCAATGAACCCCAGTCCAATCAGTCATGCGGTTTATGACAAAACCATCTCAGGGGTAAACTATGTTGGACAAGGTCAGAAGGTAGTAAGTAGGCAACCCAAGACTTGAAACAGCAGTACAGTGGCCCGGATGGAAAAGAACAGAACACCCTACCAGCAGTTAGTGAAAAAGGAGGGAGTGGCTGTTACACAGCCAAGCAAGAACCCACCACTCTTGCACTGAAAGATGCTGGCCACCTGGCCCCCAGAACACCTTGTGATTTCCTTTGCTCCCCACCCTCCCAGGGCTGACCATGATGTACTCTTGATTCTAATATTTCATGCAAGTTTTTCTTAAAGTTGGGTGGCATTTTCAAAAATTGAGGTAAAAATAAAATGAATAAAGAATAAAACGAGCCCCAGGCACCAAACCCCATCCTCTCCTAGGTATAGGGCAGACCCTGAACTCCAGCAGGAATTTAAAAGAGTCCCTCTGAGATGGTCAGAGGCGACATCCCAGGACCTGTCCCCGCCCTTGAGAGATGGGTGGAACTGTGATAAAACATGAGTGGAAAAGGCATTTCCAGAGACAGGAATTGTGCAGGCCATCGTGTGAGGGAGGAGGAAAGGCTGGAGGGAAGAAGTATTTACCCAGGGAAAGAGCATGGGAAGGCTGACTAAAGTTGGAATATGTGGTCCTGATTGCCAGACTAAAAGAGCTTGGATTCTGTCCAATTAGCTAGAGTTATTCACTGGAGAAAAAAGTTCTCAAAGCAAAGGTTTAGGTTCAACTGGTAGCAGTATGAAGCATGCTAGGAGGACTGGAAGGAAAGAGAAAGTGCAAGCAAAGCTGGTCAGGAGACTCTCTCCAAAATGAAGGCAGGAGGAGCCCAGAGCCCAGGCTGGGATGCTAGAATGCAAATGGAGGGGGGGGGCAGGGAGGAGCATTAAAAAGGAAAAAAAAATAACAACAGGCCAACTGTGATTGAAGCCTTGTAGTGGAGGACGAGACAGGGATAAAAGAGACATCAGGGTTAAAGCTTGGAAAGTGCTGACTTAGGAGGAAAGATGAGCACAACTCTGGACACACACACTCTGGAGCACAGAAGGACACACACAGGGTCAGGTCTAAAAGCCTTACAGAAAGCAAGGCTGAAACTCGAAATGAACATCACAAAGATATAAATGTGGCCATCAGACTTCCAAAAGGTGGCAGCTGACAGCACAATGCCAGAGAAGTAAACAAAGCCTCTAGAAAAGAGAGGACAGGGTGCAAATATACTGCCTTGCCACTAGCACATTACTTTTGTTCAATTAAAAATTATTATCCAAATAGACTTGGCTAGCAAGTGCTTCCTTACCCTTAGTTCTTTCCAGAGGTTTTCCCAAAGTGAGAAAATGCCCAGAGCCTGCCAGGCGACAGCAATCTCACAAAGTGTAAGAGCGATGGGCGGCAGCGCCAGCACTCAAAACCCAGAAGCTGTTTCTTTACATGAAAAGACAATGGTAAAATTAATTCTTTAAAGAAAAAGGAATCACTGTATCTATACACTCTCCCTCTAAATTATCTTCAAAGTTATTTTAAATTAGTTTATGAGTGTCAACATCTCTCCAAATAGTATTACTGCAAAACTTCCAGTGAGAGGCTATTCCAGGTGAGTGTATGATGGAAGCAATTCTGACAGTGTCTGTTTATTTTTAAGATTTACTTTATTTATTTCTACACACACACACTTGTTGTTTGCGTTTGCTGTGTCTGTTCATGGGGTGCTCACCTTCCTTTTAGGAGGCACCAGGAACAGAACCTGGATCTCCCATGTGGGAGGGAGGCATCTAATTATTTGAGACACCTCCGTTCCCTGCTTTGTTGCATTTCTCATTATGTTTTCCTCCTTACGTCTCTTGTTGAATCATCCTGTTGCATCAGTTTGTAATACCAGCCCACTGCACCAGTTCGCTTTCTTGCTCATCTTCTTTAGGAGGTCCCCAGAACCGAAACCAGGATCTGCTATGTGGTAGGCGGGAGCTCAATCGCTTGAGCCACATCTGCTTCCCTCCCGACTGTTTAAAGAGCAGGAGAACTTGCCTTCTGCACCACAGCGAGCTGTCACTGAGCAAGCGTTACTCCCTTCTCTAGGCCTGTGGCTTTAAAGTGGCACAATGGAGTGTACTGCCTGGACGGGTGCTCTGTAAACAGTTTACTGGAGTAACACTCTCAGCTGTCCTCTAGAAAACGTCTCACTGTGACAGCACCCAGCCCTTTTAACACCAGGCATCTACAGTAAAGGCACAGTTTGGAGACGAGGACATCTATGGGTTTGCAAGAAGGACCAAGAACCTATCAACAGGAATGAACTTTTGAGCAATCTCTTAATTCACCGTTAATTTTTTTTGGAACGAGGATTCCTGCATTTGCACAAGAAAACAACCTTGGAATGATATTCTTTCCAATTTATAACCTTGATTCGAACCCTCCACCACTTTATCCTGGCAGAGTCTATCTACTCAGCAGACTGTCTGGCTCCCACTATATACACACCACAAAGGCAAGGTGATCTGCTTGTGGAATTTTCTCATACTCTTTCTCCCTGAAACGGACTAAAGATCATCAAAAACAGAAATAAAAATAACAACAAAAAAAGGGCAGAGTGATAGAACGCCTGGGGGGGGGAAGAAAATTCAAACACCTTATTTTGATTTTTATTTCATATGTGGTCATTTTTCTTTCCAGGGGAAAATCAGAGCCAAGGGCTAGAGATTCATCTGCAGCTTTTCCTGACAATCCTAATAATCCTAGCAGAGAAGTGCCATCACCTCCGGCTGTATAAGTAAATACTAAACTGTCTCTTCCGTTTTATAGGCATAATAATGGTCCATTTTCATACCATTGCCATGTGTGATATCCTTTGGCCCCCCAGCCTCTGAGCCCCCTTTCTACAGGTGGGAAATGGTCCACCTTTGCGGTAAAGCATGTGGCCCAGTCCCAAAGCTGAAAATTTGCTCTCCCAACCTTTTTGCATCTGGAGACTGATGCAAAACTCTGGGTCTGAGAAGAGAGCAGGGTCAGCCCTGCATTCAGAAGCAGTGGCTTCTGCAGTGCCCAGAGAGCTGCCGGCAGGGCAGAGGGCAGGATCCCAAGGCCGGCCTCGCCAGCTCACGCACAATGATTCTGGCTAGGAGACCGCCAGGCCTGGTGCTCCCGCCCTCCAGAGATGCCATGAGCTGTTCACACTTCTTATACTCCTGTGGCTTTACTGACTGCAACTAAGCTCCTGACTTCTGCTTATTTTACTCATTACTTGTATTTCCACAGCCAAGAACTTCATCTATACTCTCAATGAAAGAGTCAGAAGACACAGTAAAAACACTATCAGCCTCACTAGGCCACTGCACACTGTGGGCATCTGGGCAGAGGTGGGCCAATGTTAGAGAGACTGTTATAGTGTGCGCAGGTATGGGTCAGCAGTTACTGACCATCACTGGCCCTCACTGCCCTCACTGGTCCTTACTGCCCTCACTGGCCCTCATGGCCCTCACTGGTCCTCACTGCCCTCACTGGCCCTCACTGGCCCTCACTGCCCTCACTGGCCCTCACTGCCCTCACTGCCCTCACTGGCCCTCACTGGCCCTCATGGCCCTCACGGCCCTCACTGCCCTATGGCCCTCACTGTACTCACTGTCCCTCACTGTGCACACCACACACCACCATAGTGTTTGCACTTTTTCTCCTTTTTTCCCACTGCTCCTGGCTACCTTGGGAATCAGAAAGTAAGGCTTTAGAAAACACTCATCACCACAGTCAGACTTCACTGCTCACCTCAGAAATGAAGATCAGAGTAAAGGTTAACATTAACTGAGTGCTTATTAAACACTAGGTGTTTTTAAGTTTCTTTTAAATCAGTCCATATCCTCACAACAATCCTGGGAGGCAGCTCTCACAGTGAGTGGCAGAGCACGAGCACCAAATCATACTGAATTAAAAAGCAGTTACCTCCATAAATCACAAAAACAAATTCAATTAAGAAAATCCTCGAAATCCCCCCGTCATTTCCCTCCTTGCTCTTCTCGTGAAACTGCCATTCTTACAGTCCAGGGTGGCTGCTGAGGGGCTAGAGCTCGTGGACAGGTCCCACACCAGAAGGGTGCCAGGTGACAGACCAAGGCAGACGTCCCCAGAGGTCCTGGACCTTTTGCACCACCTCGCCTGCTCCAGTCACCCACCCAGACCCTCTCCAGGTTAGACCTTGAATCAGATTCTGACCTTTCTCTACAATACACAGAAAAAAATTATATAGGAACCAGAGAAGGAATTATTATATAATCATACCGCTGAAGGGCATTTTCAAAACCATCTAGGTCCTAGGACTTTCAAACTGCTCTCCTAGGACCTCTACAGGGGACAGAGAAAGCAGGAGGCTCAGGGAGTCTGGGCAAATGGGGCTCCAGGGCAGCTAAGTCTAGATTACCACGGCAGCTCGGCTATTACCTTCTTCACCTACTGAGCTTCCCCAGGAAAGGTTTTGTGGTTTGTTTTTTTTTAAGTTTTAAACTACAGGATCTAACTCAACCCCTTTACTACACAAAAAGGTAACGTGAGGCTCCACGGGGTTAACTGGCCTTCACTAATCACAGAGCTTATTAGGAACAGAGCCAGAAAGGAAGCCACCCCCTCCACACCACACCATCTGCTGTCCAGGCAGCACACCTGCGTCAAAGGCAGGACGTGGGGAGAGGCGCCCCAGCCACCGCCAGACAAAGAAAGCCCTGGTGACTGATCTGTTTCACTCCAAAGCGGTAGCTTTTATTTTCCTAGCCACTGTTTCAGTGATTGTCCAGTTATTTTAAAGGTGGACACAACTGCAGGTTAGTGACTCTGAATTTTATGACAGGCCAAGAATTGAGTGGCAGGAACAACACAGTGAAGCACGTATACTACGAGCTAATGGGATGCACACTTGAGCCCACTGGCTCTGCACTGAGAAAAAGAGAACTTCTGGGAAAAGCAGTGAAGGAGAAAAAAACCTCTAAATGTCTTGAATTATGTGAAAGAGTTGAAAGAATAGCTACAAATGGAATTAGACACCTAAGATCAGGTGACTTATAAAACCTACTGAGCATGAGAACAGAGGCCTTGTAGCCAGAAACCCCCCAGGATGTCAGGAAGCCAGGTCATGCCTTCCAGGCCTCCCTGTGCCGGCTGTGTGCTGGGCCCGTGCCACACTCAGAAGAGCACTCCAGGCAGCCAGCAGGCACTGCGGGGACAGCGCGCGCAGACACCACCTAGGGGGGCACTGAGGGAGGGCCCCGACTCAGACATGGGTTCCTGCTCTGGGCAGTGTGGAAAGGCTACTCAACAGCCTCAGAAGACAGACACCTGCTCAGGAGGACGGTGTCTCCCTGCCTTTCCCAGAGGACCCCGGAGGGCTTCTACCGGCACGCTGCCGTACCCGCCTTTCATGCAGCTTCAGAACTCTGGAGCCAGGCTGCCCAGGTGCAAGCACCAACTCTGCCACCTACTAGCCACAAGATGCCAAGGGATGCCCCAACCCCTCTGGGTTCAGTCACCATCTCTAAAGTGTCTCTGAGTGTATGTGACAGCACCCTTCTTTAAAGGATTGTCGGAGGCTTCTAACTCACATAGAGACTCAGCGGCAACAAACGCAGGCTATTATCTCATTTACTCTCACAAACAGCCGTCCACCCAGTCTAACACCTGGTAGACAATAAATACTTTCTGGATAAAAACAAATGATTATTCTCCCTAATTTACTGGTGAGAAAACTTAAGGCTCAGAGATTAGGTAACCTGAGAGAGGGAACACAGGGAAAGGGAGCAAGCCCAGCTGACTCCAAACCCACGCTCTGCCGCAGACGGCCCTCCCTGCAAGTGGACGCACCACCATGGAGAGCCGTATGCGACGGGCCAGGTGAGTGGAGTACCTGTGGAGACAGACAGAGAGAAGAGAGATGTGATGCACATGGTGGAGAAACTGCTTTCAAACTATTCAATTAAATCAACTGGTCTCCATCAAGCAAGCAAGAACTTAAAGACAGAAAAGAAGTAAGGGTGGGAGGGAAATGTACTTATTTCATGTAAAAGCCTTTCAGGGCAGGAAGAAGGGAATGCCGGTTTGCTGAGTCTCCCTTCAGTGTGAACACGTGTGTGCCTGTGGCGTGGGTCAAGGAGCTGTGCACCTCACCAAAGGGCACAGTAAATCTACACAGAATTTCTTTAAGCCCCTTTGCATCAACTGAGTTTCACAGTCTCAAGTGCAGTCCTTTATATTTTAATTTGCATGAAAATAAATACTGTATCAGACTATCCAGGTTAATACTCAGGTTATTCAAAACAAGATCATCTTGGGAAACGGATGTGGCTCAACCAGTTGGGCTCCTGTCTACCATGTGGGAAGTTCAGGGTTCAATGCCCAGGACCTCCTGGTGAGGGCAAGTTGGCCCACGTGGTGAGCTGGCCCACACAGAGTGCCAGCCCACTCGGGAATGTGGCCCTGCACAGGAGTGCCACCCTGTGTGGGAATGTCACTCTGCGCAGGAAAGCCATCCCATGCAGGAATGCTGGCTGACACCGAGAGCTGATGCAGCAAGATGACACAACAAGAGACACAGAGGAGGGAAAATAAGAAAATAAGAAGATGTTCAGAACAGGGGAGCTAAGGTGGTGCAAGAGAGTGATTACCTCTCTCCCATTTCAGAAGGTCCCAGGATTGGTTCCCAGAGCCACCTAATGAGAATACAAGCAGACACAAAAGAATACACAACGAATGGACATAGTGGGCCAACAACTGGGGGGAACGGTGTGTGTGTGTGTGGGGGGACTAAAAAAGAAAAAAATAAGATCATCTTGCCCCAGTGCTTTTTCTTTTTTAGGGTACAAAGGCTATCACGACCTAACCTGTCATTCACATTTTTCCCCTAAATTATTTTTACGGTGGGGGATGGGAGTACTCTAGCTTCTTACCAGCACCTCAGCATACTGCTCAGAAATATTCACTGGACTCAATACTAAAGGAAAACCTTTCATTTGCACATGCATTGCTCAACAACTTCAGCACATCACTGCTACAGGAAGTCCATTTTTATATGAGTATTGGCAAAGGTTTAAATCTACACAGGCAACAGGGATAACTAGCCCATTTGCAAGACAAAAGAACTTGGAAATGCAAAATATACTTCAAGGCCCACATTTATTTTCAGAGTAAAGTGAAAATTTCTTCTCTGAAAAAGAATGAGACTGAGTGAGGGCCAAGAGCACAAACTACACAGTGCCCCTGCCAAGGGACAGCCATCCAAACGCCTACAGAACTCAGCCAAGAGCCTACTTTTAGCTACAGAGAAAAAAATCTACAAAGTGGAAACATTTTGTCCACAACGCTAAATTAGCACTAGCAAGTGCCAACAAGGCTTTAGCTAGGCATCATTTTTGAGGGTGAAAGGGGCACTATTAATGACTCCAGGATAATGGGCAAACTGGGACCAGGCCATGCAAACAGGGACTCAAGGCCTCTCCTCTACAGGGGTGGGTGCATGGGGAGGGGTAAGACCTCTGAGCAGACCATTTCATAGAGTTTTGGCTTTTGAACCATGGAAATGCTTTATGTATTTCCAAAAATTATTTTTAAAAAATGCAAACCCTAAAATCGAGAATAAACAGAAACAATGAACCTACTGAATATCAAACTGATAAATTTCATCTGTGTGGTTACTTAAACTTTGAAACTCATTATTCTTTTTTTAAATAGGAAAACAATATAATAATCGTTTTAAAGATAATGAATAAAATACGAAATTTTTTAAAAGTTTAAAATGACTCATTATTCCTCATGTATATCCTTAGTGGAATATATTTAGTCTAAGGCCCCAAAGAAATGCAAAGAAATCCTAAAACTTTACTCAATAGGCCGATGACGATAATAATAAGGTATTGAAATGGTGAAGTCATTTAATATATATGACAGAATAAAGAAACTAATGTTAACATCATTAACCACCAAGATTGTCAGTGTAAGAAAAAATTATATAAATTTGAAATAACTTTTTTAAAAACTGTAATTTTAAACTTGAAATGGAAATATCAATATGAACTCTGGGTTTCTCTCTCTCTCTTTTTTTTTTTTTTCTGTTAAATACTCTTTCCTAGCTCTGTCCACCCAAAGTACCTCAAAGCAATGAGAAGCCCAGAGAACGAGCACACCTAGCACACGGATACTGAGTTCTAAGTAACTAAAGGGAATCAGGGCTCCTTAGAGGAATGACTTCAGTTCTGAGGCAGGAAAAGCAGAGAGTAGGCCTGGGACAAATGTCTGCGGCAGAGAACAATGAAGCGCTCAACAACTGGTGGAGTCTTAGCAAAAGGGCACAGGAGCCAAAGTGAAGGGACAATCTGAGCATCTAAGGAATAATGGTGGAACTCGACTGAAATACATGGAATGAGGATCAATACAAGTGTCCACAGCAATCAAGAGACAGGGGGAACTGAAAGGGAGCTCTTCTTTACCGAGGATTATCAGTTAATAAATGCAAACGGAACAAGAGCTGGAAAAACCACCAATTTCAACTTCCAATGTGAGGACTGAGGGGGGCAGGGAGTACCAAAGGCTGCTAAAACCACTCAGTGGAAGGTCACCGGGGAACAGCGTGGCTCCACAGATCACTAAATAACTGCCAGAGTCAGTCAGTCCGGGGGCTGAGCAGTCACCACCCCACCAAGTGGCCGTGCTCTGCCCTGCCAAGAACAGCAGCACAGGAAACCATGTGCCTGAACAGAGGCTAAGGGTGCAAAGCTGGGAAGCCGAGAGGAATGAGAATTTACTTCACACATATCTACTTTAAAAAGAGTTCCTAACTGGCATGCACTGCTTCCATAGTGCTTTAACCAATAAAAATGTAAACACAGTAAGTGGTTAAGTGAATACCTACACGCAAAAATTGTCCTCCGGTAAGACTCATTTTCCAGTGAAAGAAGCCAGGCACAAAAGGGCAAATATTTTATGATTTCATTTATAAAAACTACAATATGCAAATTCAGAAACAGAAAGTAGATTAGAGGATTACCGGGGGCTGGTAAGGGGATGGAGAGGAATGAGGGACTAATAGGAACAGTGGTTCTGTTTAGGGTGATGGAACAGTTTTGGTAATGGATGGTGGTGATAGCAGAAGAATATGGTGAACATAATACCACTGAACTGTATACCTGAAGTAAGAAATTTTAGGTTGTATATATGTCATAATGAAATTTTTTTTTAAAGTAATCATTTCCTTAGCAAAAGTAAAATAGTTATGTCAGAATAAGAACATTTTAGAGGATCTTTGCACAAAGGCCAAAAATGGTTCTCCAAAAGAGTAGTACCAAATTACTTAGCAGTAGCTACACTAAAGGAGGAAGCAAAGGCAAGGTAAGAAAGGCCTATGCGGGCAGGCAGGTGGGGGAGAAGATGACAGACCCACCAGCAAAGTGACCTCTACTGAGTCTGGACTTCACCCTGAGGGAGAAATGGAGAAACCCTGAAGGCAAAGGAAAGGCAATCGGATCTGCATCTCAGAAAGAACCCCTTGGAGCCCTGGACAACAGCAAGGAGGGAAGCTGAGGATGGCCAGAGGCTACCAGAAGAAACAAATGAAAATGAAAGTGGCCAGATCCCATCCACCAGTGGTCCTCGGAGCAGGGGAAGCAGAGAAAAGAGGAAGCGCTGTCCTAGTTTCTGACCTACACGAGTGGGTGGAAAACCATACCATTCACAGCAGGAGGGACTGATTTGGGGAAAAGGTGGTTTGGGCCAATGTTGAATTGTAGGAGCCAAAGGTCCACGCAAATGGAAGCATACAACATGGCACACAGGCAAAATGTCTAGACATAACTAGAGCTGAGAGTGAAAGGTCAGTGGGGAGCTGGAACTACCAAGGAAAACTGCCTCCTCAAGTTCTACCTAAACAACCACATACGAAAAAACAAGGGCATCATCCATGCACTTAATTTACTCAATCTAGATGGATTATTTCATTCTCCCATTTCTCTTTATACAATCAAACACACTAAAAAATATACCTGGGCTAGGTGATCCTCATTACACAGTGCACACTCAGCACTGAGGCACTCAACAGATACGTGAACACATGCATGTGCCTGCGGTACACACACACAGCCATCGTGGACTCTGCAGTACAAACGGTAGGCAGGCATTCAGGTCTATAATATAAAAAACCATGCATATAATTCTGTCTGAGGGGATGGGGCGTTTTAATTTTTGCCTAAAGCACAAAATAGCTCAACTCCTGCATTAGATGAGAGTCTACTCTAACCGTGGTTTCCACCTGGCAGCCATTCTTGTGCCCTTGCCCCTTCCTCCGAGCCATTCTCCACATAGCCATGAGCCCGACCTTTATATAAGCCCTGGACCAAATCGTGTCAATCACCCCTCCCCAGGTCACAATGCCCCCAGGCCTTCATTTCCCGGATGGCCAGTGGCCCCACATAACCAGTATCTTTCCTTTAAGCCACGTAATTGTCAGGGTGTGTCTCACCTGTACTGCTCCTGGCAAATGATATGTTACGCAAGCTCTCTGAAGGCAGGCCCCTTGTCTGCCTCCACCACTGTTTCCCTGGGACCTGTAATGGTATATATTCATATAAGTGCTCAACAGAGAACAGACACTGAACGAATGGCTCTGACTTTTTGCTGAAGAGCAAAGGTTTAGAACAGAGCAGACAAGAAGGCAGGACTGTTTTCAGAAGGATGGCAAAATTGAGTGTAAAACAGAGAATTTGTGAATGGTCAAATATTATTTTTAAGGATCACCATTAATGGTTTCATAAACCAAAAACAATGCAAATAAGTGTGGTATTTTACAGGGAGTTTTGCCAACTCCTACTGAAAGCAGACAGAAAAGCAAATCAGAGGCACTATCTAGACTCAGGGTTAGCCACTACTAAGTACCCACTGTGAAGAATTAGCTAATTTTATCCAATTCTGAGTCTTCCAAACTTATTCACTATATAAGCCTGGCAAGTGCAGGATCAAACCTTGTTAACAGAACTTATTTAAATTACTATAAAGTGCTATACACAATTTTGAATTATAGGAATACTTGAAAAAAGCTTATTAGATCAAAACATCTCCACCGCGACACTACTACTGACATTTGGGGACAGATAACTCTTTGCTGTGTGTGTGTGGGGGGGGTCCTAGGCATTGCAGGATGTTTAGCAGCACTCCTGACCCCTACCCACTAACACCAGTAGCAGCCTGCCCCCACCCCACGTAGTAACCAAAAATATCTCGACATTGCCTTTTGTCTCCCTAGCTATCCTCCATCCCTGTCTCATCCCCCACTGCTACGTGTTCAATCTCTGTTTATGCTTTACTAATATCCTCCCCCTTTTTGCATTCTAGTGTTCCAACCTGGGCACTGGGCTTCTCATGCCTAGAATATAAAAAAACCTCCTGGCCTTTGCTTTGCACTTTCCTCCACTTCTACTCCCTCCAACACACTCTATACTGCTGTTGACCCTAAACCTTTGCTTTGACAGTGAACACACCTTGCACAGGTAGACTTATCTTTCACTAAATTGTGATTCTAAGACTTCATCTCTTAGAGCCTTCTAAGTTCTGGATCCCCACCTCAGGGATAAGAAGGCTCCAGGAGAGGTACATGCACAATTGTGGACTCCACCCACAATTCAACAACTTGAACAGATTCTTTTTTCGGTTTTACATATTGGAGTTCTTGGAGAAGGCTGTCTTTTAAAAATCTTATTTGCTGCTTTCAAAGACTATAAAACCACTGCTCTAGGCTTTCGGAATAAATCCTGCATTTTCAACTTTAAAATAAAATTGGAGGGAAGCCTGAAAGCAATCGTTTTTCTTAAAAACACTGAACAAGAGACACATATGCAATGGATATGCAGAACAAGCAGCACTTGACCTCTCCCGCCTGGCCTCTGCCAGGCTTGCCATCACAGCCCTTTCCTGGGCTGGCACCGAGCAAGGGGAAGAGGAAGGGCAGGGCTGGAAAACCCCTGCCGAGGCCAACAGAAGAGCTGGGAAAGGGAGTTCCTGGGTGTCTGCTGGGTTGGGGCACTGGCTCTGTTCTTAATAGGGAACTATTAAGACATGGATGTGGGTGAGCACAGGCAATGTGGAGAGTCTGATTAGAAAAAGAACAATGTGTAATGCACAAAGTCAGTGGATTTTGTTTTCTCCCATATCAAAACAAGGATAATCACTATATTACTATGACGTTTAAAACTGCACACCAGATTTTTCCCCCTCACCTCCAGTTATATATCAGTAGTTTACAGCCAGTCAACCAACCAAAAATTCTAGAAAAGATGAATATATTTTTTAAAAATTCTGTTTAAAAGTATCAAAGAGATATGGAGGCACCCAAAACCTAGAGGGACCACGATTTAAAAGACAAAACAGGCAGCGGGCTTGGCCCAGTGGTTAGGGTGTCCGCCTACCACATGGGAGGTCCGCGGTTCAAACCCCGGGCCTCCTTGACCCGTGTGGAGCTGGCCCACGCGCAGTGCTGATGCACGCAAGGAGTGCCCTGCCACGCAGGGGTGTCCCCGCATAGGGGAGCCCCACACGCAAGGAGTGCGCCCTGTAAGGAGAGCCGCCCAGCGCAAAAAAAGTGCAGCCTGCCCAGGAATGACGCCGCACACACGGAGAGTTGACACAACAAGATGACATAGCAAAAAGAAACACAGATTCCCGTGCCACTGACAACAGAAGCAGTCAAAGAAGACACAGCAAATGGACACAGAGAACAGACAACCAGGGTGGGGGGGGATGGGGAGAAAAATAAATAAATAAATAAAAAGACAAAACAAACAAAAACTGGAAGCTCACTAAGGTGAGCCCAATATTCAAAATGCCAGTTCTTTCCCTCAGAGCATCTGATGATTTCCTCAGAGATTTGTAGCAATAAACCAATAACCTGGGAAGAAAACAGCAGAAAGCCAAGCAGGAAGTAGGGGCTAATAGAGCTCTGGACAGTCTCATGGCGCTGGGGAGAAAAAAATTGGTTTTAAAGGCCTAACAGAACAGCCAGGACTTAAAGGGCCGAGGTCCCAAAGAAAACAGAGGTATAGAAAAAGAGCTCAGCACTCTGTAAAAACTGGCTGAGCACTCAGTACTCTCACAGTGTTAAGGAGACAAAAATTGGGCTTCAGGACCTGCCAAGGAGGAGGAGCTCAGGGAAACATTCCAACCTTTCGGAGGGAAACCCTGCAGCACTGCGCCCTAGGAGGGCAAAGCCAGCTTAGGCCGAGGTGCACAAAGCCTGCATCAGAGCCTCAATGTCACTCGGCACCTGACTGCACTGAGATAATCTGCCCCTACACTGGGCATGTGTCAGATGACAAGAGGCAACTCTGGGGACACAGAACCTCTGCAGTTTTCCATACATAATGTCCAGTACTCAATTTAAAAAGCAAGCAAAGAAACAAATACAGGCATATCAACAAACAGGACCAAGATTAAAAGAAAAAGAAATAGACCCAGAGTGACCCCTATGCGGGAGTTACCAAATGCAAACTTCAATTGTCAAAAATATACTTGCCAGAAGGAAAAAATTCACTAGAAAACAAAAGTCTATTAAAAAGAACCAGGATGGCTGTGGGAGATGGCAACAGACTAACCAGGCAGAGCTGAAGGCTCTCACAAAAACAATGAAGAGCCAAAAGCTGTCTGAGGGACCTGCTTGGGGGGTCAGGTGACCAGGACAGCTACACATATCCAACGAGGGTGAGGGACAGAGAGACGAAGAAGCCAAAATGACAAATATGAGTTACCATGCTCCCATGGCAGCTGGGAAGAGCTCCCCTCCCCCACCAAGATACTAAGCTGGGGTAAAACCCCTGACTCGCTACAGCCAACTAAGGGGAACAGACATCTTCCTTCCTGTCAGCTGTTTCAAGGGAAAAGGGAGGGGAAGTTGGGGTGCTTTTCTTCAATGACTTTGGCCAGCAAAGTCTACTGTGAGTCCCAATCTGGAGATTGAATACAGGAACACAGGACAGGCAAGACTGAAACACCTCTGTGGAAAGGGCCCCTAACTATCACCATCTACTGGCCAGTGTGGAAATTGCATGAACAAAAACTTCTCACTCTCTGTTATCCAACCCCTAAGGGAAAATCTGTACCCCACTAGGGAGTCCCTGGCCTGATTTTGAAATCATAAGCTGGCCATTTTTTTGTTATTTCCCGCCCCTTGTAGCTTTTTGCGTGCTGTCTGCTCTCTGTGTCCATCTGCTGTGTGTTCTTCTGTGTCTGTATTTGTTTGTTTTTTTTTAATTTCCCCTCCCCCCTTGCAACTTGCACGCTGCCTGCTCTCTGTGTCCGTTCACTGCACGCTTTTCTGTGTTTTCCTTTTTTTTTTTTTTTTTGCTTGTCTCCCTTTTTTGTTGCATCACCTTGCTGGGTCGGCTCTCCACATATGCAGGCGAGACTGCCTTCACAAGGAGGCCGTAGGACGCAAACCAGGGCCTCCCATATGGTACGGGACCCCAAATGATTGAGCCACAGCCGCTTCCTAAGCTGGCTAATTTTAAAGACTGAGAATAAGTTGAACCCAAATCAAAGAAGAGCAATGGGGGAAAAAAAACAAACAAACCAATAAGCAAGAGAGAGAAATTAGCCACCAGAGTAAATACACTAACATATTCGGATACCTAGACATAAGCAATAAAATTATAAGCTATACTAGGAAACAGGAAGACATGGCCCAGCCTAAAGAACAAATCAAATATCCTGAAGAGATACAGGATTTAATACAAATTATCAGTAATAATCACACAACTCTCCTAAGTCACTTCAAAGAATTTAAAGAAAACATGACTAAATAAAGAAAGGATATTAAGAAGACACTGGGAGAGCATAAAGTACGATTTGAAACATTGCAAAGAAAAGTAACAGACCTTATGGGAATGAAAGACACAATGGCTGAGATTAAAAATACATTAGAGCCAATGGGGTCTTGGTCTGGCCTGAGCTGCCCATGCTTCGCCGAGATGCTTCAGAGCATTATTAAAAATGTCTGGATCCCCATGAAGCCCTACTATACCCAAGTCTACCAGGAGATCTGGGTAGGAATGGGCTTGATGAGCCTCGTCATTTATAAAATCAGGAGTGCTGACAAAAGAAGTAAAGCTTTGAAAGCTTCAAGCCCCGCATGGAGTGCGCTTCAGACAGGAGCACGGCCACCTGTGTCCACTTGCATAGCTCTGCCAGCTGTATGCCCAAATAAACGTGTCTGTGAGCTGCCACTCTGCCTGCGGCACTGCCTCACACTCCTCCCGGGGGCACCGTGCTCTGGCAGACTGCGGGCGGAATCTCACCAGGCCCTCCCACTCCTGGGGATCCCAAGGACTGAAACATGAATTTCTCCCTTTTTGAGGAGCTGGTGATCAGGATCTGGGCATGCACTTCCTTCTGAAGCTCAATAAATGCTTGACATACAGTAACAACAAAAAAAAATACATTAGAGTAGCAGAAGGAAGGGGAGCCACAGCCATGCAGGACGAAGATGAAGTCGGAGGCGGTGCTGTGGGTAGCGCAGGTGCCCAGGACGTCCAGGGCAGCCAGAGGGGTCCCAGTGCCCCCAGCGGCCAGCGTGGTCCTGGTGGCCTTGATGGCCCTGATAATCCAGGCATTGGGGGAGAAGGGGCAGCCACAGTCAGCGGCACTCCCCCAGTCGAGAGAGTCCCACACACACCAGGACCGGGTGGAGACCCAGCACCAACAGCCGGAGGTGCTGGAGGCCGACTACTCCAGCTCACCCTCACCATGCCTTTCCCATCTCCCATGGAGGCAGAGATCGCCCGCTGGTTCCTGACCCCAAATGCCCAACTCCAGGGACCAGTTCAGAAGGAGCTCACAGTGACCAGCACCATCCTGGCTGTCCGACTGAGCGCCGAAGACCCTGAGCAACTCCGAACTTCCATTACCTCCTGTCTTGACCGGCTTTTCCTGGTGGTACGCAACATGCAGCGCTTTATTCCTCCATTTTTTGCTAAACCTCAGGCCGGGAAAGGGGGCTGAGGCCTAACTTTGCTTCCACTCCGAGGCATCCTTCCTTAGGGCACTGATTCCTAGAGGAGCTGCCACTTTATTGTTGAGGCCTACTATTTTGCCTATACTGGTTGGGTGCTCAGGACCCACTTGATTTATTTGGTACCTAAATGTCTATTAACTTCAGAAAATAAAAACCTGCTACTAAAAAAAAAAAAAAAAAATACATTAGAGGCACATAAGAGCAGATTTGAATTGCTTGAAGACAGAATTAGTGATTTCGAAGATAGAACATTTGAACTGGAAAAGATGAGAACAGAAAGAGGACAATGGGAAAAATGGAACAGAGTCTCAGGGAATTGAATGACAAAGTGGAACACACAAGCATTTGCATTACTGGTGTCCCAAAAGGAGAAAAGAATGGAAAAGTGGCAGAAAGAATATCTGAGGAAATAATGAAAACTTCCTGATCCTTATGAAGGACATAAATATCAATATCCAAGAAGGACAACACACCCCAAACAGAATAAATCCAAACAGACCTACCCTGAGACACCTACTATTCAGAATCTCAAATATCAGAGATAAAGAGAGCATCCTAAAAGCAGCAAGAGTAAAGCAAAGCATCACATACAAAGGAAACTCAGTAAGATTAAGCACCAACTTCTCATCAGAAATCATGGAAGCGAGAAGAAAGTGGCATGATGTATTTAAGTACTGAAAGAGAAAAACTGCCAGCCAAGAATTCCATAGCCCGCAAGGTGTCCTTCAAACACGAGTTCAAAGTCTTCACGGACAAACAAAAACTGACAGAATATGTTACCAAAAGACCAGATATGCAAAGATATGCAAGAGTTACTAACCAGGGGTGCTGCAGTCTGAAAGGAAAAACCAAGGGTGAGAGATTTGGAGAAGTTTATAAATGAAGATAATTAAGGAGGGTAAACTAAAGGATAAGCAGAAAAAGAACAATATGACAAGAGAGAGCCGAAGGACAAAATGAAGTAATGCCTTTATAGTAGTGACACTGAATGTTAATGGACTAAACTCCCCACTCAAAAGACATAGACTGATAGAAAGGATAAAAAAATATGAGCCGCTATATGTTGTCTACAAGAGACCCACCTCAGACATAATGACACAACCAGGTTAAAAATCAAAGGTTGGGAAAAAGGTATTCTGTACACATAGTAACCAAAAGAGCTAAAGTAGACCAGACAAATGTAAAATAACATTACAGTATATGAGCAATAATTAGTACAGCTGGCAAATTGTTTCTGTGATCAGTATTCTGTAATTTTTTTTTTACATAAAATAACCGCTTTTAATTGAGGAGGGCTGCAGAAGAGATATTTTTGGACACTTCACTGTTCTTCAACCCATTCTTATGCATATTTTTTATTAAAATAATCTATTTGGATCAATAATGATTTAGAATGACTCCAGTCGAACAAGATTTTGAATTTTTCTGCCTCATAAAATTATGAGTTGACAAACTGTTATCTGCTGTAATTCATTCCAATAAGATGTGAAGAATTCCCAAATAGGAGTTTGATTATCTAGAAAGAACTATGACCTAAATGGAAATTAAATAACTAAACCAGTGATTTATTTCATTTTTAGAGATTATTACATCCAATAGTTAGATCTGAGATATAAAAATTAGAATTATGATTTCTATATTTGAATTATTATTTACATTTATAAATGTTTGTTGCTATGCTATTTCTTATAATTGATTATATTACTCTAACCTGGTCTTGCACTCTTTTAAAATTTTTAATTTCTTTACATCTATTTTTCTATATACTTTACAATTTTACAATAAAGGACTTTTTACCAGCTAAAAAAAAGCCATTGATTATACACGTTGGATAGATCATATAGTATGTGCATATATCTCAATAAATCTGCTTAATAAACAAATAAATAAACGCACAGGAAAAGCCAGAAATAGCAGCTATGTACAGCAGGGGAAACAGAGATTGAGAGGTGAAGAATTTTGTTTGTGTTTTTTATTATTATTGAAATACTGAAAATGTTCTAATAATGACTGAAGTAATAAACACAAAACTATGTGATTATACCAAATACCACTGATTGTACACTTTGGATAAACTGTACTGATATGTATCAATAAAATTGATATGTTTGGGGGAAAAAAAAAGGACCAAACGGAAATTCTAGAACTGAAAACTACAACTGAACTTAAGAACACAGTATATGGACTTAATAGCAGACTGGACACAGCTGAGGAGAGGATTGGCATAGAAAGGTCAATAAAAAAATAGGGAGAAGCATAGAGGGGGAAAAAGGGTACAGCAAAAGTAGAAAGGAATATGAGAGACATGTGAGACATGGTAAAAATGTCTATTAAAGTACATATAAATAGCAGAAGAAAGTCAACCAAAAGCTATTTCTTCAAAGGGGCTAATAAAACTGATTTTATAAACCTACAAAATTAAGAAAGAGACAAAGCATAAATTTTTAAAAACATCAAGAAGTTTTAAGAGGGGACATTGCTACAGATCAGATATTGTAAACCCCTCTACATTTACAAATGGAAAACCTTGGGTGCCCTGAGCAAATTCCTAGGTACAATGCGTTATCTAAATTTACAGGCACAAGCAGAAATATAAAATGAGAAAAATCCTATATCTACTTTTAAAACTGAACCTGAAATTTAAAGCCTTACCCCAAACCGGATAGTTTTGCCAATGAACTCCTCCAAACATTTAAAGAAGAAAACAACAATCTTACAGGAACTTTTCCAGTAAACAGAAAAGCAAGGAACACTTTCCAACTTGTTTTATGAGATCAGCATGACTTGGATACCAAAAGCTAACAAAGACAATACTAGAAAGTAAAATTACAGGTCAATCTCGCTCATAAATACGGTTGCAAAAATTCTATATGATATTTTGGCAAATAAAAGCCAGTGAAAGGAGAAAATACTGTGATCAGGTTAGGTTGGGTTTATTCTAGAATTGAAAGGCTGGTTTGACATTTAAAAAAAAGAAAAAGAGCTAAACCACTACATCACAGAAAAATTAAATAATATCTCAAAAGTTGAAGAAAAGTCATTTAAGAAAATTTTACACCCATTTGGGACTTTTAAAAAACTCTTAGTAAAGGAAGAATAAAAGAGAACTTTCAAAATCTAATAAAGAATATCTATCAAGGGAAACGGACTTTGGCCCAGTGGTTAGGGCGTCCGTCTACCATATGGGAGGTCCGCGGTTCAAACCCCGGGCCTCCTTGACCCATGTGCAGCTGGCCATGCGCAGCGCTGATGCGCGCAAGGAGTGCCCTGCCACGCAGGGGTGTCCCCGCGTAGGGGAGCCCCATGCGCAAGGAGTGCGCCCCGTAAGGAGAGCCGCCCAGCGCGAAAGAAAGAGCAGCCTGCCCAGGAATGGCGCCGCCCACACTTTCCGTGCCGCTGACGACAACAGAAGCGGACAAAGAAACAAGACGCAGCAAATAGACACCAAGAACAGACAACCAGGGGAGGGGGGGAAATTAAATAAATAAATAAATCTTTTTAAAAAAAAAAAAAAAAAAAGAATATCTATCAAAAAACTACAACAAATACTTCATCATGAAATACTGAAAACTTTTCACCTGATATTGGGACCAAGACAAGAATACCTGTTAGCATGGATTTTATTCAACACTGTACTAGAGTTTCTAGTGGTGTGATAAAACAGGAAAAGAAAACTGATTATAGTATTTGGAAAGGGGAAAATAAATTTTCATTACCTGCAGACATAACTGTGTCTATATAGAAAAAAACAAAAGAATCTAGACATTATTGAAAATGAATTAAATTAGCAGGGTGAATACACAAAAATCAATTCTATCTCTATATACTACCAATAACAATTATATAACTTAATTTTTTAAAACTATAATTTATAATGGCATCAAAAAATATCAAGTACCTATAATTTAAATGTGCAATACCTATACACAGACAACTACAAAATAGTAAGACAAATCAAAGAAGCTCTAAATAAACGGAGGGTTACATCAAGCTCATGGATGAGAAGATCAATATTTAAAAGATATCATGGGGAGCAGATGTACTCAGTGGTTGAGTGCCTGCTTTCCACGTACAAAGTCCTGGGTTCAATCTCTGGTACCTCAAAAAAAAAAAAAGATATTGTTTTTCCCCATACTAGGCTACAGATTAAATGAAATCCCAATTAAAATCTCAGCACATTTTTTCAGAAAAGACTGCCGAACAGATTTTCAAATTTATGTGAAAATGCACAGGGCTAAAATTAGCCAAGATAATCCTGGAAACAAACAACAGTAGAGAACTTAAACTACCACTATCAAGATTGACTAGAAATCTACATTAATTTAGACAGTGCAGTACTTGTGCAAGGATGACAAAAAGACCAACTGAGCAGAAAGTTCAGAAACATATCCACGTGTATACAGTCACTTGATTTGTGAGAGAGATGCAATATGTTATACTGTAATGCACAGCAACATATGCTCAGTCAACAAAATCCATATGTTTAAAAATGCATCTTGACCCTATCTCATACCACAAATAAAAATCAATTTCAGATGGATCACAGTCTAAATGCAAAAGACTTGGCCTAACAGATTTCTTAAGATACAAACAGCATTACACATTATAGAAAAGACTGATAAATTGGACTACATTTCTGTTATCAGAAGACACCACTGAGAGAGTGAAAATAGAGTCTAAAAAAAACTACCATATCTATATGAGTTCTGAATATATAAAAACCTCTTTCGAGTCAATAAGAAACAAAACAACCCAACCGCAAATGGACCAAAAGGCTTACCCAGTCATTTCACAAAAGATGACCGAATGGCCAGTAAACACATGTGGAGCAGCTCTACCTCTACCTGTGCACTAGTCATGAGGAAGCAGCAAATCAAACCCTGTTGCAAACCTACCACCAAACACTCACCAGAACTGCTAAGAGGAAAATAACTGACGATGCCACAGGTCAAAGGGCAGATGAACAATGGATTTCTCCTATGTTCTTGGTGGTAGTATATACTGGTACAACCAACACTTCTGGCAATAGCCATAAAGGTTGAAACAATGCTTACCCTTCTATCACTCTACAATCTCACTCCTTCATATACTCCCAACAGAAATCTATACATATTTGCACCAAAAGAAAACAAACAGGAATGTTCGGGGCAGCATTTGTGAAAACAGGAAACAGACCAAATGCCCACAAGCAGTATAAATGCATTAAGATATAGCCATATATATCGGATTACTAGACAGCAAATAAGAATGAACAAAGCTACATAAAATAAGGACAAGTCTCACAAACATAATGCTCATTGAAAGAATCAAGAAACAAGATACAAATTTTTTATTTCATGTGCCATAAAGTCAAGAACATACGAAAGTAATCAAAGATGAAAAGCCAAAACTGTGGTTATCTTTGGGGGATATTTACTGGGAGTAGGTGGGAGAAGGCTTCTGGGAAGCTGGTAATTTCTATTTTTCGATTTGGGTGAATCACAGAGAGTGGTGTAACACACTCCTACATGAGTGTGTTAACTTTGTAAAAAATTTGCTGAGGTGTACTTTTTAAATTTGTATACTTTTCTGATACACATCATACTTCAATTTTTTTTTTTTAAAGTATGCTGTTACTTGCCTACATAATGTACCAGGAATACAAATGCATTTTCTTTATCCATATGCTATCTGGCCACACTATTAGCCAACAAAAACGAGACAAATTCCAGGAAAGGGACAGGTCCAAAAAAAGGTTACTTCATGGTTACCATGTTTCTGAAATGCTAGAATCAGGTGCTCAGATGATGATCCACTAACATCATCACATTATACAGTGACTAAGGCATTTCCAGGCTACTTCACTAAGTAGCAGCTAGAGACACATGACTGTGCAACCGCCTCACCTAACTAGTATGAGGACCACCACTGCAGGAGACTCACCTGTCCAACCCCTAACATACACACACTCCATATTATGTCCTTTGCGTCCGTTCTTTCAAAAAACTACACTTTGCTATATGCAGCTCAAATTACCTGAAAGCAAAGACCATTATAAAAAAAAAAAAGATTTCCAAATACGATAAAATCCTAGTAAAACATAATAATTTGGTCAATTATTTTAAGTTTGTGGTAATAAAAACTGATAAACCCAGTAATTTATAAGCATCTGAGAAAAAAACATAGTGACTATCTAATCCAAAAAAAAGGAATATATAACACTAACATCATATTTTTGTTGCTAAAAAGGAAATCCAAATATTTGGCTTATCAATCTTTCAAGAGAACTGACTAAAGCCAACAAATGCATTAAGGCCAATAATTATTAATTTACTAATTTATCACGGCAGATCCATCATGAAAGTATAAATGTATGTTTATTCAGGTCTACCCAAAAGCACCTTAAAGGTGCATTCTCTGACTAAGCACCTAGATGTCTCTGAAACACCTAAGTAACCCACTCATCTCTCACTACACGCTGGGCCAGAGCTTACACTTTTCTAGTTTTAACACTTTCTCCTTTTATTATCATTAAGTCCTCAATGAATTCCATTAGGAAAGGTTTTGAAACACTGGTCCAAAGGCAATAAACTTCAGGAGTAAGAACTTCAGGGTGATTTTAAGCTTTATAATTCTCATCTGCCAAGGAAAAAGTTCCTAAGAAGTCAATCTCCAGTATTCCACCCCTCTAAAACAAACTGGATTCACAGGACACAGATGTTGTGGTAAATGCAGGCTTTAGAAACACTTTTCTGTGAAATTAATCTTATCTTCCTATAACTTTCATTAGAAATTGGAAATACACTTTTGACAAAAACAAACAAGGAAGCGGACTTGGCCCAATGAACAGGGCATCCGCCTACCACATGGGAGGTTCGCAGTTCAAACCTCGGCCTCCTTGACCCGTGTGGAGCTGGCCCATGCGCAGTGCTGATGCGCACAAGGAGTGCCACGCAGGGTTGTCCCCCATGTAGGGGAGCCCCACGCGCAAGGAATGCACCCCGTAAGGAGAGCTGCCCAGCGTGAAACAAAGTGCAGCCTGCTCAGGAATGGCGCCGCACACACGGAGAGCTGACACACGAGATGACTCAATAAAAAAAAATACAGATCCCCGGTCCCCAATAGGGATAGGAGCGGTCACAGAAGAACATGCAACGAATGGACACAGAGAACAGACAACTAGGGAGGAGGGGAAAGGGAAGACAAAGAAAAAAATAAATAAATCTTTAAAAAAAAAAGAACAACAAAAAAAATCAAGTTTATGACAAGAGACCTGAAGGTACCACAGAGCTTGACTACTTTATGGTCTTTTTCAAAAACTCTGAAGCACTTTCCCAAATCTAAGTAATTCCTTCTACTGAGTCAAGGATAAGATGAGAACGACAGGGTATTTTCACATGACTTGAAAGTACAGTAGAGTTTGTTCTCCCTGAGAAGTTTAAAACTATCTAGTCTAAACCTTCTATCCACATCTGATTTATAATCACCAGAAACCACCATTCAGTTAGTTAGACAAAATATAAATCTAAAGTATTAGCAGGGCCACCATCAAAAAAATAAAAAAAGAGAAGCATGTGGTGGTTAGAATGGGAAGTTTCCAGCTGAAAGCACCCTTACCTGTGGAAGTGCAGTATTGAGCTGTCTCTGCAAAGAATCTCTCTCGTGGCCGACCTCATGCAGCCTCCCCTGGGTTAGAGCCAGCGTCTCCTGCGTCTCCCTCAGTGTGTCCAGAAGGCGATCCCTCTCTTCCAGCATGGAGACCATCAACTGTTCGAAATGGGAGTCTGTGTCTGGCTGTGAAGGAGAACCAGATCCATGGCTCCCCCCTCCTCCAGGGGGGCCTTCAGCCTCACTGATGGTCGGCATCACCTCACACATCATCTTGAAAAGAAAGCCCCAGAAGGCAGTCAGTCACTAGGTGCAACACACAAGGTACCCCACATCTGCTCCCTTACAGGTATCTGTAGCTGACGAATGAGAAGCGACCACCTTGTAGTTCTCAGGCCCGTTAGGCTTCCTGCACAAACAAGTCGTTAAAACACAAAGGCACAAGTCCTAAGTGCAGTGACACAGAGAAAGAAAGAGTAAAGAACTAACGCTGCGGCATTTCGTCCGCAAGGCTATTATTTTCATTGTTGTTGAAAACAACTGTGCTTCTTAACCGATTGTGTTTTGTTTTCTATTTCCCGGTGGGGGAGAGAAAGTCAAAACACATGCTACCCTATCATTTTTTTTTTTTTTCAGGGAAAGCACAGAAGGAGCATACAGCCAGTAAAACTGACAAGTACAAAATCCACTGGGCATCTCACAGGAATGTGTGCAGTCAGCTCCTGGGAAGGACTGGCGGCTCCCAGAAGTCTGGGGCTGCATGTGGTGAGCGGGGAAGAGAACAGGACTCGTGCAGGGCTGGGAGAGGTAGTGTTCAATGGCTGCGATGGTCGGTCAGTCGACCTAACTTACGTAAGTTTTCAGCACGCGCGCGTGCACACACACACACACACGCAAAATTCCACAATGGGCATATAGCAGGTCATATAGCGCCGGACGGCTGGGGTTAAGGAAAAGTGAAAGATGAGATTATGAGAGACTGTTAAGTGTCGCAAACATAAAGACGGGGCGAGGGGAGCCGGCCGCTCCCGAGTTTCCGGACTGCGTCTCGGGGCGCCACGGACCCCCGTGGGAGCTGCCCAAGACGGCGCACCTGGCGGTGCTCAGGCCCTCAAGTCACTTCCCGCGTCAGGTGCCGCAGCAGCCCCGGACCCCGGGTGCCGAAGGCCACTGACACCGCGAGCCCTCCCGGGTCGGGCTCCGCGCAGCCACAGGTCGCCTCCCCCGGGGTCGCCGGGTTCAGGGAAGGGGGGTGCTCGTCAGCCCCAGAGCCCGGTCCCTCGGGGCCGGCGGGCGCGTCCCCCGGAGGGTCCCGCGGGCGCTCGCCGCGGGCCTCGCCCCCGGCCCCAGGCGCGCCCCGTACGCCGACCCTGCCCCCGGGGCTCCCGTTTAAAGGGCCGCGCAGCCCGGCGGCGCGGAAGGGGCAGCTGCCCACGCCGGGGTCCGGGGTGCGGGGGTTCGCGGCGGCGCGCGGGGACCACCCCGGCCCGCGGCGCCCCCCGCCGCCTCAGGCTCCCGGTTCCCTTACCTTGGCGCCGGCGGGAGCGGGCGAGGAGGCTCCGCGGCGGCTGCGGGCGGCTGCTCGCTCCGGGCGAGCTCAGGGGCCGACGAAGGCAGCCCGCGCCCGGCGCCCGCCCGCCGACGCCCGCAGCCCCGGGCCCGCCGCCCCCAGTCACTAAGGCCGGCCGGCGGCCGGACACTGGAGGAGCGGAGGAGGAGCGGGCCCGGCCTGCGCGTCACCGGCGTCAACGTGCCCGACGTCGGGCGCGCCGGCGCGAGCGTCGGCGCCGGGGGCGGGCTCGTGGCACGCGCGGCCCAGTGCGCAAGCGCCGCCTCCTCGGGTTGGGGGCGGGCGGGCGCCTTCCGAGCGCTGATTGGCTGGGCGCGACAGAAGCCCCGCCTCAGGCCCCGCCCCTCAGCGGTCGCGGTGCGGACGCCGCTCCGAGCGCAGCTCCTCAGCCGGGAACGCGTCTCGACGCCTCGGCCTGTCCCCGGTCTCGCTCCCCAGCCTCCCCGACAGCGGGGGACTTCAGTGAGCAGCCGCGGCGTATCCGTGTTCTCCGGGCGTCACTTCTGAGTTCGCCTCTCTCTAGCGAGAGGCGGTTAATTCCCGCTTTGGAGAGGCGCGAACCCGGGCTCGGGGCCTGGAGTATTGCCTCCTCTGACCTAGTCCTTACCGGGCTCGGAGGGACGCGGTTTCCACGCAACACTCCGTTGATTGACTCTGCCTGTTGTACCTGGGGAGGCGCCGCGGGGAGAGAGCGGGTGGTGGGGCCGGCCACAACTGGGTCAACGCCGGCCCTGCGGGCAGCCCCCCGGGACTCAGCCCCCATCTGTCCTGTGGGGAAATGAGTCGGCCCTACCCGCGAGGCGCTTGTCACTGGTGGTCCTTTTCACCCTTCCTCCTGCAGACGTCTTTAAGGGCCTCCTCGGGGCCAGGGCCAGTGCTAGGTGTTGCGGATTCAGAGATTAATAAGTACACCTTTAATAAAGCAGATGCTGCCCCCTCAGGATTTGACCCCCAGATTACAGGCTTTGCAAACCAAGTGTCAGGACATCATTGCCGCTCACCACTTGTCAGGCTGGAGGAAGGCAGCCCCTGAACTATCCAGCTCTGAGGAAAGGCTGCACGGGAAGGGGGGAAGGGGAGCGAGGGAACCCGTCCCTTGTGATTCCCAGCTGTGAGCTCACCAGGAGCAGGTGCTCCCTTTGGCTTTCTTAACTTCTCCGAGTCCAGTATCACACCTTGCCTCCATCTTTTCTTTCTTTCAATAAACAATTATTGAGTAACTACACATGAATGTGAATTTTCACCTCTGGCCCTCCGCTTTTTACTGTTTTGTAATGATAAGGACAACCACAAGTCTATAGGGTGTCATTTTAGTTTCCTGGGCTGTTTAAAGCAGAAACTGTGAAATGAGTCAGTTTAAACAATGAGTATTTATTAGCTGACGTTTTGAGGCCGTGCAAATGTGCAAATTAATGTATCATCAAGGCAGTACTTCCTGAAGACCGGCTGCCAGTGATTCTTGGCTCCTCTGCCACATGGCAATGCACATGGGAGTGTCTGCTGGTCTCTACTTTCTCTTCCAGGTTTCCTTGCTTTCAGCTTCTTTGGGTTTTCTTTTTCTCTATATATTCATTGTCTTTATTTTCTTTTTTAAAAGATGCATGTACTTATTTACTACTCCCCACCCCCACTCATTGTTTGCACTTCCTGTCTGCTTGTCTTTTTTTTTCCCCCTTTTTTTTTAGGAGGCACCAGAACCAAACCTGGGGAGAAGCGAACTTGGCCCAGTGGTTAGGGCATCCGTCTACCACACAGGAGGTCTGCGGTTCAAACCCCGGGCCCTCCTTGACCCGTGTGGAGCTGGCCCATGCGCAGCGCTAATGTGGGCCAGGAGTGCCCTGCCACGCAGGGGTGTCCCCACATAGGAGAGTCCCACGCGCAAGGAGTGTACCCCATAAGGAGAGCCACCCAGCTCAAAAGAAAGTGCAGCCTGCCTAAGAATGGCGCTGCACACGAGGAGAACTGATGCAACAAGATGATGCAACAAAAAGAAACACAGATTCCTGGTGCCCTTGATAAGGATAGAAGCGGTCACAGAAGAACATACAGTGAATGGGCACAGAGAGCAGACAACTGGGTGGGGGGGAAGGGGAGAGAAATAAATTTTTTTAAAAATAAACCTTAAAAAAAAAAAGAACCAAACCTGGGGCCTCCCACGTGTGAGGGAGGTGCCTAATTGCTTGAGCCACTCCACTCCCTAGGCATTCTCTTTATAAAGGATACCAGCAGTAGGATTAAGCCCCGTCCTGAATGAGGTGGCTCATACCTTTACTGAAGTAGTCTCATCAAAAGATCCTACTTACAATGAGTTTACACCACAGGACTTAATTAGATTTAAAAACATTTTTCTGGGCTACACACAACTCCAAACCAGCACAGGTGTTCTACAGGTACCATTTCCACCTCCACACACCTACAATTCAGGGTCAGTTCGCCTATCCAGGTCTGGAACAGAGAGCACTTTCTAGCTCTCCTCAGGTGTACCTGCGTAATTCATCCAGCCCATATTTACACCCTTGCTCATAAAATACCTGTCTCCTAAGAAAGAGGCACAATACCAGATTTTGATTCAGCAGGGTAGCCCATCCGTTCATTCAATGAGTGTTTATAGAACACAAGTGAAACAGGCAGTGGCTTAGGCTCTAGGAACTCAATTCTGCCTAAGACTCCTCTCCACCCCAAGAAGTCCACAGCTTGGAGGGAAGTTGACGGCACGGGCCATGAGAATGCCTGTCCTATAAACTACGTATGACCTGGTGGTGTGAGGCCACGGAGAAGGGAGGAACCAACCCTCCAGCCAGCATCTCAGAGGCTTTGCAGGGAGGAGCATATGAGCTGGAGCTTGAAGGGTGAGTTTTTCAAGCAGAGAAGGAAGCAGCTCACTTGGTCTAGCTCCAGGAAAATGAGAATCCCCATTTTCATTCACTTTCATCCATTTTATGTCCCCAAATCACAAAATCAGGAAGAGGAAAAATGGCCAAGAAAAAGACTGGTTAGGGAAGCAGATGTGGCTCAAGCAATTGGGCTCCATCTACCATATAGGGGGTCCAGGGTTCAATTCCCGGGGCTTCCTGGTGAAGGCAAGCTGGCCCCAGCAGAGAACTGGCACAGCAAGACGATGCAACAAAAAAGAGAGGAGAGAATAAGAGACACAGCAGACCAGGGAGCTAAGGTGGCATAAGAGATTGAGCACCTCTCTCCCACTCTGGAAGGTCCCAGGATCAGTTCCCAGTGCCCCCTAAAGAGAAGACAAGCAGGCACAGAAGAATGCACAGTGAACAGACACAGAGAGCAGACAAAGGGGCGGGGAGTGGGGGAATAAATAAATCTTAAAAAAAAAGAGTGGTTAAACCACTGTACTTGCAAATGACACAGTACTTTGTAACATTAACAATATAGAAAGGTAAGGCAGGCAAAAAATTTATCCCCTGGTTGGGGTGGAAGTTAAACAACCATAAGTGTCTGTGTACATAATGGACATACACTAATATGTAAATGCTACTTTAATTATTTTAAATGGGAAAAAATTTTAAGCAAATTGCAGTGTGATCCCAAATTTGAAAAAGAGAGTATGTAAGTGGAACATATATTATGTAAAATTTTTTGTATATTGAAAGTCTAGAATGTTATTAAATAAGTGGTAAGTGTTAATAAAATGAATTTATTTTATTAAATGAAATAGTTTAGAAAAGCTAAATTAAAACGTCTCAAATTTCTAAAAGAAAAATATATGTCTACATATGAACATATTTTATTGTATTCAAAATTTTTTTTCCTGGAGATAGATACATCAGAATGTTGGCAGTGGTTATCTTTGAGTGGAACTATGGGTAGTTTTAAAAAAAAATTTTATTATAGAAGTTTTGGTTTTATAGAACAATCACACATAAAATACAATATTCCCATACACCACCTCACTACCAATACCTTGCCTTGGTGTGTAACACTTGTTACTGTGGGTAGTTTTTATTTCTTTCTTTGTGATAGTCTGTATTTTCCAGATATTTTATCATGAATGTGCATTATTTTTATCATAAGGAGGGGAAAAATGAATGTTACTTTAATAAAGCCTTGGTGAAAAAGTGTGTCAACTCGATCAGATAATTGTACCCAGTTATTTGGTCAAGCAAGCACTGGGCTAACTGTAATACAAGGGCATTTATGGATTTTAGTCACCATTGACTTTACTGCAGTGGTAAATCATAGATAGCTGGTCATAATTACATCCTTCAGGGAGATTGCCATCAGCAAGGAATGACCCTTAACCCAATCAGCTGAATGCCTTAAAAGGGAAAGTGATTCCAGCATTGAGAGAGAATTTCCCAGCTCGTCTTTGGACAGCCAACATCTCCCAGAACTTGTCAAGAACTTTAACTGGACTTTCATTGCACCCCCTGGTTGTAGCCTGCCTGCGAACCTGGACTTGTGCACCCCCACAGCTGCATGAGAGACTCTTACAGAATTGCATGCGTTGACAGATATCTCTTGTTGATTCTGTTTCCCTAGAGAACCCTGCCGAATACAGAAAGAAACATGGAGAATCGCTTTTAGGAAGCTAAATGACTTTTCAATGAAGTTATTTCTATCCCACCCAGCTAAATTATATCCCAGAATTATTTAGCTGGAAAACCTTTCAGAGATTACACAGCATCCTTATAAGGCTCAGCAAAACCATGAAGATGGAAAATGATGTTTTCACCCCAATTCTTCTATACAAGGCTTGAAAAAATGTGGAGAGGACATTTTTGTCAGAGTTGCTTGCTTGGCTTCAGCTTCTGCTGCCCAGTCGCCAGCCTGGAAACCTGAACATGCCTCAGCGGTGATGACAGTCAAGAGAGCGTGGTTAGTTGTCGACCAGGAGCACAGCCAGAGCCCTTCTCCCTCCTCGAAAAGTGAGCGAGCTGGCTGCCAGGAGGAGCCTCCTGCTGAGGTCAGGAAGACATACTCAAGCACGGTTTGATGAGTGTGCGGCAGGAAGGTCTGAGCTGGGACAGGCCCGTTTGGGAGCTGTTGGATGATGCGTCCTTCCCTCAAAGATGAGGAAACTAGGCCCAGGTTTGCAAAACTGACTTGCCCACAGGCACTGTACTAGTCTGGGGGCAAAGGTGGGGCTGGAGCCACCAGAACCTGGGCTCCCATCCAGGCCAGGCGCCAAGTTGTCATGGCCACGGAGTGGTCTCTCAAAAGGATGGCCAAAGAGCAAGCATTGATCAGTGGGCCCCAGGGCAGCCCACGGCTCCAGGGCAGGAGGCGGGCGCCCCGAGCCTCCTCGGCTTGGCCACGGCAGCTCTTAGCGTCAGCCTTGTCGGGGTTTCCCACACGTGTTCTCCTAAGGCAGAGAGCCCCAAATGAGGAGAAGGGGAACAAATGAGCCCCAACATTTTACCTACTCATCTCATTCAATTCTTAAAATTTTTTTTTAAGATGTATTTATTTATTTACGCCCCGCCTTGCGGCTTGTTCCTCTCTTTGCTGTCTCTTCTCTGTGTCCATTCACTACGCATTTTTTCTGTATCTGCTTGTCTCCCTTTGTCGCGTCATCTTGCTCTGCCAGCTCCCTGCAGCGCACGGGCCATCAGCTCTCCGGGGCACGCGGGCCAGCTTTGTTCACACAGAGGGCCCGGGACACAAACCCAGGGCCTCCCATGTGGTAGACGGGAGCCCAACTGACTGAGCCACGGCCGCTTCCCTCACCCAAGTCTTAAAACCGTTGCCCGCAGTTCCTCTCTTCTTAACGTTTCGCAGAAGAGGAAGGTAAGTTCTCAGCGGCCTCCAGGCAGGGGAGACCATCGACCTCGTGCTCTGTGCCCTTGGCAGGTCCATGTATCGTCAGAAGCCAACTCATTGAATTTTTGTCTCACCCACAAGCCCGTCATAAGCGTGGTTAGTGCGCATCAGTCCCCGGGAGCGTGGACACCTCCGGGTGAACTGGTGAGGAAATCACCTTAGTGCGCGGTTCATAAAATCCCCTCTCCCTGCGTAGCCTCTCCTGGTCCTCGGGAGGGCGGCCCACTGCGGGTGGGAACCCAGAGCGCAGAGCCACGGGCCATGTGTCCAGCACCCACAGCTCCTAGCTTGGTGGAGGTGGGGTGGCACCCAGGACACTGCCACCTCCAGGACCCAGAGCCAGGGCGGGAGCGCCTGGGTCAGTGGCAGGGGGTGTACGGATTACCCCGGCAGGGTGCCAGCCTGGGCGCTCAGGGCCCTGCCCTGCCCGGGCATACAGGTTTTGCCGCGTTCACCCACTTAATTACGGTGCCAAGGCCCCTCCTACGCCCCTGCGGCTTGCCTCTCCTGACAGCCTCGCTGCGCTCATCTCATCACAGCGCCAGACAAAGGGGGCCCACGTCGGCCTTGACCTCGGGCAACGTCCCTGGCCTAGGCCAAGCCTCCACCTCCCCATCTGTCGCATGGGGTTAGTAACGCCCACACAAGCCACCACACTGGGATGTTGTGAGGCTCCCGGGGCTGGAAAATAAGAGCCAGCTCGCTCCCAGCCAGGCCCCTCTTCCCTTCTTCCCTCTTCAAAGGTCCCTTCCTCGCAGAGGCTGTAAAGTGGACCCTGGAGCTGGGTGGCCTGTTTCAAACCTTGACTCTACTCCTTTTGGCTAGTGCTGTGCACTCTTAGATAAGATGCTTGCCCTCTCTGGACCTCCACTCCCCCGTTTGTAAAGCAAAGATGATACCACCTGCTAGGACTGCTGTGAGGGTTAGGGAGCCGGGAGCACTACGCAAGCCATCCCTGCTGTCACCAGCAGAACTCCCTTTGATTTGGGGCCGTGTGTCCGTCCTCTCCCTTCCTGCCCCAAGTGAATCAGGCTTGGTCTAAGCCAGACTCTGGCATCACCTCCACCTTGGCCACCAATGGGCTAGGAGTGGGCCCGGGGCCCCGCTCTGACCAATGGACGGAAGGGGAGGTGGGCAGGGCCCTCACGGGGTGGGGACAGCCAGTGGCCTCTGCCGTCAGCGGGAGGAACAGAGCTGAGCCCACAAGGCACAATGCTCCCCTAGTATTTCCACATGGGAATTCCTTCCTGCTATGTCTCAGAAAATTCATGTTTTCCGAAGCCTGTAAAGGGAGAAAAATTAGTCCAGAAATGGAAAAAAAGGGGGAAAGTGTTTTAATTCTCTCGTGAGAATTAAACCTGGCAGTCAACACAGAGAAACTACTGGCTCAACAGAATCCACGGACGCTGAGTCAAAGCAGGGGCAGAAAATGCTGGAGTCCAAGGTTAAGGTCAACATTTCCCCAACCAGGCCGGGGGCACCTGGGAGATAAGAGCTGCGCTCTCATCGGGCAGCCCCTCCTGCAGCCTCAGCCCTGCTCCCAGCCCTGTGGCCTCAGCCCTGTCTCTGCTAACATCAAGTCACACTTGGAAAGAAAATCGCTCTCATGCATTTATACACATAGTATACTTTATGCAAACCCTGATAGAAAATCCTCAGATCAGCTGTTTCAGCAAGGGGTTCTATGTGGTGCCATGAACTCTGCTAAGATAGCGCAATGTTACATTATTTAGATACCACCCATAACATTTGCTGGAGTATTCCAGTATCTGAATGTTCACTACATGCTTTGATTTTTTAATAAAGCAGCCAGAACACTTTACCCATTAAAAAAAAAAAAGTAACTCGTACCCTCCCTATTGCCAAAGTTGAAGACGCTTTCAGAGACACTTCTAAAACGTTGACCAAGCGAAGCGAATGTGGCTCAACTGATAGAGCATCCACCTACCATATAGGAGGTCCAGGGTTCAAACCCTGGGCCTCCTGACCTGTGTGGAGCTGGCTCACGTGCAGTGCTGATGCATGCAAGGAGTGCCCTGCCACGCAGGGGTGTCCCCTGTGTAGGGGAGCCCCACACGCAAGGAGTGCGCCCCGCAAGGAGAGCCGCCCAGGGTGAAAAAAGCACCACCTACCAGGAGTGGCGCCGCACACACGGAGAGCTGATGCAGCAAGATGACACAACAAAAAGAGACACAGATTCCTGGTGCCGCTGACAGGAATGCAGGTGGACACAGAAGAACACACAGCAAATGGACACAGAGAGCAGACAATGGGGGGCGGGGAAGGAGAGAGAAATTTAAAAATTAAAAAATAAATAAAACGTTGAGCAACATCAATGTCAAATGAAAAAAGTTTTTTCTACGACTGGAATATTTGTCATGAAACAAAGATCAGAACAACTGGATACAGCAATTAATGTTCTAAATATTAAATGTTTGGGGGTCAAAGTATCCAACAATGGATGAATAGAGAAACAAAATGTGGTCTATTGGTAAAATGGAATATTAAACAATATTTAGAAAGAATGAAGCCCTGATGCACGTGACGATGTGGATGAACCTTGAAGACATTGTGTTTAGTGAAATAAGCCAGACACGAAAGGATGAACAGTGTCAAGCTCACTGATATGAAATAGTTAGAATATCCATATTCATAAAGTCAGAAACTAGAATACAGGCAACAAGGGGCTGGGGTGGGGACTGGGAGTTCATGCTCAGTGGGTACAGAGGTTCTGTTTGGGGTGTCGGAAGAGTTTTGGTGATGGATGATGGTGATGGTAGCACGACACTATGAATGTAATTAGCACCACTGAATTACGCACACAAAAGTAGTTAGAATGGGGATTTATTTTACATTGTGTTTGTGTTATTAGAATAAGAAGTTAAAAACAAACAAGCATAGAACTGTACAACACAATGAGTGAACCCTAATGTAAACTATGGACTATAGTAAATAATGTAATTACAATCATAATTTTTCTTCAGTTATAACAAAGTTTCCTCACTAACACAAAATGTTAATAGGGAAAACTGGGGGGAGGATGTATATGGGAACTGTACTTTCTGCATGGTTTTTCTGAAAACCTGCAACTATTGCTTTCATAAAAATCAAATAAAAAATATTTGTGGAATTACCTTTAAATTTGAAAATAATTTTATTTGGCCTTTATTTAGCCTTAATGATCCTGTCTTTTTTTTTTGGAGGAACTGGGGATTGAACCTAGGACCTCACACGTGGGAAGCAGATGCTCAACCACTGAACTTCATCTGCTCCCCAAGAGAGCTGGTTTTTTTACTTGTTTGTTTTTAGGAGGTACAAGGGATAGAACCCAGGACCTCGTACATGTTAAACAGGCGCTCAACCACTTGAGCTACATCTGCTCCCCTGATCCTGCCTTTTAATGTTTTCTGTGATCAAAGGCCTATATCCAATAGAGATAATTTTTATACGTCATTAAAATATATGCTATTGGGAAGCGGATGTGGCTCAAGCACTTGGGCACCCACCTACCACATGGGAGGTCCTGGGTTCGGTTCCTGGTGCCTCCTGAGGAAGACAAGCATGGCAGTGCGCTGACGTGATGGGCTGGGCACAATGAGATGATGCAGTGAGGTGACAGTATGAGGAAAAACAATGAGAGACCAGAAAAGCAGGGTGCAGAGGTGGCTGAAGCAATTGGCACCTGCCTCCCCATGGGAGGTCCCAGGTTCAGTTCCCGGTGCCTCCTGAAAAAAAAAAAGACGACCAGCAGACATAGCACACAGTGAGCAGACACAGCAGACAGTGAGCACCGACAACAAAGCCGGGGGAGAAATGAAAAAACATTAACCCCACAGTGCCAACAAGAATCCGTTAATCATACCAGGAAAGGAGGAAATGTGTGTGGGACCATGTTGTGGGGGGTCAGAGAGAACCATTTCCAAAAACAATAAGACTAGAATAAATATTTTTAAAATAAATAAAATATACGATATTTTCACAGTGTATTGGCTTATAATAATAAACTGAGTGTCTATGATTTTTAAGAGCAGACCTCTGAAACTACTCACCACGGTCACACATAATTATTTAAAAGCACGTAAACACAGTGTTATGAAAATTACAGAATAATTGATTGTTCTGGAAGTTCTGGGATTTCTTGTTTCCAAATCTCAAAGACGACCATCTGTTGGGAATTTGGAAGCAGTGATTGCTGACGCAGACAAAAGAGGGTGCCACTGAGGGGCTGCGTTTGGGGAACCAGCCTCCACCCGATCCTCTGCCTGGACACAGAACGTGCATGTCGTTAAGGCACCTTCAGCAGGTGACCGTGGTACAACCAGAAAGCCTCTTCCCTTCTGCTTGACACTTCTTTAGAGTGTCCCTAACTTTGACAGGTGAGGTTACGGCCACCGTTAGATGTCCTCATTCATTCGTTCAACAAACATTACAATGCTGAGCCACTTTATGCCGGCACCCGGCCAGGTGCTGGAAATACACCCATAAATCAAGACATCAGGATTCCTCTTCTAGGTGGAGAAACAGTTGAATAAGCAAAAACCTTGCACCCGGTTTGAAAATAGAAAGTGCTGCGGCCAAGGACGGCTCCTCCGACAGGCTCTGGTTCCCTGGCCCCGCTAGGCTGCGGCTGAGTGGAGGTTGCCCCAAGTCTCGGCTCATTCTTCCTAGAGGGACCCTAACCTGCTGTGCCTCCCTCGCAGGTGAAAGGAAATGAGCCCCTGGGGCGGGGCCCCAGAGAAGGGGACGGGCTCAGCTCAGGGCAGAGGAACTGACAACCCCCTTGTCACATTCTGGGTCTTGCTCTCAGAGGGTCAGTTTCTTGAGCTGGCCCGCTCACACCACGTTCAAGTGGAATGGGAGGCTGAGCATCTCCTGGGAAAGAAGGAAGAACTTTCCATGTGAAAATGGAAAGTCAAGGCTGAAGGAGTTGGGTGGGTTCATCTGTGGATGAGTAGGTGAGCAGTGGAATATCAGTCGGCCATAAAAAGGAACGGGGGCAGCAGACTTGACCCAGTGGACAGGGCGTCCGTCTACCACATGGGAGGTTCCCGGTTCAAACCCCTGGCCTCCTTGACCCGCGTGGAGCTGGCCCACGCGCAGTGCTGATGCGCGCAAGGAGTGCCCTGCCACGCAGGGGTGTCCCCACATAGGGGAGCCCCACGCGCAAGGATTGCGCCCCGTAAGGAGAGTCGCCCAGCGCGAAGGAAAGTGCAGCCTGCCCAGGAATGGTGCCGCACACACGGAGAGCTGATGCAGCAAGATGATGCAACAAAAAGAAACAGATTTCCGTGCCGCTGACAACAACAGAAGCGGACAAAGAAGAACACGCAGCAAATGGACACAGAGAACAGACAACAGGGGCAGGGGGGCGGGGGGGGGGGGGAAGGGGAGAGAAATAAATAAAAAATAAATCTTTAAAAAAAAAGGAACGGGTTCTGCTACAGGGGCAGCATGCGTAAGTCTTGAAGACGTCGGGTTGCGCAAAATGAGCCTGACACCCAAGGGCAAATATCGTATGATTCCACTTCTATGACTCACCTAGAATAGGCAAGCTCCTAGAGACAAGGTCGATCCAAGGTTAGCCGGGGCTGGGGGGCGGGTGACGAAAGTGCTCTGGCACCCGCCGGTGGTGATGGCAGCACAACATAATGCCACTGAACGGCGCACTGAAGGTGGTCCAAACGGCGAATATGACAGTATATGTACTTCATAACATTAAGAATCGTTGGGTGGCTCTGAGCAAACGTGAGAAGCAAACTCTGCCCACACACCCAGGGAATTGATCTCCCACGAACGGAGCCCCCTCGGCCTGCTCGTGTCACGCCTGCACCCCTCTACTGTCCTGCACACCCCCCACCTTGGAAGCCCTCCGAAGCCTTGGCCAGGGGGCCCGCGCGCCGGCACCTGCTCCTGCCCCGGGGTGACGGGCCGGTGGCGCTCGGCGTGCCCAGGCCGGGTGGAGAAGGCTGCCCACCCCACGCCTGCGGTGCGGGCAAGAGAAGCGCAAAGGCCTCTTTCCCGGGGAGGGGAGAAGGAATTATCCTTTTTGAACATTCGGCTGGAAATACGTAGTTCTGAGGAATGCTTCTCTTAAGCCAGGGCAGGCAGCCGGTGCCTGTGCACCCACGAGGCCGTGAGGGCCCCGGAGAACGAGAAGGGCGTTGGTGGCGGCTGCGAGCGGCAGAGCCGTGCAGGGGAGGGACCCAGCTGCGCCTGGAGCAGTGAGGCCCCGCCGTGGCCAAGCAGCACGGCAGGGACCACGGCGGGGACCACGGCGGGGACCACAGCAGGGACACGGTGAGCTGTGGGTGCTGCCGCCCCCGTTTCCAAGAACCAGCGCCCGAGGGGCACCCGCCCCCCAGCCCGGGTTCCAGGCCTGCCCAGCCCTCAGCCACTTGCCCTCCTGGCAGCACAACCTTACAGTGGGGTGGGGACCGTCCTCGCGGCTTCCCGGCGCTGGAGGGTCTCTGTGCTGGGGCCAGAGGCAGGAGCCTCGCCGGCTCACCCCCCCTCATGGCCCGCAGCGCCAGGGCAGCCATCCGTCCGTCCGTCTGCCTGCCTGGCCTGTTCAGCACGGCCTCCCTAGCGCCGGCGCCTCCCATGGTGACGAGGCCAGGGGCAGTGACCGCCCCCTCTGGGGCTCTCGGCCACAGTAGGACAGATCCAGCCACCAAGCCACGTGCTGTTCCGTCCTCCCAGGCTGGCTGGACGCCTGCCAGGGCCCGGCCCACCCTGCAGTCCCCTTTGCCCAGGCCCAGGAGTGCCCGTGCCGCCTGCCGTGGGCCCCGCTCACTCAGCCCCGGGTTCTCCAGGGCCGAGTGCGGGCCAGGTGCTGGGGAAGCCGTGCCCAGCGGGACGGGGAGGCGCCTTGGGCAAGCCATTATCCCGCGATGGCTTTCATTACAGCAAGCGTCGTGCCCCAAAGCACAAGCGCTGGGTGCCAGCAGCTGACTAGGCTGATGGGGGAGGGCCCTGGGGCCGGGGTCCCGCACCTGGGACGTGCCCCGCAGCACCAAGAGCAGCTGGCACAGCCGTGCTCCCAGCGGCACTAGCCACCATCCCCCGAAGGTGGAAGCAGCCTGGTCCACCGCCAGGAGTGGAGAAGCAAGGAGTGCTCGACCCACGCAATGGGCCGTGAGCGGCAAAGAGGAGGGTGCAGCGCCGGTGTGTGCCACCGCCCGGGGGGGGGCCTCTAGTGCCTTAGCTGTGAAGGAAGCGGACGCAAGAGGCTACGTCGTGCGTGACTCCACGTCCATAAAGTACCCAGAATCGGTGACTGCTCAGAGAGCGAGCCAAGGGTGGCGGGTGCTTGCTGTGGCGCATGGCAGTGCTTTGGAACTAGCTGGAGGTGGCGGTGGCACAAATTCTGGATGTTCGAAATGCTACTGGTTTGTGCACTTCAAAACGATTAACTGAATGTCATGTGAATTGCACCTCAGCTACCTCCTTTAAGAAAAAGAAAAGGTGGGGAGAGGCACAGGATCTGGGGGCGGGGCTGAGCTCCTTTCCAGCGCGTTCTCGCCTGTGCCTTAGGGAAGCTCTCCAAAGCGCTCTGAGCCTCAGTTTCCTCCTTGGCCACGGGGGCAGTAACGGTGCCTCCTTGCAGGAGGTGGGCCTGCTTTATCAATCCCCAAGGACCCTGGGGTGGGACCCAGTGGGGAGGGCAGCAGCCAGGCACCCAGCTGGTCCCTGGAGCACTTTGGGTTCCCTCCAATAAGAGAGAAAAAGAACGGTTCTTTTAGCAACGTATCGGTACCTCTGCGGCCCCCAGGATGTCTCCCTTATCTGTTTTTGGTCATTCTTTTTGCTCGTTGTCTGCTCGTTTTTCCTTTAGCAGGCACTAAGAACTGGACGCAGGCCCTCCCCTGTGGGAAGTGGGCGCTCAAGTGCTTGAGCCACATCCACTCCCTGCTCGTTTGTGTTTGCTCATTGTCTGTTCATTGTTTGCTCATTGCTATTTTTTTGCTTATTGTTTGCTGGTTGCTTTTTTGCTCCTTGCTCTTTGTTTTTGTTCGATGTCCGCTTGCTGTTTGTTTGTCTTCTTTAGGAGATCCTGGGAAACAAACCTGGGACCTCCCGTGTGGGAGGCGGATGCTCAACTGTTGAGTCACATTCCCCCGCCCACTTAGTACCTTTTTACGATATAATTTCTACCTTTGTGTAAAGACCTTAACCCAGAGAGAATCCCGCCTCACTCTGCTCTTAAAGGCTAGAATGCCCCTTGTGTCACTGACGCAATCCCTGTCGGTGGCTGAAAAACAGGTTCTCTTTGCCACTGGCCTATTTCTCATGGTCTAATATCAACCCTAAGAACCAGAAGGTGAGACGTGACCCACCATCCCTGGACTCGGGGCGCTTTTCTGGTCGTACTTTCCGTGACTGTTTCCAAATCGTGACCAAGCTCTGTGAAGCAGCAAGGGCAGCTGGGAGCAGCAACGAGCCCGCCCGGCCCTCCAGCCACGCTGGCCCAGGCAGGGCCTGTTCCTCCCCGGCATCCGACAGGCGGGCTAAAGCCCACTCCTTGCCCGCGTAGCTCTCCCCTGCCCCATTGCTCGCTCAGCTCCACCGTGACGGGTGCTCTCTATGGCCTCAGACAGGCCCAGCTGGCTCCTGCCCCAGGGCCTTTGCACTCGCCGCTCCTCCGGCCTGGCCCTCCGCCTGGCTGTCATCTCCCCATCACGACTTCTCAGGCCATAGAGAAGCCGCCTTGCCAAGGAGTCCCTTTCCTTGCTCGGCTCTTCCTCTCGCACAGAAGGATCCCCTTGTGCTCATTGCCCGCCCCCTGGCTGGCCTGGGTCCCAGAGGGAAGAGGCGAAGCTGGGAGCCTCGGGCAGTTAAGCAGTGAGCTTGGCCCTGGGAGGGGAAGGAGAGAAAGAGCCCCAGCCAGCTCCTGTCTCACTCCACAAGCCCAGGCCACGTGTCTCACTGCCACCCAAGGGCACATGACGCAGGTGCCACCGTCACAGGCTGGACGCACGGCCCTTGTGGAACCTGAGTTCCACCCGTAATGATGGTGGGAGTGGGGAGGCAGCGCCTCCAGGCCAGGAGAGCAGGGCGGTCTTCCTGGAAGAAGCAGCATTGAAGGCCAGGTGAGAATCAGCCATGTGAGTGGGGAGGGGGCCCGGGGCAGAGGGACAAGCGCACGCAAAGCCAGGAGGTGCAGGCCACATGGTGAGCCCTCCTGCTTCTCTTGCCCTCTTCCCCAAGATCCGGGGGGCCCCGATTTGCCCTATTGAGGGGAGAGGAATTTGGCAATGGCCCCTGAGGCACCCAAGGTCAGCCAAGCAGGCGGCCCTGGTCAGCCAGGCTGGCCCCACAGTGGGCCCCCTCAGCGTGGTCGAGGGGTGCTCCCCTCCTTCCCTGGCCCCTCCCCACGGCCCGCAGGCCTGCTTCTCCCACCCACCCACCAGGCAGGGACTCGCCTGGGAAAGAGAACAAAGGCCTCTAATAAAATCAAAACAAAAATACCCAGCAGCCGACCTCACCACCTGGACGGCAGGTGGGCAGCAGGTGGGCCAGGAAGAGCTGGGCGTGACCCCTCCAGGCCTCCCAGGTGAGCAAAGCCAGGCTGAGAAGCCAAAGGGAGAGAAGGGCAGGGCAGCCGCTGACCGTGGACCAGGGCGGTCCCGCGAGGGCGACCAGCGCAAAGGCCCTGTGGTAGGAACCGAGCGCTTCTTCACACAAGAGCGAGAGCCCCCAGGGGAGCTCCGAAGCCCCCGCCTCAGGGCTGCACCTGCTGTCCCGACCCTGGCGCTCAGTCCCCCCAGCCTCTCTTGGTCCCGGAGAGCACAAAGCTGGGCACGTGGCTGGGCCAGGGACGGCTGCCGAGGAGCTCCAGAAGCAGATCTTCAGGCCCAGCCAAGACCAGGTCTCCGGGCTGGACCCCCAAGGCCTGGGTCCTGTCCCTGCCACCTCCTGCTGTGTGACCTTGGGTTGGCAGCATCCCCACTCTGTGCTGTGAACTCCTCATCTGTAACGTAGGAGTCACAGGAGCACCCCTGCAGGACCATTAGCACCCCAAAGCCCCAGGGGTTGCTGTAGGGTTTCGACGACACCTGCAGGCCCCTTCCCACCCAGCAGGGGCTCCTTTCTCTGAGCAGGGTGATGGCCGTCAGGGGGCAGCTGGGCCCAGCAATGGTGACTAAGATGAAAAAGAGCCTTTGGGGACAAGCGAAGGCAGAGGCGGAAGAGCCAAGTGACAGCAGTAGGCCCAGAGGGTGGCCTCCCCACGTGGGGCCATCACACAGCCCGTCCCTGCTCTGCACCAGGATCCTGCTTTCTGGGAGCCCAGCAAGCCCGCCATTAAAAATAATTATTATACATACAGCAAGAGAGAATCTATCATCCTTTGCACACACCTGAGGAGGGGTTGTTGGTGGAGGAAGAGGTTTTCCCTCCCGCACGTGGCCTTGTCGTTGGCTAGGGGGGACAGCGGGCAGAGTGCGCTCCCCGGGCGGGCACGTAGGGCAGATGCGGTGCCCGGCTCAGCCGTCGCCTCTCTCCCCAGGCGTCCGCTGAACATGCGGGCGCCGTGCTGGGCGGGGCGGGCCAGGGCGAGCGAGCGCAGGTGCCGGCCCCAGAGCCAGCCTTCCAGCCCCCCAGGAAGACCCGATACCGTCGGCAAGACTAAGACGTACAAGTAGCCACTTCCTCCTCCTGCCCTTGAGAAGCCTAAGAGGCCGGCGCCTGCAATTTCCAAGAAAACTTCACATGGTTTCGGGTCCCCGGACAGCTTATCCCAAGTCCAGGAAGCGGCTCGGCGCTCCTCTGACTCGATGTCCCTTGACGCTGCTGCCCCAAGGCCTCCTTCCTCAAGGGCTCTCCGTACCCTCCCGGCTGGTTCTTTTTAGGGCTTCCCCTCGTGTCTGGTGGCCCCTCAAGACTGGGTTTCCTTGGGCGCCATCCCAAGCCCTCCTCCACTCGCCAGCTGAGTCCGGGGCAATCTCACCTGGTGATGGTGTCAGGTACCATCTAGAGGCTGGTGGCCCCCAATCTGTGGCTCCCACCTCGACCCATCTCCTGAACTTCACACCTGCACCCCCACCTGCCTGCCAGAAGCTCCTCACACTTGGTGCTTCCAGAACAACTCTGAGTCCCACAGACCTGCTCCACCTCCAGAACAGCTCACCTGGGGGACTGCAGCACAGGCTGCCCTGCCAGGAGCCAGGCCACCATGGGCCTCGCCTTGTTCTCCAGCACCCTGTGAGTCAACCAGCCCCATCCCTTCCTGGAGAAGAGAGAACACCATGTGCAGTATCGGAAATGTGTTTTTAAAACAAAAATCCATGATTAGGAGAGACATTCCTGGGACAACCAGGAACACTTGAACACAGACTGGACTTCAGGTAGCATTCTTGTTAAATTCCTTGTGACCACGGAGAAGAATGTCCTTCTCAGACAGCAGCTGATGTCCTCAGGGGAGATGCCTGATGGTGGCTGAGACTTACATTCAAATGGTTCAGAAAAAACAAATGCTATCTTACTATCTATTGAGATAAAGCCCAAAAGGAAACAGTTAATGATTGCTGGATGGAGAGAGAGATACAGTGACCCTGGTGCTCGTCTTTCCATCGTTTGGTAGAGTGGCAATTCTTGTCATAAAGAGTTGGAAGGAAAATCTCATGATGTCCTCACGTTCTCATGCCCCTGCCACCCATGGTCCACCTTGCCTGGGCCACCCTTGCTCCAGCTGGCTTCCATGCCATTACTGTCCACTGGTCTCCACACCTTGGCCAGAGTTATCTTTCCCAAACCAGAATCTTATCAGGTCCCTCCTTTGCTTGAAGTCAGCTCTTGGGACAAAGATTGGATTCCTTCACCTGACTTCCAACTCCTCCTTGCTCCTCCAGCCCTTCACTCTCCAACTGAAGCACAACGTTCCAGCCACTCTCCCCCCTTGCCTTCTGACCTCCTGTGCCTCACATGGAGTGCCCTTTTCCCTAATTTCACTGGCCTTTCTATCCTCAGGTCTCAAGTTAGATACCCCTTATGGAACCCAAGGCATGAGCTGCACCATGTGCTCTATGGGACACATACACTCGACCAAAGCCTGTACCGTACATAGAAAATACTGTCTGATGATGTCTCTCTGCTGCATAACAGTGATTTCCATGATGGAAGGAGTGTCATTATCTCCTCAACAGCTGGCAGAGGTCCTGACACACTGTGGGTGTGCAACAGACAATTGATGAGTGCATGGAATGGGTGGATGGACAGATGGATGGATGGGTGGATGGATAAGTGGATGGACAGATGAGTGGAAGGATGGATGGATGGGTGGATGGGTGGATGGATGGATAGGTGGAGGGATGGATGGATGGGTGGAGGGATGGTTGGATGGATAAGTGGAAGGATGGATGGATGGATGGGTGGGTGGGTGGAGGGATGGGTGGATGGATAAGTGGATGGATAGATGAGTGGAAGGATGGATGGTTGGGTGGAGGGATGAATGGATGGGGGGATGGAGAGATGGATGGGTGGAGGGATGAATGAATGGATGGATGGATGGGTGAATGGCTGACTGGTTGGATGAAATAGTACAAAAAGTTCTGTGAAGGAACCAGATGTGGCTCAAGTGATTGGGCTTCTGTCTACCATATGGGAGGACCTGGGTTCAATCCCCAGGGCCTCCTGGTAAAGGTGTGCCCGTGTGGTAAGCAATGCAGCAAGATGATGATGTGACAAAAGAGAGATGCAGGGGAGAGGCAAGGTGAGATGCTACAGAATCCAGGAACTGAGGTAGTATGACAGGGAACCTCTTGCCCACATTGGAAGTCCCTGGGATGGAATCTGGGTAAGCCTAGAGGAGAAGATGAGAAGAGAAGACAAAAAGAAACAGACAGAAATGATCACACAGAGAATGGACACAGACAGCAAAACAGGGTGGGGGGGAGGGAGGTGCTTTGAGACTCCAGAGAAGAAAGAGTCAGGCTTAACCAGAGGACCCCTATTAGAGGAGGCAGGAGGGCAGGATTTTGGTGACAGCTGTGATTTAGTGAGCATTTTCTCTTTGGTGGGCACCAGACCTGGCACTTGACCTGTGTCATCTCCATTCATCCTAACGGCAGCCTTTAGAGCTAGATATCTTCCTCTTTCATCACTCTCATTGCATTAGTAATTATTATTTAATAAAAATTTAAATAAGTAATACTTGCATGTGGTACAGCATTTAAAAGGATAGACAGTGTAATAGTTAGGCTAACCATTGGCCAGGTAATTGTGCTCAGCTGTTTAGTCAAGCAAGCACTGGGTTTATTGTAATATAAAGACATTTATGGACGTTAGTCATCAGTGAGTCTACTGCATAGATGGCTGATTACATCTAGGATCAACCAGGGAGATTGCTATCAAAATGAGTGATGTTTTATCTACTCAGGTGAATGCCTTAAAAGGGAAGTGATGTCAGCATTCAGAGAGAATTTCCCAGCTCATCTTTGGACAGCCCAAGTCTCCTGGGAACTCATCAAGAATCTTGGAAGCAGGCTAATAAGGCAGGGAATTAATCAATGGATCTGGAAACTGACAGGGTGTCCATGTGGACATCAGAAACCCCCAAGATGGCTGCTGGAGGATCCCCACCCCCCGGATTCTGCTACCCAGAACAAAGACTCCTCCCTGGGAACAAGGAAAAGCCTTGATGTTCTCTAGGGACTTTATCACTGGGTCCTCACTAAGGGATTGATGGGTGGGGTAATCAATCCAACAGCAAACAGCTGGAACCCCCTCCCCTTCCATTAGCCAAGGGGTGGAATAATTAGCAATTTAAAAGCCAACCATGAGACCTTAAGGGCTTTCCCTTGCCTTACTCTTTTGCCTGCGGACCTGTCCTGTCCTCTGTGCACCGCTGTCGCCATTTTTCCTCTGCCATGTGGCCATGCAAGTAACTCTGGGGACTTATAATCTATAATGGGGAATTGTAGCTTATAAATTAGCCCTCTTCAACCCTTTTCATCCCCTTCCTCACTACCTGGGACCCCTATTCCGTTATTTTCTGTTATTTTCTCCCATTTCTCTTCCCTCCCTACCTGAATAAATGACTGGCGTAACTCACCTGGCGTGCTCTTGAAATTCATTTCTGCAGCATCTCCAAGAACCTAGATGAAATCCGGTAGCATATTTGGCGAGCCAGCCAGGAGTTTATTGGTAGTGAAACTATGGCCTACAGCCTGCTTAGTGCCTTCTTTCGATTCTCTATTTTAAATGGGTTTGCGTATGAGCCCCCAAAGGTTGTAATCCCAGGGGGAAAGGGGCTCCGGAATTCTTTGTGTCTGCGCCGCACGTTCCGCCTTGTTGGCTCTAACCCCAGTGCGGAAGGCTGGGGCATGGCATGGGGGTTAACTACACCACTGATCTTCAAGCGGTTTAGTCGGAGGCTTCACCCTCTGGCGACCACCGCCTTCTCCCGCCCTCTCCAGAGGAAACTGGAATGCAGCAGTAAAGGAGAGCCGAGAGCTTGCCCTCCCACAGGGTCCAGGCCTCTGCAAGTTGTGTTCAGCTTTGAAATCTGTGTTTAACGTGTCAGTTTGCTTGTCCTAGGAAATCAGACTTGGGGGTCACCTGTAACAAATTGGATAATGGTAAAAGGTCAAACTCTCTTGTGCCTTCAAACCAGGCCTTGAATACATTACAGGTTGCCTCTCCATGTGAGTTATTGGCCAGTTTGACCCCTCAAACAATAAAGATTTCTACCTCACGTCTCTGGTTGTGCTCCTGAAGTCAATGGAAACTATGTTGCAGTTTCAAACTCCTGCAGCAGCCAAATGGATATCGCCTCCAGACTGGCACTGTTCCATAGTGCCAGAGAGCACTATGCACCAGACCAGTGGAATACTGGAAATTCTTAGCTTCTCTCTAGGATCAACAATGCTGTGGCTTGCTCACTGTGTGAAGAACATACCAACTGGAGCCATGATCACCAAGTACTGTAAGTGGAACTTAAATACAAATTGGCATTATGGCCTGCTCCCTTGGAGAGAAAACATGTAAGATATCGCAAACCTGAAACTTGAATCTATTAATTGCAGCTCAAAGAAACTTACACACTGAGTAGTACATTAATTAGTATTAAGTGCTATACATTTATCCTATTTTAGATATATGCTTGATGATTATAGTATTATCTTTCCTATTAGATCATGTACAAAAAAACATTAAACTTCATTTTCTAAGTAATTAATGAATGTGCTTAGCCCAGGTCTCCCTTTTAGCCCTGATTAAAGTTAAAGGAATTTCCAACTTCATGCACTAATCCTGAATGAAGCCAGCTGCCCAAGAAAGTGCCAGCTCACCAAAGCACTTGATGGGATGTACAAATGCCAGTCATCGAATGTCCTGAAATACCTCTTCAAGAAACAAGGCTAAGTAATGTCAAAATCAGTGACTGCCTCTAACTCTAGCCCAAATGCCTAATGCTAGGGGAAGGGCAAACCAGACATCCCTTGGAAAAACCCTTGCCTGTTTTCTTTTAAAAAGGCAATGTCCCTTCTCATCCCCCTCTTAGCTGCTTTAAGCATAATCAGCACCATCAAAAACTGGGGTTGGTAATCTATACTAATGCCCCTTATCTGTTTCAATCGCTCCCTAGAAATAACTAAGAGCATAGATGAAACCAGCCGTGCCTTAGAAGCTCTGAAACAGCAAGCAGACTCTTGCTGCTGTGGTCCTGCAAAATCGCAGGGCACCTGACATGCTAACTGCAGCACAGGGAAGGGTATGTCCTTTCCTTAAGGAAAAATGTCTTCTATGGAAATTACTCTAAAACAGTCCTAAACAGTATTCAAAACCTGCAAAATAGAACCCACCGATGTTAAGGAAATGCAGCCTTTATAGACACCTGGCCTTTTCTACTCCTGTGGGCCAGTGTCCTCTTAGTGGAGCCATGTATGCTCAAAATTATAATTGAATTTATTTCTTCCAATATCATATGGGGACTTCATCCAGCTTCATACAGGATGCCAGACCATCTTCTTCAGTCAAGATAGAGTAGCAAGGGAGTTCTACACCTTGTCAGGCAGGGCCTGCAAGCCCCTAGCCAGCAGGAAGCAGCTACAGAAGAAAGATCATCTTCCTTCAGCACCCCTTTAAGATGGAAGGTGTAGAACTCTCTGAAGGGGGAAAGAAGGAGGCTAATAAGATAGGGAATTAATAGACGGATCTGGAACCTGACAAGGAGTTCATGTGGACATCAGAAACCTCCAAGACGGCTGCTGGAGGACCCCAACCCCCCGGATTCTGCTACCCAGAACAAAGACTCCTCCCTGGGAACAAGGAAAAGCCTTGATGTTCTCTAGGGACTTTATCACTGGGTCCTCACTAAGGGATTGATGGGTGGGGTAATCAATCCAACAGCAAACAGCTGGAACCCCCTCCCCTTCCATTAGCCAAGGGGTGGAATAATTAGCAATTTAAAAGCCAACCGTGAGACTTAAGGGCTTTCCCTTGCCTTACTCTTTTGCCTGCGGACCTGTCCTGTCCTCTGTGCACCGCTGTCGCCATTTTTCCTCTACCATGTGGCCACGCAAGTAACTCTGGGGACTTATAATCTATAATGGGCAATTGTAGCTTATAAATTAGCCCTCTTCATCCCTTTTCATCCCCTTCCTCACTACCTGGGACCCCTACTCTGTTATTTTCTGTTATTTTCTCCCATTTCTCTTCCCTCCCTTCCTGAATAAATGACTGGCGTAACTCACCCGGTGTGCTCTTGAAATTCATTTCTGCAGCATAGCCAAGAACCTGGATAGAATGCAGTAGTACCTTCATTGGACCTTCATTGGAGCCCCTGGTTTGCAGCCTGCCTGCAGAACCTGGACTCGTGCATCCCCATGGTTATTTGAGAGACTGATAAAATTGCACACTATTGACAGACACCTCCTGTTGATTCTGTTTCCCTAGAGAACCCTGACTAATACAACTTGGAACAGGGGTGATTCTTGAGGAACATAGTCTCAAACATGGGATGTCAGAGATGGCTCTGGGAGTTCTGCAACTGGCTTTCTACTCAATTTGGACTCAATGGTACTAATGACTCCCTTTACAATAATGAAGAGGTTGCTAAGAGTCCATGGCGCGAGCTGGCAATGGAGATACGCAAAATATCACCACTGGATCCCCCTACTTCCACGCTTATAAGAAGCAAGGATCTGGGTGAGAGTGTTTTTAACACCTTAACAGTTTTGTGGAGTTAAGAGGTATAATGATGATGGCTGGCTCCTCCTCGATACTCTGGATACAGTTACAAAAGAAAGGGATAAGCTAAAGGCTTCAAATTTGAAATTTAAATGCCACATGAATGCTGCAAAAGTTTCTGTGTGTGCTCTGAAAGAAAACCTTTTTTCATGTAGCCACAGAATTGAGATGTCTGAAAACTAGACTCAGATTCTTACTGTGTGAGTAGCAGAGTTATTAATACAAAGGAAATCTCAACCTCGCAGGGCGTCTGCTGTTAAATGAAGGCATTGTTTGGAAAGGTGTGGAACCCAGAGAATTGGGATGGAGACATATGGGATGATGATGATATCGGTGGGGACACTGGAACCATAAATTCTGCTGGACTTTGCCAGATACACCTGCTGATGGCCTTGCCTGTGGAAACCTTGTCAACCTTGTATCGCCCAGCCTCTGGCCTGCCCCAGCGAGTCCAGACCTCCTCCCAGCCCTGAGGCTGGTACCAGCCAAACTCCAGCAAGCGTTACCAAGCCTCCAGCCTGCCCTGAGGAATCTACCTTCCAATCCCTGCCTGAAGAGATTAATCCTGTCTCACCAGAAGAAGATGCAAAGGAATGCCTGAGGTCAGTAGCTCACAAGGCATTTCTAATCCTCCTCCTTACCCACCCACCACCCCTCTTGTCTTCTCGTCTTCAATACTAGACTGAAATCACAACAATCCCCCAAAGGTGAAATACGAAGTGTGACCCATGAGGAAGTAAGGTATACTCAGAAAGAACTGCATGAGTTTTCCAACTTATATAGACAGAAATCAGGGGAATATGTGTGGAAATGGATACTAAGGGTATGGGATAATGGTGGAAGGAATATAACATTGGATCATGCTGAATTTATTGATATGGGCCCACTAAGCAGAAATTCTGGATTCAATGCTGTAGCTTGAGGGGTTAGAAAGGGCTCTAACAGTTTGGTCAGATGGCTGATTGAAATATGGGCCAAAAGATGGCCCAGCTTGTCTGAGGTTGAGAGGCCGGATTTGCCCTGGTACACAGCAGAAGAGAGAATTCAAAGTCCTAGGGAGATTGGAATGCTAGATTGGATTTACCATTTGAGACCCACCCACCCCAGGAATGTCCAGAGGACACACCTTTAACCAGGACTGTGAGGAATAAATTTGTAAGACTAACTCCATCTTCCCTGAAGAGCTCTGTGGTTGCTCTTCTCTCTAGTCCAGATATTACTGTGGGGAGGGCTGTGATGGAATTAGAATCCTTAAACATTATGGGGATGATTGGATGTCCGTCTGGTAAAAGGCAAGTATCGGCAGTTAATCACCAAAGACGAGGTGGGCGTGTCTATCATAATGAAAGGCAGATTCAAAGCAGCACTCAAAACAGTCTGAGTTCATAGAATTGTGGTGTTGGCTAACACATCACGGGGTATATAGAAGTGAAATAGAAGGGCAGGCTACTAATTTCTTCTGGATCTGTATAAGCAGAAGAGTTCTAGGTCAAGTGAATAAAACCATAACTCTATATACAGACACGGAGAATCATGGCCCCTTATTCAATTCCCAGACTTGCGACAGTTTACAGACCAGAGCCCCTTGAATGAGGAGAAGGCCAGGTCTCCTCGGGGAAGGATCCTATTAACTGCCAAACACTCACTCTGTTATCTTCCTCCCACCTTTCCCCAAGGAGACCTACGGCCTTTTACCAGAGTAACTGTGCACAGGGGAAAAGGAAATGATCAGACATTTCAGGGATTATTAGACACTGATTCAGAAGTGACATTAATTCCAGGAGACCCAAAACATCACTGTGGTCCACCAGTCAGGGTAGGGGCTTATGGAGGTCAGGTGATTGATGGAGTTTTAGCTCAGGTCCATCTCACAGTGGGTCCAGTGGGTCCCCAGACACATTCTGTGGTTATTTCCCCAGGTCCAGAATGCATAATTGGAATAGACACACTCAGTAACAGGCAGAATCCCCACACTGGATCCCTGACTTGTGGAGTGAGGGCCATTATGGTTGGAAAGGCCAAGTGGAAGCCACTAGAACTGCCCCTACCTAGCAAAATAGTAAACCAAAAGCAGTACTGGATTCCTGGAGGGACTGCAGAGATAGCGCCACCATCAAGGATTTGAAGGATGCAGGGGTGGTGATTCCCACCCCATCCCCATTCCACTCTCCTACTTGGCCAGTGCAGAAACAGATGGATTTTGGAGCATGACAGTAGATTATCATAAACCTAACCAGGTGGTGACTCCAATTGCAGCTGTTGTCCCCGAAGTGGTATTATTTGAGCAAAATCTGGTACCTGTTATGCAACTGTTGATCTGGCAAATGCTTTTTTCTCAGTTGCCATTAGTAAGGACCAGAAACAGTTTGCTTTCAGCGGGCAAGGCCAGCAGCATACCTTCACTGTCCTGCCTCAGGGGAATATCAACTCTCCAGCCCTATTCATAATATTGTCTGCAGGGACCTTGATAGTCTCTCCCTCCCACAAGACATTGGTCCATTATATTGATGGAATCATATTGATTGGAGCTAATGAGCAAAAAGTAGCACCTACTCTAGACATATTGGTAAAGCATTTGCATAAGGATGGGAGATAAATCTAACAAAAATACAGGGGCCTTCTGCCTTGTCTAGGTGTCCAGTGGTATGGGACATACCCTTCTAAAGTGAAGGATAAGCTGTTGCATCTGACCCCTCCTATGACTGAAAAAGAGGCACAATGCTTAGTTGGTCTCCTTGGATTTTGGAGACAACACACTCCTCATTTGGGTGCTACTCCAGCCCATTTACTGGGTGACCAGAAAAGCTGCTAGTTTTGATTGGGGACCAGAACAAGAGGAGGCTCTGCAACAGGTCCAGGCTGCTGTGCAAGCTGCACTACCACTTACACCATATGATCCAGCAGATCCAATGGTGCTGGAAGTTTCAATGGCAAACAAAGATGCCATCTGGAGCCCTTGGCAGGCCCCTGTAGGAGAATCACAATGCAGACCCTTAGGATTTTGTAGCAAAGCCCTGCCATCCTCTGCAGATAACTACTCTCTTCTTGAGAAACAGCATTTGGCCTGCTCCTGGGCCTTAGTGGAGACTGAGTGCTTAACATGGGCCATCAAGTTACCCTGAGACCTGAGTTGCCTGTCATGAGCTGGGTATTGTCTGACCCACAAAACCATAAAGTAGGGTGTGCACAGCAGCACTCCATCATAAAGCGGAAGTGGTATAAGCAGGATAGGGCTCAAATGGGTCCTGAGGCACGAGTAAGTGACATGAGGAAGTAGCCGAAATGCCCGTGGTCACCACCCTGCCATGTTACCTTCTCTTTCCCAGCCCGCAGCTTTGGCCTCTTGGGGAATCCCTTACAATCAGTTGACTGAGGAAGAGAAAACTCGGGCCTGGTTTACAGATGGTTCTGCATGATATTCAGGTACCACCCGAATGTGGACAGCTGTGGCACTGCAGCCCCTTTCTGGGACATCCCTGAAGGACAGTGGTGAGTGCAAATCCTCCCAGTGGGCAGAACTTCGAGCAGTGCACCTGGTTGTTCGTTTAGCTTGGAAGGAGAAATGGCTGGAGGCGTTTGTACACTGATTCATGGGCTGCTGCCAATGGTTTGGCTGGATGGCCAGGGACTTGGAAGGAACATGATTGGAAAATTGGTGATACAGAGGTCTGGGGAAGAGCTATGTGGAGAGATCTTTCTGAGTGGGCAAAAAACACAAAAATATTTGTGTCCCATGTGAATGCTCACCAGAGGGTGACTTCAGCAGAGGAAGATTTTAATAATCAAGTGGATAAGAGGACCTGCCCTGTGGCTAAGGCTCAGCCTCTCTCCCCAGCCACTCCTGCCATTGCCCAGTGGGCTCATGAACAAAGTGGCCATGGAGGTGGGGATGGAGGTTATGCATGGGCTCAGCAACACGGGCTTCCCCTTACCAAGGCTGAATGGCTTGGCTCAGCCACTGCTGAGTGCCCAATCTGCCAGCAGCAGAGACCCACACTTAGCCCCCGATATGGCACCGTTCCCCAAGGTGATCAACCTGCTACCTGGTGGCAGGTTGATTACACTGGACCACTTCCACCATGGAAGGGGTAGTGATTTGTTTTTAACTGGAATAGACACATACTCTGGATATGGATTTGTGTTCCCTGCACACAGTGCTTCTTTCAATACTACCCTCTGGGCTTACTGAATGTTTTATCCACTGCCATGGCATTCCACACAGCATTGCTTCTTTTTTTTTTTTTTTTTTTTTTAAAGATTTATTTATTTATTTAATTCCTTCCCCCGCGCGCCCCCCCCCCCCCCCGTTTGTCTGTTCTTGGTGTCTGTTTGCTGCGTCTTGTTTCTTTGTCCGCTTCTGTTGTCGTCAGCGGCACGGGAAGTGTGGGCGGCGCCATTCCTGGGCAGGCTGCACTTTCTTTCACGCTGGGCGGCTCTCCTCACGGGCGCACTCCTTGCGCGTGGGGCTCCCCCACGCGGGGGACACCCCTGCGTGGCAAGGCACTCCTTGCGCGCATCAGCACTGCGCATGGCCAGCTCCACACGAGTCAAGGAGGCCGGGGTTTGAACCGCCGACCTCCCATGTGGTAGACAGACGCCCTAACCACTGGGCCAAAGTCCGTTTCCCCAGCATTGCTTCTGATCCAAGAATCCATTTCAGACAATTTTGTGTGGGAATGGGCACATGCTCATGGAATTCCCTGGTCTTACCACGTTCCCCACCATTCTGAAGCAACTAGATTGACAGAATGGTGAAATGGCAATTTGAAGACTCAATTACAGCTCCAACGAGGTGCCAATGCCTTGCAGTGCTGGGGCAATGTTCTCCAGGAGGCTGTGTACGCTCTAAATCAGCGTCTACTCTATGGTGCTGTTTCTCCCATAGCCAGGATTCATGGGTCCAGGAATAAAGGGGTGGAAATGGGAGTGGCACCACTCACTATTACCCTTAGTGACCCACTAGGAAAATGTTTGCTTCCTGTCCTGCAACCTTTTAAGCTCTGCTGGTCTACAGGTCTTAGTTCTAACAGGAGGAGTGATTTCACCAATGAACACAAAACAATTCCATTGAGCTGGAAGTTAAGACTGTCACCTGGTCACTGAATCAACAGGCAAAGAAGGGAATTACTGTACTGGCTGGGGTGATTGATCCTGACTATCAAGGGGAAATAGGACGGCCCCTACATAATGGGGATAAAGAAGAGTTTGCCCAGAATACAGGAGATCCTCTATGGCATCTCCTAGTGCTGTGATTAAAGTCAGTGGGAAATTGCAACAACCCAATCCAAGCAGGACTAACAATGGCCCAGAATCATCAGGAATGAAAGTTTGGGTCACCCCACCAGGCAAAGAACCACGGTCAGCTGAGGTGCTTGCTGAGGGTAAAGGGAACATGGAATGGGTAGTGGAAGAAGGTACCGATAAATACGAACTTTGACCACGTGGCCAGTTACAGAAACGAGGACTGTAATTGTTGTGAATCTTTCTTCCTTGTTTTGTTATGAGTAAGATGGTGTAAGTACATAAAATGAATATTTTTGTTTTCTTCCTTAAACCCTTATCATATAACAAGTTGTATTAGTGTCATGTCATAATATTTAAGGATGTCAAGTTTAAGAGTGAATATTATCCAAGGACTTGCACCCTATTCTGTAGGGAATTAATGTGTTTCTGGTTGTATGCAGGAGAGTTGAATATTATTAGGTGGAAGTACATACATCTGTTGTTTTTATTTAGAGACTAAGTATGGTTTAAGGTGACGTGCATGGTTTCCGAGTTGACAAGGGGTGGACTGTGATGGTTAGGCTGATGTGTCAACCCGGCCAGGTAATCGAGCCCAGCTGTTTAGTCAAGCACTGGGCTTACTGTAACACAAGGACATTTATGGACATTAGTCATCAGTGAGTTTACTGCAGATGGCCGATTACATCTAGGATCAACCAGGGAGCTTGCCATCAGCGATGAGTGATGCTTTATCCAGCGATGAGTGAATGCCTTAAAAGGGGAAGTGATTTCAGCCTTCAGAATTTCCCAGCTCCTCTTTGGACAGCCAACTTCTCCTGGCAACTCATCAAGGACCTTCCCTGGACCTTCATCGGAGCCCTTGGTGTGCAGCCTGCTAGTGGAATCTGAACCTGTGCGTCCCCACGGTCACGCGAGCGAATTTTGTAAAGCGTCGTACTCCTTACAGATAGCTCCTGTTGATTCTGTCTCCCTAGATAACCATGACTTACACACACAGTCAAGGTGAGATTTCCCCGCTGCTGGGTCCCGGACTGTTGTCGACAGGAGCGCAACAGAGGCTCATTGAACAGAACGGCATTTTACAGGTGGAGAAACTGAAGCTCAGAGAGGGGTCTGGGACTTGCCCAATGTTCCAGAAGTCAGGTATGAAGTCAGGTTGCTCTGACTCCACCCCTGCCCTCCTAACCCAGGAGGTGAAGTGGGGGGAGCACCACAAGCCTGCTGGGCCAGGGGTGCTCGGCAAAAGGCTCGGTGGCAGGAAAGAGGTGCCTTCTGGGAGGGGGGTTGGGGTCAGGACGTGGGGATGACGCAGGAGCTGACGGGCGGCCTTGCCCCTGGGCTGGGGAGCGGGTGCCGCGGGCTCTCGGAGGGCGGAGCTGAAAGCGGGGGCACGGCCAGGCAGAGGGCACACGCGAGCTTTCGGGGCTCAGAAGGCACAAGGCACAGGCGAGCCCCTGGGCAGCTCGTGCTGCAGAGCGGGCGAAGGCCACGTGGGGAGAAACCAGTCAGACGTGCTCCTTCAGCCTCGGCGGGGACGTCGGGACCTGGCTCCACCTGCCTGTCCCCACGAGGGCCCGTGAGTCACCCCGGCTCCTGGAGGGAACATGCCGTCCTGCCTGCGCAGCTGGCCCCGTGGGCAGGGGGTGCCGCCGGGGCGCCCGCCGCAGGGGGCGCTGACCCGCAGGAGTGGTTTCTGGGCCTCAGCCCCCGCGCCCCCACTCCACTAGTGGCTACGACCACAGAGCCGAGGCCCGGGCTCCTGTGGCCTGTGACGCTCGCGGCCGGACGCCTGGAATGCCATCCAGTAAATGTGTTCTCGGCGCCTCCTGGCCCCGCAGCCTCCCTGGAGCAGGATTCTTCGCTAAGTGCCGCGGATGCCGGAGGTGGGGGTGGAGGCACGCGGCAAGGCCGCGTTGGGGTCTAGAGGGGAGGCCGCGGGGGTCCCGAGGAGCCGTGCTGAGGCCGGACACCGAACACGACACACCTGGGGGAGCGTGGCAGCGCGTGGGCTCGCCCAGCCTCATGGAGACACCCCCCCCGAATGCCCAGCCCTGGGGCAGCCTCTGCTGGTCCCCGCTGCCTCTGCCCGCTGACTGGGTGTGATGGTCAGGCTGATGTGTCAGCTCGGCCAGGCCATTGTGCCCAGTATTTGGTCAGGCAAGCACCGGGGCTAATTATAATAAAAGACATCCATAGACTTCAGTCATCGGGGCCTTTAGTGCATGGATGGCCGAGCACATCCTCAGTCAACCAGGGAGCTTGTCGTCAGCCACGAGGGCTGCTTTAGCCAAGCGGTGGAACACCTTCAAAGGGGAAGTGATTGCAGCCTTCAGAGAGAATTTCCCGGCTCGTCTTTGGACAGCCAACGTCTCCTGGGAGCTCCTCAAGGACCCTCATTGGAGCCCCTGGTCTGTAGCTGCCTGCGGAATCTGGAATCTCCCAAGGTCACATGGGAGAATTTCATACAATCTTATAGTATTGACAGGTATCTCCTCTTGATTCTGTTTCCCTAGAGAACCCTGACAAACACCAGCCTGAGCTGGGTCCCACCTGCTGACCGGTGCCTGCTCTTCACCCAGTGGCTGGCCGTGGCCATCACCCTTAGACTTTTAAAAAAAATTTCTCTCCCTTCCCCCCCCAGTTGTCTGCTCTCTGTGTCCATTTGCTGCATGTTCCTCTGTGACCACTCCCATCCCTATCAGCAGCACTAGGAATCTGTGTCTCCCCTCGTTGCATCATCTTGTTGTGTCAGCTCTCCATGTGTGCAGCGCCATTCCTGGGCAGGCTGCACTTTCTTTCCTGCTGGGCGGCTCTCCTTAGGGGGCGCACTCCTTGAGCATGGGGCTCCTCTATGCGGGGGACACCCCTGCGTGGCAGGGCACTCCTTGTGCGCATCAGCACTGCACGTGGGCCAGCTCCACATGGGTCAAGGAGGCCTGAGGTTTGAACCACGGACCTCCCATGTGGTAGGCGGACGCCCTAACCACTGGGCCAAGTCCACTTCCCCATCCTTAGATTTTTTACGTACTACACAAGGTGCTTATGGTGCTAACGCATGTAAGACCCTGCTTTCCTGTGCCGACCGCTCTCCTGTCTACTGTCCAGTGGCATTCATCACACTCACATGGTGCTACCGCCATCACCATCACCATCAGCTGCCAATGCTTTTCCCTGAAGAGCAGCTCTGCACCCATCACGCAGGCACTCCCCATGCCCCCTCCCCTGAGCCCCTGAAGCCTCGACTCTCCTCTCTGGCTCTGTGAATCGGCCTATTCCGGGTACTTCGTATTTGGTGGGATCATACAGTGTTGGTCCTTCTGTGCCCGGCTTATTTGCCTCATGTGATGTACTCGAGGTCGATCCATGTTGTCCCATGGCTCAGAAGGCCTGTCCTCTTTATGACCACCTGGAGATTTCTAGCGGTCTCCTGTGTCCACTCCAGTGGGCAGTGGACACCATGCGCCTTGCACAGGACTGGGAGGCAGGAGGAGGGGCAGCTATGGGGTAGAGTTACTAGAGTCACCGTTAATGCTACTGTCATTAGGCGATCATTTATTAGGTGCTTACTGTGTTCTGCACACATCAAGTCTGTCAGGAGTCCTCCGAAGCTGGCTACAGTGTTATCACCTGGGGCAGAATGTATTTTCCAAGAAGGGGTTGCAACACCCACCTCCTGCCCAGGGCGCTTCGGGATTCCGGCGCCTCCCCCACCAGGCAGTGGAGCCTGGGTCCCTCCCCGTGGAGCAGGCCAGGCTCGTCAGCCCCCTCTCCTTACGTCCAGAGCCCCCATGTAGGCAGTCGGGCTGCTCCAGGGCTGCCATCCCTGCAGGAAGCCTGTTTAGCCCATGCCCAGGCATTGCTTGGAGATCTGCCAAGAGATGCCCAGCCCACCCCTGGCACTCCAGCCATGGCCCATCTGATGGCTACTGCCCAGCCCTGGGCCAGAGCCCCCCAGCCCTGAGCCACAGCCACCCAGCTGAGCCCCCCCAGGACCTCTGCGCCACAGAACCCCCGGGAGAGAGGGCACAATGGGTGTTGGAAGCATTGAGTTTGGGGGTGATTTGTTACGCAGCAATAGAGAACTAGGACATCTGCCCATTTCTCAGGTGAGGAAAATGAGTCTTAGAGAGGTGAAGTCAATTTGTTCAAGATTCTGCTGCAAATAAATCAGGGAATTTGGATCCAAACCCAGCTTGTGGCCTTCAAGGTCCGGGTGCCACACTGCCAGCATTTCCTCTGCCCCAAACTTCTCCGCAAATGGGCCCAGGGGACACAAAGAGAGACACAACAAGGCAGGGAGCGGAGGTGACTCAAGTGATTGAGTGCTCTCTTCCACGTGGGGGCTCCCAGATTGGGTTCCCAGTGTCTCCTAAAGAGAAGACTCAGAGAGCACACAGCGAGCGCGAACAACAAGGGTTGGGGCGGAATAAACAAATAAAATAAATCTTAAAAAAAAAAAAAGCGACTGGGGTACGGGGTCCCCTGCCATTGGGGGCCCCCATCTAAGGAGGAAGACAGGCCGGTTACAGACGGGCAGAATTCTTGCCTGACCCCGGCTGTGGCCCCACGCTTGGCCTGCAGCAGGAACGGGTGCATGTCCTGGGGGCCAGTGGGGGCCGGGCTGCAGGTCCCGCACTCTCAGCACAAGAGCGAGGCCGGGGAGCCCCTCCTCCAGGGGGAACTGATGCCACGTCTGAGCGGAAGCTGGGTGAGGGGGGGTGGCAGGGGAGGGAAGCAGGAGGCAGAGAGCGGAACGCGTTTCGCAAGGCTGGGAGGGGTGACGACCCCGCGTGCTGCTCCGTGCCGGAAGGTTCATTCCTGGGTGGGGACGAGGCAGAGGCGGGTGACGGAGAGGCTCGGCAGGACCAGAGAGTCCGACCTTACCCCAAAGGGCTGAGCTTTCAACACACGGGGTATGTGCAGCCAGCTGGTTTCAGATCGAGGTGAATCACGCGCGAACACGAGAAGGGCCTTCCCTGCTCAATGACTGGTCACTCCTGAAGAAGTCGAGATGATTCCCTGTGGGGCTAAGGATGACTCAGCTCTATTTTTTTTAAAACAGACTTTCCTTCCTTCCTCCTTTCCCCCTTCCTTCCTTCCGTCTCCCCACCTCACCGTTTTTGCGCTCACTGTCCGCTCATCTTCATTTTTTTCGTTTTTTTAGGAGGCGCCGGGAACCGAACCCGGGACCTCCCATGTGGCAAGGAGGTACACAATCATTTGAGCCACTTCTGCTCCCTGCTTTCTCTGTCTCTCACTGTGTTTCCTTGTTGCGTCGTCATCTTGTTGCGTCGTCGTCTTGCTGTGTCCGCTCACCACGCCAGCCCCTCACTTCAGCTCACTGTCTGCTCATCTTCTTTAGGAGGCACTGGGAACCGAACCAGGGACCTCGGGTGCGGTAGGCGGGCGCCCACAGGCTTGGGCCTCATCTGCATCCCAGCTCTCTTTTTAAACAACGAGACAGCCCTCAGATGAACAGCCTTGAAGGGCAGAAGAATTTAGCAAGCATTCCATAATACTGCTTTTACACTGCATTCTTTTTTTCTTTTAAAGGTTTATCTCCCCCCTTGCCGCTTGCTTGCTGTCTGCTCTTGTGTCCATTCGCTGCGCAATCCTCTGTGTCTGCTCGTCTCCCTTTGTTCATCACCTTGCTGTGCCAGCTCTCTGCGGGCGCCAGCTAGCCTGCCTTCACAAGGAGGCCCCGGGACGCGAACCCAAGGGGACCACGAGCTCCGGAGCCCACAGGGAAAGGGTGCAGTGAGGGCTGAGGTCACCGGTGAGGGCGGCGTTTCCTGGACCTGCCTCCCCTGAGGGCCTCACCCCGCAGGATAAACCCGCTGCACAGGGGCCCTGTCACAGGGAGAGGAAGTTGCCTGAGGCCTCAGGGCTTGTCCACAGCACAGCAGGGGATTCAAGCTGCAGACTGTGCCAGAGCCTTCCGCAGCCGCACCCTGCCGTGCCTGGCAGCCCAGAGCACTCGTGCTGGGGGTGGGTGGGGTTGGGAGGAGCCCTTCTCCCGCTTTTCTGCTTCTCTAGCTCAAGCCTAGAGGACCTGGGCTGCCCTCGCTCAGGCAGGTGGCTCATGGTGGGAACGGTTTGATTTTCCCAAAATAAAAGGGTGTGGGGAAAGGAAATGCGGCTCTCCCGCTCCACCCTCTCCTCTGGGCGGGAAGCCAACAGAAGATTTATTTCCAGCACAGGCCCAGGCTCTCCGCAGGGTATTTTTGGAGCGCGCGAACCTCATTTTAGAGTTTGGGTGGCTCATGCGCTGGGCAGAGCTGCGGGGGGCTCACGCGCTCCTCGTCGGTGGCTGCGGTGAGATGGGGACCGCGGGTGGCCGGGCAGGGGAATGTGGGCAGCCAGGCAGGGAGATGGGGTGGCCGGGCGGGGGCAGCTGGGGAGGGGGGCCCGCGGGCGGCGGCTCCGGACTGGGGGGAGCCGGGCGGCTTTGAGGCTCGGCAGGGCAGGCCGGGTCCCGGGCAGAGGGACGGGTGGCCTCTCTTCCACCCGGTCCCGGGCGGTCCCCGAGCTAATCACCAAGCTCCTCTGGAGGTCCGTCTCCTCGCCCACCAAATGGGAAAAGCAGAACCTGCCTTGGCCGCATTTCACTTCCCTTTGAGACTTAAAGGGGACTCCAGCCCCCGAAGCTCTTCAAGAAAAATCAGAGGTACTCCAGGACCTTCCTGCCCCAGGTTCTTTCGCCGTGACAAGATGCTTTACTTCCTAATTTTCTCCCATAACTCAGCCCGAAAGCTGACGTACCACCTTAGGAATCTAGTTGTTTTGTCTTTTGCATTTTCAGATGAACACATGCACTGATCTCTGATAAAACGAGCCACACGTTCACTCATGTCTGTCCTGCTTAGTCTTTTGCCTTTTTTTTTTTGTCTAGAAGGTAAAATACAGGCCCATTCTTTATGTTTCTTTACGTTCTGGCTCCAAACTCTCTCAGGAACCTGCCCAGAACCAGCTCTACCCAACTGCTTGCTGTCTCCTGAAAACTCCCTCCAATTTCATGCCTCCTGACCTTTGCACTTGCTATTTCATGTGCCTGAATTGCCCTCCTGCTGGTGAACTCTTATTAATCCTATGAAACCCATTTCAAATGGCCCCTTCCCCAAAAAGGCACCTTGGAGTCACAGAAACTGTATGGGCCTTGGAGCCGGAAGCCTTGGGTGTAAGTCCCAGCTTCACGGTGTGGCCCGACAGGTCATTTCCTTCCCAGGACTCGAGTGTCTTTGCTGGTAACAGCTTCCCCGTTCGTTTCTCCCCTTAGGTCTGAAAGGCCCCAAGTCGACGATCAAGTTTTATCCACCCGAGCCCTCTGCTTCCTCGCGGCAGTGAAGCGGCGACTGTCCTGTGAGAGTAACTCGGATCAGCAACAAGCCTGGATGGCGCTGCGGCCACCGCGGCCCCGCCCGGCCAGATGCCCCTCGGCCCTGCAGCCTCACCGGAGCCTGAGGCCTGGGGCTCAGAAGCGCCCCCGGAGCGGAGGTGTGGAACCTTCCTGCCGCACTGGCCAGGACCGTGCGCAGATCCCGCACCGGGCCAGGTCCCGAGGAGCCGCAGCCCGGGTACGGCGGGAGCCCGGGTGCGCCTCAGGTGGGGAGAGGCGCCGCCCCCCCAAGAGCAGCTTTCCTACCGGCCGAACGCTGTGCCCGTGGTCCCGGCGGGGACAGGGAAAAGTTGCCGTGAAACAGGCCCCAATATTTAACGTTTACTTATTTTTAAATTGCATGCCAGAGCCTCACAAGTTTATCTTAGCCCCCCTGCCCCCCAAAACCACCACTGCTCCCACCTGCGCTGCCACCGGGCGGGGAGGGGAGCAGGTGGCCCCGGGCGCTGGGGACGCGCAGCCGCCCTGGCCCCGCGGGGGTCCGGATCCCTCGGGAGGCACAGCCTCAGCTGGCCCGGCTGCTGGGTGGCCTGTGCTGTGACCCGCTCGTGCCCAGGCCTGACCGGGGTCCGAGCCTGACAGTCGCTGCCCTCGCCGCGCTTGGCTGGGAGCGGAGGACAAGCGGCATTGCTTCAGGGTAGATGACGGCATGCTCACGCTGCCCTGGGTGGCGGTGGTGAAATTTTCTGGGTCCCCCCCGGAATGCATCAGCCTCTGGGCGTGGAGCTTGGATATCGAAGCTTGAACAAACTTCCAGAAGATTCTTACACACGTTCAAAAGGAATGTGCGTGGGCCTGGGCGCAGGCTGTCACTGGCCCGCACTGCCCTCAGCCACAGCTGTCCCCCCCCTGGAGGCTCAGCCTCCTGTCCTGGCCGAGGCCTGGCCCCGCCCGCACCACCTGCCCTGGGGAGCTGCAGGGATGCATCTCCAGGCCGTAGGTCACCTCCGCGGGACGCCCTGTGGGTCCCCGCCCCACATCCAGCCTCTGGTCAGGACTGGCATCACCCTCTGAGGCACAAGCCAGCCTCCTGCCCCGGGCACCGCCCTCTCCCACGCCCGCACCCGTGCCAAGCCCCAAAGGACCCTGCGGCCACCTGCCCCCTCCCGCCCGGCCACCGCTGGCCCCGGGCCCCGGCCCGTGCCCCACCTGGGCCATGCCTGGGCTCCCTCCTGCTCCCTCCAGCCTAGTCTGCACCCGCAGCGGCCTGTGAACACGGCAGCTCGCATCACTGCCTCCTGCCACCTGCAGGGCCTGTCTCGGGGTGCCGAGTGAACTCGGGCGGGCTCTGCCTGCAAACCCCGCGCAGAAGCGGCAGGTGGCCTGCTGGGCCGAGCTCCGAGTCCTTGTGAAGGAGCAGGCGGCTCCAGGGTCACCAGGTGCCACCACGAGCCTGCGCCCTGCACTCGCCCCGGCTGCTGGGCACCAGCTCCCAACTCGGTGCCAGCCCAGGTCCTGGGCCAGGTGCCGAGCCGGGGCTGGGGGCGGCCGGACAGCAGCCTTGGCCCTCCCGTGGGGAGTTTAGGGACAGAGGCCAGGCGACCCCCTGCACCTGCCCACGCTCGTCGCATGACCGCTGTCCTGCACGCTGCGTGCACACCCAGCCCTGCCCTCGGCCGCAGGGCCCCGCACGCCGAGCCTCTGAGCAGAGCGGGGGTGCGCTGCGGAGCTGTCCCCGCAGCCTGCCTGTGCCCGCAGCATGTACCAGCCCCGGGAGGGAAGGCGTGTCCATCACCCAGCACAGCCCTGCTCGCCCCGCGCCGTGAAGTCAGACCCGTGAGGGGCGCGGGGACCCCCGCAGACAGCCCTGGAGTTCCTCGAGCGAGGCCTGCCCTCAGGGTCTCTGCAAAGGGCTTTCCCGCCCCGCCGCCTGGCCCGAGGTCCAGGGTTTTTCCTCGGTGGAGCTGTCTCTTCCAGCCTCAGCCGTCTCCAGGATGGCGCTGTGTCCCCCCATCCTAAGCCACCCACTTGCGGGGGGCTCTTTACGCCCTGCACGGCTTGCCCGCGCTGCACCCCAGTCCTGCTGGAGTCTGCCTCGCGGCCTTCAGGGTTTGCTGGAGCGACTCTGGGCAGGACTGAGCCTGAAGTTCACGGCTCTCACCTGTAAGTGGAGAGACAAACATTTCCCAAACGGGATGTCTTTTAAACTCGCATATAGGACTTTCTCTTGACAAGTATTTACTTTGAGTTTTTTAAGTCGTCAAACTGCTCAGTCTTTTAATCTCAAGATAATAGACATTCTCCCATGTTTGCTTCATGTACTTTTTTTCCCCATTCAAATTTTAAGGCATCTGGAATCTTTCTTGCTATAAGGAGGAAAGGGTGCAAAATTTTCTCCCAGTTGTCCCAGCCCCATTTATGGAATGCTTTTCCTCGCTAATCTGTAATGCTGTCTTTATCAAGTCCTAATTCCCACATGTACTGGCCTTTCACCGCAAATATCAGAAAACTCACTCACTGCTTAAAGCACAGGCACCATGCACAACCACGTGATTACACCAAACACCACTGTTTGTACACTTTGGATGAATTGTATGCTTTATTAATACGCATCGATAAAACTGATGTTAAAAAAAAAAAGGTGGCAGCAGCTCATGTGCCAGGGCGCCAGAGGCAGGGCGGGTTCATTCAGGCCCCGGCGGATCCTGAGTGGGCGCTGGGACGTGGACGTGCAGGCGGGTCCGGAGGCCGGCCAGGGGCTGCTGGCGCCTCCCAGGACACGCTTCCTCTTCTATCAGCTCCGCCTGCCTAGACAGCCCCACCTGCCTTAACAGTCACTCTTCATTACTCCTGGCCACTGCAGGGTCGCGCTCTCTTCCCTCTTTTTTTGCCACTTGAGCTTGACCTGGGCTGGGAGGGCGAGTTCAGGCCTCGTCCAGCAGTGGCGTTGATGTCTTTGGTTTGTGGGGCGGGTGGCAGACGATGCCAACAGGCTCAGCAGCGCCGGGTGACAGAGGCCCTTCCCGCTGCCCTCACCCGAGGGCTGGCCAGGCCTGGGCCACACGCTCCCCAGCAAGCACGGCTGGCCCCCGCTTCCCCAAGACCTGGGGAAGGAAAAGGGACCCTAGAGTTTCATTCCGAGCCAAACGGGGAGAAGGCCAGGCCTGTGTAGATGTAATGGCACTCAGCCACCCCCAGGCGCTGCCACACCTCTTCTCATTAAGCCCCATGCAAGTTCCGGGGGTCTTCCAGCGCGGAGGACAGAGCTGTGGGGCTCAGCTCTCCTGCAGGCTGGCCTGGTGAGGGGAGGGGAGGTGGGGTCAGGTCCCGGCTGGGGGCAACCCGCTGCCAACAATGTACGGAGCGAATGGATGACTAGATGAGGTGCCAGGAGCCCGGAGGTGTGTGGGGGGCATCTACCAGGTCTGGGCTGGGATTCCCGGGGTGGCCGGCTGCCATCCTTGGGGTCCCTGGACAGACCTCACTGGGAGTGGACGGAACAAAGGGCAGAGCCTTTGTCCTACTCCTGCCTGGCTGGGGTGCACCTGGGAAGCAATGGCGAGGGGCTCCAGTGTCGGGGGCTGAACCCAAGGGCACGTCTGGCCCCCATGAGAACGCCCTCTGGCCAGGGATGTGCCACCCCCCAGCCCGAACCTGAACCCGAGACGCGTGGGCCTGACTTTTTACACTGTGGTTCATCCATTAGTTCATTCACTCATTCGTTCCTTCTGCAACCATCTAACGAACGTGCCCTGGGAAAGCGTATGCCAAGGGGATCCCGAAGCTGCCCTTAGGGAGGAGGCGGGGAGGCAGGGGGTCAGAGGTGCCCACCGCTGGGAGCGGTGGGCCAGCAGGAACAAGAATTGGGGATGGAAGGCGAGAAAGGAGGTGGGGTGGGGGGCTGCTGGGAGTGTGTGCGCGAAGGTGGGCGGGTAGGGGCAGCGAGCACCGCCAGCACAGGGACAGGCCGCAGAGGCAGGGCCTGTGCACGACGCAGCGTGCTGTGCTCGACAGCGCAGCAGGCCAGGGTTCCACCCCAGGGGCAGGGAGCCCTTTGCGGCCGGGTGTCTCCAACCCCAGTCAGAGGAGTCCGTGGCCCAACTCCCAGCGACAACAACTTACTCATGACGTTACTTAATACACAGACATAACAGAGAGAAGCCTGAGCATTTCACTTAGCCCTTGTAAACTACTTTTGTAGGGAGAAGCCCACAAAACAAATACAATCAGACGAGGGTAATTAAGTGCTGGTTAATTTAATGTGAGGTATGATGATATTTTGCTGGCACAGAGTAGCAGGTGCAGCCTCCAGGCTTGAGACCGCCTGGGCGAGCGAGGGGTCTGGGAGGATTGCACCCAGCCCTGCCCGGCGCAGCTTGGTTGGCTTATGAGACCACGGGCCATGACGTGCGCCGTCCCGTCCCCTGGTTCAGTGGCTGAGAGCCCATCCATGCCGGGAGGCCACCTGTGCTCCTTGGCCGCTGGGCCCCTGACTTTCACAATGTCTCGACCTAGTAAATAAGGAATTAAGGCTTTGGTGAAAAAGGCTTTCAAGAGGGTCGCTCTGGCAGCGAGCTGGTCACGTGCACATGTGCACACGGGCGATGCGGGGTGACAGGCACTGCTTAGGCTAAGCGCGTCAGCAAGCTGACTGGCAGAGTTGCCATGGGCACAGAGATACACCCCCCCCGAGATCACGAGTGGAGAGCCTGGGGGTCCTCAAGGCGCAGCGGGAGGGCCCGTGGCAGGACGGTTCCTGGCGCTGGTGGGGGAAGGGCAAGAGCAGTGGCGCGGAGACGCGCTAGGAGGTCCCTGCAGCTGTGCAGAGTGCGGCGGCAGGGGCGGGATGTTTGTGGGGTGGAATCTACAAGCCTTGGGGCTCAGTTACAGAAGTGAGCAGCAGGGCGCTGGGGGCAGGCTGGGGGGCGTGGGGTGCCTCACGATGGCCGGTCAGGCCGCGCAGTCAGCAGGGGGCGATACCGGGAGGGTGGGACCAGGCTAAGGATGGTGGAGGGCAGAGGGGCTGCCGGCTGGCAGGAAAGCGGGCAGAGATGGGCATGGGGGGGCCAGAGGAAGGAGAGCCAGGGGGGAGGGGAGCAGCTCAGGGAGAGAAGGGTCAAGAGGGCCCTAGAAGGCGAGCAAGACAGAGACAAGGACGATGGCTCGGGCAGGGACTGCAGCATGGCCTTGGGGGCGCTGGGGAGGACAGGTGGCGAGATGAGCTTGGCAAGGAGGTTGGCGAATAGGGCACAAACAGGGGAGCTGGAGCAGCGCCGCCTTTGAGGCAAAGCCTCAGAGGGGGGCCCAAAGAGGGGGCGTGTGCCCCTCCAGAGGCCCTCGCTTTCTAGTCAACCCCTGATTTATGGGCACCTTTGTCAGAATGGAAATTCTAGGGGATTGCACAGGAAGGAACACGGATTTGCTGCAGCTGCTAGGAGACTCCGTCCCAGGACCGCAGCAGCTCGCCCTTCAGTGTGCACGCTGGGCAAGGGCCAACTGCACGGGTCAAGGGCACAGATCCGACCAGCCACCACCCCGCCAAGCCCGCCACGCTCCAGGACCCCTTCTTGAGAGGTGGGGGGGGCCCGGGCGTTCCTGCTCGCCCCAGCCCCGCTTCTCCAGGGCAGGTCCATGGCTGGCCCCTCCAGGGGCTGCAGGACGGGGATGCCGGGTGCAGGCTCTCACCTGGACGCACCCATCCCCTTCTGAGTCCTGGGTCTCAGCCCACGTGTCGCTGTGGGTGAGGACCAGGCCTAAGGTGCACAAAGAGCCATGGGAGGCTGGGAGGAGCAGCTCTCCGCGACATGTCCTTGCAGGGCGAGCGGGCGCAGGGGAAGCAGAAGCCGAGCGGTGGGGGCCGGCTGCAGGGCTGGGGAGGCGCCCGCCCGAGTCCCATCATCCGCTCCAGGAACGCAAGGGCTGGCACAGTTGTCACTCAGCGCCCATCAGAAGCCCCGAGCGACGGGAGGTCTGGCCCGCCTTCCGGGCATGAGGCAGTCGGTCACTCGCCACGTCCACCTCTCACAGCTCCCGCCGTCGTCTTACGGGGATGGAGACCCGGTGACACCTGCCTCCACTCAGAGCGCACGGGCTCGGGAGCTGCTCCTCTCATCGGCAGGCTGTCTGCTACACAGAACTAGCTCTGAGCTGCTTGAAAAGGTGGGTGCTCCTGCGGGGTGGGGGGCAGTAACGGGGGGTCGGGCCGCCCCTGGCACGGGGCTGCAGAGCGAGTGGCCTCGCTCCTGTGCAGCACCCCAAAACCTGTGGGCAAGGGCTCCTGCCTGCGGCGCTCCCTGCGGGCTCTCAGGGCTCCCAGGATGGGGCCTCATCTCCTGTCACCGCCGGGCCCAGCCCCCAGCCCAGCGCCTGGCATCGGCAAACACCTGCGAAGGCGCGAAGGGGCTGAGAGGCGGGAGCCGTGGCTTATCGAGGAGAGGGCTCCCCAGGACCTTGGCTAATGTCTCAGCAGCCCAAGGTCACAGCCGCACGGCGGGCATCCTGAGGTGGCTTCAAGGTCGCAGCTCAGGAGCCTGGGTGGGAAAGAGCCCCTGGGCGCAGGGCCGCCTCCTGGAGGCAGGCAGGTCCCACGGCTGGTGCAGGCTGCCACGGCTCGCTTAGGGCGAACCCTCCTGAGCCCCGGCTTCTCACAGCTGGAGCCCAGAATAAGGTGCAAGGGATGATAATGGAAACGAGCTGTACAGGGACTTCTGAGGTAGGATCTAAAATGAAGGAATTCTCAACAGAACCAGAGAACCCTTTGGAAAGAGATTTCCATGGTAAAGGTGTCTCCTTCAATAGGATATCCCTGGGGAATGGGAATTCTTAATTTTCAATTATAGGATGCACCTCCCTTGCCAATTCTGTTACCAGAAAGACTCATTTTGATACAAAATAGTAAAATGTAGAATCACTGGAATGTCATCAGAGTGGCCATTTGTCCAGTCACTGTTGGACAGGGTCTCAGGAAACCCCCCAGCCATCACTGCCTCTTTTGTGAGCCTCGGAGGCGAAGCTGGGTGACGACAGGCCAAGCCCCCCGGCTCCAGGTCAGGGTGTGTCCTGCTCTGTCCCCCACCTGGCCCTGGCAGTCAAGTCCAGATTGAGGCCTTCTAAGGAAACCTTTCAGACCATCCCCTCTGCCTCCTGCGGGGCTGGCAGGACGGCAGTGCTTGCAGAGGCGGGGTTCTGGAATCCAAATCCCAGCTCTCAGATTGCTGCTCTGTGACTTCCCTCCAGTTTCTGAACCTCTGAGCTCGGTTCCTTGCCTACAGCATACTAGTGATAGCTTTCACAGAGTCCTTCCATGTTCCTGATTGTTCCAAAACTTTCTCTTTATTCACTCATTTCATGGGACGACAGAATCTCTTAAAAGGATGATTGTCAAGAGCAATGAAAATGTGGACAGTGCTTGCAATCCCACATGGCAGAGGAAGCGCTTTAAATGACAGCGTTTATTTGCCCGCCTGCCTGGCCACTGCTCAGGCCTGGCAACGGGGGCAAAGAAGGCACTTGCTACATCTTGGTAGAGAGAATCCCGGTGTAGATGGGGCAGGTGTCTTCAGCCTCCCTCGGGAAGAGGGGCCGTGCTTGTCAGGGGGCTCCAGGGGTGGCCACGCCGGTGTCACACTCCATTGAGGCCACGGCTCCGGCCCCGTTCTGGAGTTTGAGGGCCTGCTGCGCCTCCGTGACGAGGTCGGCCACCAGGTTCAGATTGCAGGCCCTGAGCGCGCCCACCAGGTGCGCCACGGTGGCCTCCTCCCCACGCATGTTCTTCCAGGTTCGCAGTGACTCCCTCACCTGCTCCGTCAGGTTCCGGGGATATTTCTCCTCGATAACATCGATCTTGGCGTCCGAAACTCTAAGATGACGCGCCAGCCTTCTCCAGTCTCTGCCCATGTTGTCACATATGATGTTAAATGCGACATGAAGACCTGGGGGAGAAAACAACACACGACTTAGGAGGGCTTGGCACGCTCTTTAGGAGGCAGGCGCCCCGGTGCCTCTCGAGGGCTTCTCTGCGCACGCGCGTCCCGGTAGGCGGGTGAGCCACCGCGCAGCCCATACGGTGGCTCCTGCAGAGGAGCTGAGAAGGCCAAGCTCGCTTCCGTTCCACCCCACCGACAGCCCACCGAGCACCTGCGTGCCGAGTGGTCCTGTCCAGCTGGTCAGGACAGAGCAACCGGGGTGGGGTAGGGGGGTGGTGGCTGGAGAGTCCTCAGAGGGGAGAAGGTGGGGCTACACTCCACTCTGGTGGCTTGAATGGTGGCCCCGAAAAGATCTGTCCACATCGAAGCCCCAGAACCTGCGACTGACCTTATTTAGAACAAGGGTCTTGGCAGATGTGATTGAGTTAAGGACACGAGGAGCTCACGGTGGGCTATCCAGGTGGCCCTAAGTTCAGTGACAAGGGTCGTAGGAGCCCCACAGAGCAGGGGCGGGGCATGGAGCGGGGGCGGAGATGGGGTGACAGCCCGGGGTGACGCAGCCGAGGAGCACCTGCAAGAGGTGGAGGAAGGTCCTCCCGGCCACCCTGACGTAGGACCCTGACCTCTGGAGCCGTGAGAACAGCTGCTGCTCCCGGTGGCCCTTTGCTAGGGCAGTCCTGGGGGCGCCGTGGACGCTGCCTGCCACCTGCCCCTTTGGCCCCTGGCCGCCAGGCTGCTCGGTGGCATGGTGCTCAACTGCATGCTCGACTGTCCTGCCGAGGTCAGCGGCGCGGCCACGGCAGGCCGGAAAGGCTGCTTCTGGGAGGGGGGAGGGGAGACGAGGGGCACAACAAGGTGCGGCCTGGATGGCTCCTGGGAGTTGGGGTCTCTGCTTACCAAACCCCGAGGCCCAGCAGCAGACACACCAGCTTACGCCAGCCCGAGGCAGGCCCAAGGCAGGCCCCTGAGGCAGGCCCTGCTGCTGTCACCAGCTGTACAGACAGGGAAACAGGAGGCCCAGGAAGCTGACCTGCCTGAAGCCACACAGCTAGAAAAGAGCAGGGCAGGGATTTGAAAGCCTGGAAGCCCACTCTTAACCATTATGCTGAGTGCCTTTTGTCGAGAGAAATTCAGAATCCAGGACCACTCCTACCAACCTGCCCACCCGTAGCTAACCTGCTTGTGTATTTCCATCCAGCAACTACGTAACACAGATGCTCGCAGACACGTGCAAACCTCCAAAGGCTACTTAGAGGAGGAGGAGGGCGGGAAGATGGTGGACAAGGAAGTTCCAACCAGAACGACTGCGCAACAGGCGGCACGTCGGAATCAGCTCCTTCCAAACTCCAGAGTCCAGCAGGGCACTGTGCAGCACCCAGGGAGGGGCGGGGAAATGACGGGAAGACCAACAAATTGCTCTCCCGTGCGGTGGCTACTGGCGCCCTACCCCACCCTCACGGCAGGCAGCTGCGGCATCTGGCCCCTGGTGCACCTTGCTGGCGCCAGAAAGGAACATAAAAATCCACTTCCCTAAAATCCGGGGAGAGCACAGGCTGATGGCTGATCACGATGGAGGCTAAAGACGTGGCCCTTCCTCAGCACAGAGGACAGAGCTGCAGGGCCGCACTGGCTGGGCAGGCCACGGAAGCGCGGCTCTGGGGAGCCCTGGAAGACGCTCCCTGCCTGGCCCCTCTGCCACCCCTCTCCAGGGCACTGTGGACCAGCTGGAGCTCCCTTTGTGGGACCCAGGCCTCGTTTGGGCTGGAAAAGAAGGATTTGGAAAACCCCTCCCCAGAATCGCCCCAACACCCAGAATTTGCCCTCCAGGCACAAGCAGCTGAAGACAATGGGAAGCAGAGTAAGAAACAACTGAGGCGGAGGAGCTGGCGCAGAGGTTTACCCGCTTCAAGTCCAGCAGTGGGACCCCCGGGAAGCAGAGGGCGCTTCAGACTCCTGTGAACAGGGGACTCCGAGGGCCACCAGCCAGACTAAGAGCAGGCCAAGCCACACGCTACGGAAGACCGGGAGGACCCTGTGCTCTGCATTCCCCCCGCAGGCCTTTCTGATACGAGAGTTGATACTCAAGAAAATCTCATACATAACCAGCTGGTTACAAACTCAAGAAATCGACATTTCAGGGAATAAATCCCAGAGTTAACATTTGAAATATTAAAATGCACAGTGTGCAAAAAAAAGATTACAAGACAAAGAAACAGGAAACGATGGCCCTGTCCAGCTGGTTAGGACAGAGCAACCGGGGTGCTCTTCATCCAAATGAAGAGGATAAAAATCTAGAAAGTATCAACAAAGAAGACCAAACTGTAGACATACCAGACAAAGACTTTAAAAAGAAAAAATCTCCAAAATATGTTCAAAGAGATGAAGGAAAATACAGAGAAAGAATTACTGGGTATCAGGAAAATAATGGATGAATAATATGAGAATCTCAATAAAGAGAAATTTTAAAAAGGAACCGGAGGGAAGCGGCTGTGGCTCAATCAGCTGGGCTCCCGTCTACCATGTGGGAGGCCCTGGGTTCGCATCCTGGGGCCTCCTTGTGAAACCAGACTCGCGGGCCTGGCCCAGAGGCGCCACAGAGCGCCGCCTGCCTGCAGGCACCTTGGAGAGCCGACTCAGCAAGGTGACACAACAAAAATGGGAGACAAAAACAAACAAACAAACAAAAGGGAGACAAGCAAAAACACAGAGGAATGTGCAGGGAATGGACACAGAGAGCAGACAGCAAGCAAAAAGCCACAGGGTGGGGGGGATAAAAAAATTAAAAAAAAGAAAAAAGAAAAAAGAACTGGAGCAGATATGGCTTGAGCAGTTGAGCACTTGCCTCCCACATAAGAGGTCCAGGGTTTGATTCCCAGTGCCTCCTAAAAAGAAAACAAAAAACAAAACATAAAAAGACAACAAGCACACAGATGAAAAACACAATTCAAGGGAGCTGATGTGGCTCAGTGGTTGAGTGCCAGCTTCTCACATACGAGGTCCCGGGTTCAATCTCTGGCCCTCATACCTAAAAAAATAAAAGAACCAGATAGAACTACTGGAACTCAAGACCACCATAAGAGACGGCAGACTTGGTCCAGTGGTTAGGGCGTCCGTCTACCACATGGGAGGTCTGCGGTTCAAACCCCGGGCCTCCTTGACCCGTGTGGAGCTGGCCAATGCGCAGTGCTTGTGCGCACAAGGAGTGCCGTGCCACGCAGGGGTGTCCCCCGCGTAGGGGAGCCCCATGCGCAAGGAGCGCGCCCCCGTAAGGAGAGCCACCCAGCGCAAAAGAAAAGTGCAGCTTGCCCAGGAATGGCGCCGCCCACACGGAGAGCTGATGCAGCAAGATGATGCAACAAAAAGAAACACGGATTCCCATGCCGCTGACAACAACGGAAGTAGACAAAGAAGACGACGCAGCAAATAGACACAGAGAACAGACAACCGGGGTGGGGGTGGGGGGAAGGGGAGAGAAATAAATAAATAAATCTAAAAAAAAAAAAAAAAAAAAAAAAAAGACTATCATAAGAGAAATGAAAAATTCCCAGGAGTGTTTGAACAGCAGATTGGAGCTGGTGGAAATCAGCAAACTTGAAGACAAGTCAATTGAAACGAGTAAGTTTGAGGAGCAGGAAGAATTATAAAAAGTAAAGATAGCCTAAGAGATATCTGGGAAATCATTAATTGTATCAATATACACATTATGAGGGTCCCAGAAGGAGAAGAGAGAAAAGGGTACAAAACTCCCCAAACTTTGCAAAAGAGATGTGAATATGCACATCCAAGAAGCCCAGAGAACACCACAGGCTACACCTGAAGAACACACCCCATCACATATTGATCAAACTGTCAAACGCAAAGGACAAGGAGACAGTTCTGAAAGCTGTAAGAGAAAATCATGAGTTAGTACAAGGGAGTCCCAATCTCTACCAGAAACCATGGCGGCAAGAAGGCAGTGGGTTGAAATACTACAATGTTGAAAGAAAACAATTACCAACCAGGAATTTTATATCTGGTAAGACTTTCTTTCAAAAAATGAGGGCTGGATTAAGACAATCTCAGATGGATAAAAGCTGAGGAGTTCCCCACTAGACCTGCCCTACAAGCAATGCTAACGGGAGTTCTTCAGACAGATAGGAAAGGACGCAAGATGACAGGGGCTCAGAGCAGCATGAAGAAGGAAAGTCTACCTTTGGTAAAGGTGAACATTTGGGTAATGATAAATGCCAGTCCTACTGAACTGTATTTTTCAGTACATAACTCCACTTCTTACTTTCTGTAGGTGGTAAAATACAAATGTATAGAAAGTAATGATAATTTATGGTTTTGGACATACAATATACAAAGCTGTAATTTGTAATAATTTCAAAAATTGTGGTGGGGCTGGACGAATATGGGAACAGTGTATGTGTGTGTCTTGAGGTCAACCTGGTGTCAAATCAAATATGACCATTATATATTTGATATTAAATTTTAACCCCATGGTAACCATAAGGAAAATATATGAAAAAAAATATCCAGACAGAAATGAGTAGGGACACAATATGGTACAAAAAAAAAAAAGATCAAATATGGAAATAGGCATTAACGGAAGAATTGAGGAACAAAAATAGTAAAAGACTTACAAAGAGTATATAAATAGCAAAACAGCAGAAGAAAGTCCTGCCTTGTCAGCATTTTTTTTTAAAGATTTATTTATTTAATCGCCCCCCCCGCCCCGGTTGTCTGTTCTCTGTGTCTATTTGCTGCGTCTTGTTTCTTTGTCCGCTTCTGTTGTCCTCAGCGGCAAAGGAAGTGTGGGCGGCGCCATTCCTGAGCAGGCTGCACTTTCTTTCGTGCTGGGCGGCTCTCCTTACGGGGTGCACTCCTTGTGCGTGGGGCTCCCCTATGCGGGGACACCCCTGCGTGGCAGGGCACTTCTTGTGCACATCAACACTGCATGGGCCAGCTCCACACAGGTCGAGGAGGCCCGGGGTTTGAACTGTGGACCTCCCATGTGGTAGACGGACGCCCTATCCACTGGGCCAAGTCCGTCTCCCCCTTGTCAGTATTAAGCTGTCAGAAAAGACTCACCTTAAATTCAAAGACATAAGTAGCTGAAAGTGAAAGTGTAGAAAACAAAACATACCATGTAAGTAGTAGCCAAAAGAGAGGTGGGGTAGCTATCAGATAAAATCAGACTTTATATCAGATAAAACAGACTTTAAGTCAAAATCGGTTATGAGGGACAAAAATGGTCATTGTCTACTGTTAAAGGGGTCAATTCAACAAGATGATACTAACAATTATAAATATATATGCACACAATAGTAGAGTCCCAAAATATATGAAGGACTGGAAGGGAGAAATTGATGGCTCGACATTAACGGTAAAAGATTTTAATACAGCACTTTCTGTAAGGGATAGAACATCTAAAGAGAAGACCAATAAGGAAATACAAAACTTGAATGACTATAAACCAACCAGACAGAGAACACTCCACCTGACAGCAGCAGAACACACGCTGTACTCAAGTGCACATGGATCATCCTCCAGGACAGATATTATCTTACGTCACCAACAAGTCTCAATAAATTCACAAGTACTGAAATCATGAAATGTCTCTTCTCCAGCCACAATGGGATGAAGCTAGAAATGAATAACAGAGGGAGAAATGGAAAATCCACAAGTGTGTGGAAATTAAACAACACACTCCAAACCACCACTGGGTTAAAGAGGAACTCACAAGGGTAAGCAGGAAATATTTTGATGCAAATGAAAATACAACATACCAAAAGTTAGAGATGTAGCAAAGGCAGTGCTTAATGGTGAAAGGCTGAGAGCTTTCCCTCTAAGATCAGGAACGAGACAAGTATGCCCACTGTTATGACTGTTATTCAACATTGTACTGGAAGTTCTAGCCAGAGGAATTAGGGAAGAAAAGATATAAAAGCATCCAAATGGGAAAGGAAGAGATAAAACTTTCCTTAGTTGCAGGTGACACACTCTTTACACATGGAAAATCCTGGAAAATCTGTAACAAAGCTCCTAAATGAATTCAGAACTAATAAATAAATTCAGCCAAGTGGTGGGGTATAAGATCAACACCCCCAAATCAGTAGAGCTTCTATACACTGATAATGAACATCCATAAGAAGAAACCAAGGAGGAAGCGGTTGTGGCTTAAGCAGCTGAAAGTGCATGCTTCCCACAGGGGAGATCCCAGTTCGGTTCCCAGTGCCTTCTAAAACAAACAAACAAACAAACAAACAAACAAACAAACAAACAAACAAACAGCAAATCAAGGGGAAAACCAACGGAGGGGAGCAATGTGGCACAGCGGGTGAGTGCCGCTTTCCACACACGAGGCCCTAAGCTCAATCCCTGGCCCTGGTACCTTAAAAAACCAAGGAGAAAATACCATTTACAATAGCAACTAAAAGAATCAAATAGCTAGGAATAAACCTCACCAAGGATGTAAAGGACTTACATGCAGAAAACTACAAGACATGGCTAAAAGAAGTCCCAAATAAATGGAAAGATATTAACTGTTCATAAATTGGAAGACTAAATATTGTTAAGATGCCAATTCTACTCAAAGTGATTTATAGATTCAATGTAATCCCAATCAAAATTCCAAACTTCTTTGCAAAAATAGAAAAGCCAATCCCTTTATGTGGAAGGATAAGGAGACCAGAATAGCCAAAGCCATATCGAAAAAGAATGAAGTTGGAGGACCTACACTTCCTGATCCTAGGCTTATTACAAAGCCACAGCAATCTAAACAGCATGATAGTGGTGCAAGGATATACATACAGACTGGTGGAATTGAACTGAGAGCTCAGAAATCAACCCTCACACTGATGGCCAACTAATTTTTGATAAGGGGGCAAAAACCACTCAATTGGAAAAGAATAGTCTCTTCAATAAATGGTGCTCGAAGAACTGGGTATCCATTTGCAAAAGAATGAAGGTGGACCCTAACTCACACCATACACAAAAATCAACTCAAAATGGATCAAAGACCTAAATATAAGACCCAGAACTATAAACCTCCTACAAGAAAAGGCAGAGAAGCATCTTCAGGTCTTTGTGTTAGGCAATGGTTTCTTAGACTACACCCAAGGCACAAGAAACAAAAGAAAAAAAATACATAAATTGGGACCTCATCAAAATTAAAAACTTTTGGGCCTCAGAGGACTTTATGAAAGTAAAATGATATCCTACACAATGGGAGAAAATATTTGAAACCACATGTCCAAGAAAGGTTTAATATTCAGAATATATAAAGAAATCCTTCAACTCAACAATTAAAAGTCAAACAGCCCAATTAAAAAACAGATGAAAGACCCAAATAGACATTTCTCCAAAGAAGATACACAAATGGCCAAAAAGGGACAGGAAAAGATGCTCAGCGTCATTAGCTGTCAGGGAAATGCAAATCAAAACCACAGTAAGTTACCATTTCATATTTGCCAGAATGGCTACTATTTAAAAAAAAATAGAAAATCACAAGTGTGGGAGAGGACATGGAGAAACAGGCACACTCATCCACTGCTGGTGGGAATGCAAAATGGTGCAGCTGCTGTGGAAGACAGGCAGTTCCTCAGAAAGCTAAGTGAAGAACTACCATATGACCAGGCAATCCATTGTCTCAGTATACACCCCAAAGAATTCAAAGCAGGGACTCAAACAGATACCTGCACACCAATGTTCAAAGCAATATTCAGAAATGGCCAAGGACGGAAGGAACCCAAGTGTCCATCAACCCATGAATAAACAACATGTGGTATGTACACACAAGGAAGTATTCTGCAGCTGTAAAAAGAAATGAAGCCCTGATACATGCGGCAACATGGGTGAACCTTGAGACATCATGCTGAGTGAAATGAGCTGGACATAAAAGGACAAATACCATCATGATTTCACTGACAGGAAATAATGAGAACAAGCAAACTCGTAGTATAGAGGCTATCAGGGGTCAGGGTCAGGATAGGGAATAGGGAGTTAAGGCTTAAAAGGTACAGTTTTTATTTGGGAAAATGGAAAAGTTTTGGTAATAGATGGTGGTGACACTAGCACAACACTGAATGCAATTAGCAGCACTGGATTATATATTTGACTGGCTAAAAGGGGACATTTTAGGTTGCATATATATTACAAAATGAAAGTTAGAAAAAAAGAATCCATGGAACTGCACAATGCAAACAGTGAACTCTAAGTTAAACCATGGACTATAGTAAATAGTACAATTATAAAAAATTACAATAGTGCAATTTCATCCAATTACAACAAAAGTACCACACCAATAGATGGTGTTAATAGTAGGGTAGTACATGAGAATCTTTTATCTTATGCATGATTGTTTCATAAACCCACAACTTACCTAATAATATACATAAATATACTGCATGGACTGCTTTTTAAGTTGATCAGAGTTTTTCTCCCCCATCATTACATACCCTTGAAAACACAACTTTTCTACAGTTCTGTTTTGCTCTTTCCAGCACCATACAGATCTATTTTCAATCTGAGTGACTGCTTCCCAGCAGAGGTGTGCTGTCCAGCTGCCATGATAAGCACCAGTCACTAAGGAGCTCTGTCCACAGCTTTATGACATGCCTGGTCCCAGAGGCATCAGTGTGCCCTGGACAGGATGTTCAGTGCCCGGATGACAGAATATAAAGCTAAGGCGCTGAAACCCTGTATTCCCGGAAGCCCCGGGGAGACTGCAGGTGGGAGTGGGTCGTGGCAGGGTAAGAAACTAGAACGAACTTGACCGGAGAGGCCCTGGGGCCAGACTGCCTCGGTTTAAATCGATAGTTGGGAGGTGAGCGCCTTGGGCAGGCGGTCTCCCATCTCGGAACCCGAGTCCTCGCCTGCACACGGCGGGCCTAAGAGGGGTGCTGAGCACAGGAACCGGCTTCCTGGGAGCCCGGGGTGTGAGTTATTACGTGGAGGGGCATTAGCTGGCCGACCCGAGAGGCAGAAGTTAGATAACAGAGCAGCCAGGTTCGGCCGACGTCTGCTCCGCCTCTCGGTTGGCTATTCCTACCCAGAGGCTGGCAGCACCCGTTTCTTCCAGGATTTACCTGGGAGCAGGGGGGTGGGTGGGGCAAGGAAAACTGAGGTTCGAGGGGTGGGCTCGCGCAAGCTAGCTTTGCTGCTCTGGGTTGTCCCATCCGTCGAGCGGGCGTGCCACCGTCTGCCAAGGCGGTTCCGACGGAGCCCACGCCCACGCACCCTCGCAGAGGCCGGGCGCCCGGCGGTGGCCCTCCCGCCCCGGCCCCGGCCCCGGCCGCCCGGGCCCACCTTCCTCCTCGGGCCCGGCGCGCGCCGCGGCGCCCGCCTCGAAGTCGTCGAGGCGCCGCAGCAGGTCGTGGCGGCGCAGGGAGGTGAGCAGCTCGCGCAGCAGCGCCGTGCGCCCGCCGTCCAGCTCGTTGAGCTCGAGCAGCGCCGAGAAGAGGTCGAGGCCGCTCTGCACGCGCTCCAGCCTCTTCTTGCTCACCAGCCCGCGGCACAGGAACTTGAGCTCGGTCACCTCGGCGCTCGCCAGCCCCGCCGACATCGAGTGCAGCAGCACCAGGAACGGGTCCATGGCGGCGCCCGCGCCCGCGCCCGGCGCCCCGACCCGTCCCAGGTAACCCCGGGCCGCCGCCGGAAGCGGCCCCTCGCCCCACTTCCCGCGAGAGCTGCGGGCCTCGCGCATGCGCCCCGAGGCGCCTCCGCCTGGGAGGCCCGCGGTGGCCGTCCGGGGTACCCCTAAGCGCGCGGCCGGAGCCGGGGGCCCCCGCGCCGACCCTTCCGGGACCGTCCCCCTCCTCCTTCGGGGTCTGCGACCTTGGGGGTCCCGAGACACCCGGGCGCGGGCTTAGCTCTTGGCCAGCCGGGGCGCCGGGGGGCGATGGCGGCCCCCATCTCTGCGGAGCTTGCCCGTTTGCACAGCGCGTGCCCCGCGGGGCCCTGGGTCCGTGCGCACCATCCACGGCCTGGCCTCGAGCCCTTCTGCGCCGGGGGCCCCAGCCCCCGTGGGACTCACGACCTGCCGTCGCACGAATGTGAAAAACGCCCCCTTGACGGCCCTTATGGATATTTTCTCTGCAGAAAATATTATTCAGAGGCTTATTTTGGGCATAGAGTTTAATTTAAGTAGTCGTGTATTTTTGAAGTTACAATTATTTTAAAAAATTTACTGAGCACCTATTGTGTGCCAGGCAGCAGGGGCTGGGGACAAATGAGTGGACAAAGCAAACGAAGGTCCCCTGCCCACCTGGAGCTTACACCCTACAAATAAAAAAAAATCCCCTAGTGTCCCAGGAGGTAGGAGGTGTTGGGGGCAGTGGGGAGCGTGGGGCGTGGGGCAGCAGGTTGTGTATTTAAAGGGGAGGTAAGAATAGGTCTTGGTGCAAAGGTGAAGGGGAAAGGGTCAGATGTGTGGGTGGGGGTGGGGGGGCAGGGAACAGCAAGAGCCGTGATCCAGGTGAGAGCTGCTGTCTTGTGCAGCAAGGTGGCGGCTGTGCCTGGAGGGAGGGGGGGAGGCAGGTTAGGAGGGGCTCAGGGCCAGGCGAGGACCCAGCTTTGCTGGGAGAGAGACTGTTGCAGAGGAGCGGCGTGAAGAGAGTTACATTTAAATACTTTAATATAGCTGTGCACAAATCCACACTTATTTTATATCCAAATATGCCTAGAAAGCCAACTGAGAAATATAAACTCCATAGGCTTTGGATATTCGGGGAGGATGCACGCTGGAGTGTGGGGGCTCATGCTGAAGGCTGACCTGGAATGTGGGGGCTATGCGTTAATTCAGGCTCACCTGGGGGAATAACCTATCCAGTACTCAGGAAAAACACTTGAAGAAACTAACAAAGTCTTTTTGCATATAAGCACCATTTGTCTCCCCACGCTTATTTCCTCTGTATAAAAGGGACCCAAAAATTCTATTTGGGGCTTGGTTTTTATTAGAAAAGGTGTCCGCCGGTCGAAATAAAACCCACTTCCTTCTCAGAGTTCTCGTGTCCTGGCCTTGGATACCGCGTCCACCCGCCTTCTCTGCTACTGTAACTTTATGTACCTACAAGTGGGGATGCCTTGAGATAGTTCACAGAGCACGCGGGCCACCCCCTAAAGTGCACAATCCAGGGGTTTCCGTGCGTTCGGGGTTCTGCAGCCATCACCTCAGTGTAACTTTAGAACATGTTCATCACCCAGAAAGAAACCCCCCAGCAGTCACTCGGCCGCCCCTGGCACCACTGATCATTTGTGTCTGGATTTCCCTGTTCTGGACATTTCGTATCAACAGACTCCTGCAGCAGGTGACGTCTTCCGACTCGCCTCTTTGGCTTACACCGTGTGCCTTGTGGCACAGACCAGGTCCTCACTCCTTTTTGTGGCCCAGGGATGCTCCATGGCTCGGATGGGCTGCTCTTCACCCATTCCCCGGCCGATGGACGTTCGCCTCGTTTCCCCCGCCCCCCGGCTTCACCAGTGGCGCTGCTGTGCGCACTGAGCTGCGGTTTTGGGGAAGCCCTCTGGTGCTGAGTGGAAGCCGGAGGCTCTGCAGTAACCCAGACCAGGAGGAGGGTGCTCGGGCCAACAAGCAGGGGTGGCGGAGGCGATGAGCGGGGGCACCCTCCTTTAAACTTAGGGGTGTGAGTGAGGGAGAGTCTTGGGCATCCAGTGTCCTGGGATGGCGTGGGGGGGGGGTTGGGGGAGGACCAGGAGCCCATTTGGGACACGAGGGGGTGGGGTGCCCGTCAATCTGTCGGCAATGGATCTGGGTGGGAAATGGGGGGGTCCCCTGCAGAGGATGATGTTGAAAGCGCCTCTAGAATGGGGTCACCACGGAGGGAGCGAAAACAGAAGAGCAAAGGGGGGGGGAGAAGCCTGCGGAGGGGACCCGGAAGGCGCCCCAGGAGGTAGGGCCAGGTTCCAAGCCTCGTCCCAGGCACTGTTCCTTCTGTCCCTTGCGTGGGACGCCTGGCTTCCCGCAGGCTTGGCTTCTTCCCTCCAGGCTGTCTGTCTCCCTGGCCCAGCTCTGAAGACAGGGAGCCCAGGAGCCCAGCATCCTGCCTGGAGCTTCACGCAAGAACGTTTTTGGGATGCAAGAGTCTTGCGGAAGGCATGTTAATTTGTATCCCTCTCGGCGCAGTTACACCTTGCTCCTGGTAAAGAGCCTTTGAAAAACGTTCTATTCCGTCGACAGAGTTGGTAAACGACATACCTCGGCCATTTTATCCCTGAGTCCTTCCATTGTGTCTCTTAAGAAATGATTCCTTCTCCAATACTAATACTCAACAATTCTTATGAATCTAACAAACTCACTTTATTTTATTTATTTATTTTTTAAAAAAGATTTATTTATTTAATCCCCCCCCCCCCCCCCCCCGGTTGTCTGTTCTCTGTGTCTATTTGCTGCGTCTTGTTTCTTTGTCCGCTTCTGTTGTCGTCAGCGGCGGCGCGGGAAGTGTGGGCGGCGCCATTCCTGGGCAGGCTGCACTTTCTTTTTGCGCTGGGCGGCTCTCCTTACGGGGCGCACTCCTTGCGCGTGGGGCTCCCCTACGCGGGGACACCCCTGCGTGGCACGGCACTCCTTGCGCGCATCAGCACTGTGCATGGGCCAGCTGCACACGGGTCAAGGAGGCCCGGGGCTTGAACCGCGGACCTCACATGTGGTAGACGGACGCCCTAACCACTGGGCCAAGTCCGTTTCCCCAAACTCACTTTATTGACCCGGTAAACCTGAAAGCATTTTTGTTAAATGTCAATACTATTTTGAACCTAGTAAAATGTCTAAATCGGAAGGTTAGCTCACGACTCAGTGACATGGTTCACACGGGCGTCCCAAGGCTGGCCCTTCAGCCGGCTAAGTCCTCTTAGCGTTACGAGAACCAAAAAACCAAGTTGCCCTGATCCCTTAGTTTGCGAAATAGGAATACTCTATCTTGATTCTCTTAAACTACATTTAATAGTCCATCTTCCCTGGGGTGAGGAGGCACTCGCCACGCAGGCAGTTTCCTCCCGAGGTGGTTGAGGCATCTCGGGCTTCTGCTGGGCGTGGGCTCCGGGCACTCTTCCTACCCCACATGTCTCACTCTCTACCCCACGGGCTTGATTTAGGGAAGAGCCACCCTTCCAGACTCCCACCGAGCTCTCCTCGCTCCCCTCCCTCCCTCCTTCCCTCCTTGGTTTGCTGGCCTGGAGCCTGGTGGCCTGCCCGCTCAAAGCCCTTGGACCTGCGTTCTCTTTGATGGCACAGCAGGACGCTACGGTGTCCTGCGACATCTGACGGACTCTGGACCTCTGACGTGCCTAAGCCTGACTCCTTGCCCATGGTTTTTCAGGTCATTCTGCCGACAACAAACACAAGCCATCTGTTCACAAGTATTTGCTGAGCGCATGCTCTCTGGGTGCATTGCAGGCAGTGGGGGCATGGCAGGTGGCAAGGCCAAAAAAAAAAAAATTCCTGTCCTCAAGAAGCTTCCTTTAGGGAGCGGATGTGGCTCAAGCAGTTGAGCACCTGCCTCCCACATACAAGGTCCCAGGTTCAAAACCTGGCTCCCCAGTTCCTCCAAAAAAAAGGAAAAAAAAAAACCAGCGGCTTCCTCTATACTTGGGGAACAGGTGGACTATAAATGAACAAACACCGAGCCAACTTGCGGTATTAGGGAGTGGTGGGTGCTTTGGAGGAAATCGAAGCAGAGGAGGGATGGGAGAGCCAGGCTGGGTGACTAGGGTGCCCGGAGAAGGCCTCTGGGGACAGGAGGACAGGAGGGTGGAGAGCAGACAACCCCCCGCTGCTGAAACTGTGAGTCGGGGAAGGCTTCCTGAAGGAAGTGGCATTAAATCCCAACCTGGGACCCAAGTCGGAGTTCACACCAGAAAAGGAGGGTGGAGGTGCAAAGGCAGGGAACGAGTTCGTGTCTGTGGACCGAGAGGAGGCCAGAGCAGCCAGGCCGGGCGGCGGAGGCTGATTTCCTCCCAGGAACAGAGGGCAAAGGTCTGGAGGAGGACGTGATGTGGCCAGGCTCATGACCGTAGGAGTGAAATGAGCGAGGCTTGGACAGGTGATGTGACCGAGAGGTGACCGACAGGTGGGCCCGTGCGCCGGGAGGCCTGTGTCCTGGGCCTGATTCTGCTCCTGCCTGGCCTTGTGGGAGCGTCGGGACCTGCCTCGGTTTCCCTTTGTTGCCACGATCCTCGGGGGGGAAGGCTTGGCTAGAGGTCTGTGGACAGAGCTGCACCCTGGAGCCCACCCAGGCTCGGTCGGCTCCCGCCCTGGGGAGCCCTTGGATGAGCCGAGCTGCTGGAGGGTCAGCGTCCCCACGGGGAGGCCCCGGGCCATGTGGGCCGCCGCAGGCGTCCTGGGGTGTCCTCGTCTTGGGGTACGGACTGCCTTCCCCCACCCTCTCCTTACACCAGTCAGCCAAAGGGGCGCTGAGGCCAAGTACCAGAACTCTGTTGGCTTTTATAAAGGCTATTTATTGGGGGTAGAGGCTTACAGTTACCAAGACATAAAAGCGTAAATTACTTCCCTCCCCAAAGTCTGCTGCCACGGGGTTGGAGCAAGACGGCGCCGACGGCCGCAGGGCCCAGGCCTCCTCTTCCTCTGCAGGCTCCGCGGTCCCGGCTTCCTCCCTGTCAGCGTCAGGCTGGGATAATCTTGTCTCTCTCCAGGCTCCGCTGCTCTGGTCTCTCCACAAAGGCAGTGTAGACTCTCAGGCTGTCTTCCCGGGCCTCTCTTGCGTCTGTGGAGCTGTCTCTGTTTCTCTGTGTTTTCTTCTCCTCCGTGTTCACTTCCTGGACTTCAGCATCAAAACTCCCCCTCACTCCTCCTCGGTGTGTTTTTCTGAGTCCCCGCCCACTCAACGTCCTGTTGTGGCCCAATCAAAGCCTTAATCATTATTTAATCAAGTAAAAGTGAAACCTCTGAATTGAATACACTCTAATACGCCCAGAGGAGCAGACCAGTTTACAAACGAAATGCAGGATCTGTGTCTGGAATTCATATGTATTATCCAACGCTGCACTCCCCTCGCGCCCAGGCTCACAGCCCGGGTGCTGCCCAGCGCCGGCCCTTGCCCTCGGGGCCGTGGGCTCCCGTGCCCACTCTGCAGCTGGTGCCGGCCTAGCGCGGGCCTCGGGGATCTGCCCGGGCACTCCTGGCCTGCCGTGCGGCCACCGCGGATGCGGGCCGCAGCGTCTCTCGCTCCCACGACGCACGCCAGCAGCATCCTCCCCAGGGCCCACCTGCCCGTGCCTGGCCGCCTCTCGCTTGCTTGGATGAGCCGGGACCAGGGCCGGCTGCAGAGCCAGTGGAGCCCCGTGCTCAGGGAAACCGCCGGCCCCTCGTTAAAAACGATCAGGAATTCCAAGACCGCGACAGCCGAGCAGGAGACCAGCGCGTGTCCTCTGGCGCGGGGCCCCGTGTGGCCGTATATGTCACGCGCCGCGAAGCTGGCCTTGCCTGGACCCCAAATCCCCAACCACCCCGCAGCCAGCTCTCCCTGCCCTTGCCCTGCCCTCTGCAGGGTGGTGGGTCCTCTGTCCAGGAGCAAAGGCTCCCCCCTCCGCTGCCACCTGAGAGGTCACGCCTGGCGCCTGGGGCTCTGGACCACTTCTAGAACCTTCAGAGGCCTGCCCTCCTCCCTTGTGGGCTCCAGCGCCTCCTTCCACCCCTTACTTGACACTGTCAACGCCGTTCTTTCTTTAGGCCTTTTACTTTGAAATAATTTCAAACGTAATGGGTGGTAGTAAAGATAATACAAACCCCATATTTGAACTCCTACGTGCCCCCACCCCAGATACCCAGACCCTACCGTTTTGCCGTCTTCGCTGTATCGTTCTATCCATCCGTCTACTTACTTATTTACTGAACACTGGATAGTAGGTTTAGACGTCGTGTTCCTTGGGCACATAAGACTTCCATGTACATTTCCCACGAACGAAGATACTCTCTTCTGTAACAACCTTAAATGCAGTTATCAAACTCAAGAAATTTAGCACTGATGTCAAGCTCCAGTCTTTAATCCAAGTTTCCCGTATGTACCGAGAATGTCCTTTTGAGCCTTTTCTCTGTTATTTGATTCCATCCAGAATCATGTGTTGCATTTAATTGTCATTGTCTCTTTATTGCTCATTGTAAAAATTCCTTTCAGGAGGATTAATCACGTTCACAGTATTGTGGTCCCTTCAACACCTTCCATCAGTACAGCTTTTCCACCCCCAAACAGAAAGCCTGCACCCGTTATGCATTAGCTCCCCCTGCCCCCTGCCCCCCCCCCCCCGGGGACCTGTGCTCTCCTTCCCGTCCCTACAGGTTTGCATATTCTCCGATATTTTCATTGTAGTTACGATGGGTTTAAATGTAAGGTCCTAAATCGACAACCATCTTGTTTGGTTTGATTCCAGATTAACTTCAATAGCATATGGAAACTATGTTCCTATACTCCTCCAGTCCCCTCCTTTATATTGTTCTCGTCATATTGTATAAAAAATACATTTACCCCCCTTGATCTAGAGGTGGAGTGGACATCACCATCCCAGGGTCCACAGGATGGAGGAATAAAATATGGATTAGAGTGGGGGAAAAAAGTACGTTTATACATGATGAGTCCCAAACCATTGTTTATCACTGTATTTTATGAATTTGCCGTTTACATCACAAAGGAAGTAAAAGGTGGAATTACAAATTGAAAGTACAATAGCACTGGATCTGTATTTACCCATCGGTAAATTTTACTTACGTTCATGTGGCTTCGACCTGTTGTCTAAGTAAACTTTCCTTTCAGCCTCTTGGATGTGTTCATTCATGCCTTTTGTTAAATTGGGTATGTTTTCAGCCAGTGTTTCTTTCAATAGTCCCTCTGCCCCTTTCTCTCTTCTCCTTCTGGGACTCCTCCAGTTTGTTAGCTGTGCACCTGATGGTGTCCCATAGGATCCTCAGGCTCTGTTCACTTCTTTTCATTCTTTCTTCTTTCTGCTCCTCAGACTGTACAATTTTGTCTTATTTTCAAGTTCACGGATTCTTTCTTTGGCCAGCTCCAATCAGCTGTTGAGCCCCTCTAGGGAGATTTTAATTTGTTACTATGATCTTGAGCTCTGTTTGATTCTTCCCATAATTTCGGTCTCTTTTGATATTCTCTTTGTGGTCCTCTCTCATTTTCCTGATTTCCTTTCGTTCTTTGTTTGTGTTTTTCTTCAGCTCTTTGAGCATATCTGGGTCCGTTATAAAAGGTGTTTGGTGTGTGCCAGGTCTGGTTCTCCTAATTGATGGTGGCTGCTGCTTTAGCCTTTTCCTTTGCCTGGGCCATTGCTTCCTGCTTCTGGGTACGTTTTGTCCTTTTGGTTGAAACCTGGACATTTTGATATTTTGATCAGCTGATTGCTGGAATTGGACTCTGAGTTGTCTCTTGCTGGAATTGGACGCTGAGTCATCTCTGCCTTAAGCTTGTTTCTGGTTAATGTTGTGGCAGAGCTTTCCTCGAATGCTGGGAGCTAATATCCACAACGAAATTTTAAAACACGCCTCTCCCAGTCCCTGCTGCAGACCGCCCTGTGTGAGTGGCGGTCAGGGCGCCTCATAAAGTGAGTTTGCAAAATGGCTCCAGGCCAAAGCGCTGGGCTCGCCCTGTTCTTTCTGTGCCTGCGCCTTGTCTTGAGCATGCGGGGGTGGCCGCAGGAACCCCCACTCACGGGGCTATGAGTGCCCCTCCTCCCTAGGAAACAGTCTCCGCATGGTCCAGCCACCAGCCCCTTCCCCAGGCAGCACAACTGCCCCCCCCAAGCCTCTGGGACAGGGAGCCCCCCAGGCACCACCAGGCAGATGGGCCCAGACGCACGTGCCCTGAGGATGGCTCTGCTCCCTCCAGGGCCCGGCTCAGGGACTGCACTGGGGGCACGGCCGGCTCCGCACAGCTGGTGAGGGGCGGGGGCCAGCCAGGGTGCCACAAGATCCCAGCGCTTCAGGTGGCCTGTGCCTTCTCTGGTGCTTGCCCTCTGACTGCAGCCCCTTCACTGCTTTCTGGAGCCCTGAGAAAGATGTTTCCGCCAGCTCTTGCTGGTCAAAGCATCTGCCGGGGCTGGCAGCCCTGGAGCCTCTCACTCCATCTCTTTTTTTTAATTTTTAACTTTTATTTTTATTCCTTCCCCCTCCTTCCCTGAGAGGGTGCCCTTGTCTGTCTGCTCATCTTCCTCAGGAGGCATTGGGAACCGAACCTGGGACCTCCCGTGTGGGAGGCGAGTGCCCAACTGCTTGAGCCACTTCCACTGCCTGCCTGTTGCAGCGTCTGCTTGTTGCAGCATCTGCTCATTGTGGCGTCTGCTTGTCTTCTTTAGGAGGCATGGGGAGCCGAACCCGGGACCTCCAATGTGGGAGGCGGGTGCCTAACTACTCGAGCCACCTCCGCTCCCCTCTCATGCCATCTGATGGGCCTGTCCTGCCTGCCGGGTCCTTGAGCTGTGTGTTGTCATTCCCCTCTCTTCCTAACTCGCTGACAGTTTCTGTAAAATCAGGAATGAGTGCTGGATTTTGTCAAGGGACTTTGCTGTGTGGATCGACATGGCGATGCCACTGTTCTTCGTTAGCTTGTTAATACGGTGGAGTACACTGAGTTACTGACTGTTGCGCTACCTTCACACACGCCCGAGTAAATCCCGCTTGGCTATGGGTGTGGTTCTCTTCACACGCTGGGTTTGGTTTGCTAATATTTTGCTGACGGTTTCTGCGTCTACCCTCATGAGCTTTATGGGCCTGGGGTTTCCCTCTTCTGTCTCATCTTTGCCTGCTTTGCTTCCAGGTTCACACTGACCCCCTAAATGGGGCAGGGGAAGCGGGTGTGGCTCAGGCAGCTGGGCCCGTACTGACCACGTGGGAGGTCCTGGCATTGGTTCCCGTGCCTCCTAAAGATCAGCAAGACGGCGCGCTGATGCAACAAGATGACGCAGCGAAGAGACAGCGAGGAAACACAATAAGCACAAAAAGCAGGGAGCGGATGTGGCTCGAGTGACTGGGCACCTCCCTCGCACATGGGAGGTCCTGGGTTTGGTTCCCAATGCCTCCTGAAAAGAAGACAGAGAACAGACAGCGAGTGAAAACAATGGGGGGGGGGGGGTAAATAAAATAAATCTGATTTAAAAAAAATTCCAACGGCCTATTTTACAGAAATAGAAAAGTCAGTTATCAAACTTATTTGGACGGGAAAGAGGTCCTGAATAGCCGAAAACATCCTTAAAAAAATGTTGGGATGTTTTCCTGTTTTGAAAGAGATTGTGTAACATTGGTGTTAATTCTTTAGATGTCTGTAAAATTCTCCAGGGAAACTATTTAGGCCTAGAAATTTCTTTTTGTGCTATTTAATTATGAAATCAAACTTTTTAAAAATGGTTTTAGGTCTAATGAGATGATCTGTTTGGCCTTGGCTGAGTTTTTGTAGTTTGTGCGTTTTCAGGAGTTGGTCCTCTGTTTTTTTTTAGCTGGGACTTGAGTGTAAATTTATAGCCTTCGGGTGCCGTCTTTTCCTTCCCTGGGTGCAGCCCCAGGAAGCAGCCAGCAGAGGGCAGCAGCCACCAACAAGAAAAAAACAATAAACCCAGACTAATTTCTGTTGCTGGAAGCTGGGAGTGGGTCTGGGAGTGGCTGTACTTGGGTGAAGGGGGTGGGTCAGAAGGAGCGGGAAGGGGGCACCTGAGGCAGGAGGACTTCTTTGTAGCGATTTGTAGACTTAGGATATTGCAGTTTACTTTAATTAAAATGTGGAGAGAGAGAGAGAGATGTTGTCTTGGAGGAGCAGTAAACAATTCCTGGGTGGAGCTGAGATCAGACTGAACGTCCCCCAGGTTGCTGCGCCGTTTCCCATGGTGTGTCCCTGCGGGCCCATCCATCACTCGCCCATTTACCCATTTGTTCAGGGGCGGCTAAAATGCTTGCACTGATCCCAAGTTAGTGTTTCCAGGCATAAGCTGTACCTTTGCCAGATGCTGCGTGGGAGAGCAGTGGGTGGACTGCTGCTGTGGCACACCTGTGGGCCAGAAGACATCAGAGCTTCCTTCCCATCCCCCCTAACCTCCCGCTCCCACACCCGTGCCAGCTTGACTCTGAGGTCACTCAACTCACAGGCAGAAAGGCCCCGTTGTTAGCTTACTTATCTACCCATGTCCATCCACCCACCCACCCATCCATCCATCCATCCATCCAACACCTACCCATCCATCCATCCATCCATCCATCCATCCATCCATCTGTCCACCTATCCATCTGCCTGTCCATTCGTCCATCCATCTGCCCATCTATCCATCCATGTGCCCGTCCATCCGTCCATCCATCTATCCGTCTGTCCATCTGTCCACACTTCCTGTCCATCTATCCATCCATCCATGTGCCCGTCCATCCATCCATCCATGTGCCCGTCCATCCGTCCACCCACCCACCCATCCATCCATCCATCCATCCAACACCTACCCATCCATCCATCCATCCATCCATCCATCCATCCATCTGTCCACCTATCCATCTGCCTGTCCATTCGTCCATCCATCTGCCCATCTATCCATCCATGTGCCCGTCCATCCGTCCATCCATCTATCCGTCTGTCCATCTGTCCACACTTCCTGTCCATCTATCCATCCATCCATGTGCCCGTCCATCCATCCATCCATGTGCCCGTCCATCCGTCCACCCACCCACCCATCCATCCATCCATCCATCCAACACCTACCCATCCATCCATCCATCCATCCATCCATCCATCCATCTGTCCACCTATCCATCTGCCTGTCCATTCGTCCATCCATCTGCCCATCTATCCATCCATGTGCCCGTCCATCCATCTATCCGTCTGTCCATCTGTCCACACTTCCTGTCCATCTATCCATCCATCCATGTGCCCGTCCATCCATCCATCCATGTGCCCGTCCATCCGTCCATCCATCCATCCATCCAAACATCTGTCCACCCACCCACCCAAATGTCTGTCTAAATGTCTGTCCATCCGTCCATCCATCCATCCATCCATCCATCCATCCAAACATCTGTCTAAACACCCATCCATTTGTCCATTCACCCATCTGTTCATACATCCATCCATCTGTCCACTCATCCACCCACGCACCCATCACTCGCCCATTTACTCATTCACTCAGCACTTACCAGTGTGTTCTCTGTGCCTGATGCTGTGCCAGGTGGCCCTTCCTGGCCTTTTCTTGGGCAAGTGTTATCAGTTCTTTCATGTAACTATTAATAACCAAACAGGGGTCACATGCCGCCCGCGGTGGAGGGTCATTTGCAGGGATGCCTTTGTGTGTGGCACGGGAGCCGTGGTGCCCGGGGGCGGCCCTGGGGTGGGGACCGGCCGCTCCTGATGGGGAGACCCCTGGCTGGTCCTGGGTCCCACGCCGGGGACCATGGCCCGAGGCTTGTCTGTGAAGGCCAGCGCCTGCAGGGGCCGCGGGCTCAGCTGCCCCCAGCGGCCAGTGGGCACCGCTGGGAGGGCGGGGTGGGGGCTGTGCTGAGCTGGAAGATGCGGCGGGCTCCCACCGGGCCTCTGTGCCACGTGGGGTTGGGGCTGGCGCCGGCAGTCGTGGGGTCCCTCAAGAGAAGAGGCGAAGCTGGGCTTCTAGGTGAATCTCCCTGACTTTCATCTACGACATTAACTCAGTCTCTAGAACACCGAATTGCCCTGGGCTGCTGCAGCTACCGTCAGCGAGCTGGGCTCGGCAACACAGTGCTCTGGCTTCCCACCCCACAGCGTCTGCCAGAGGCTGAAGTGCTCTTGAAATGTAAATCAGAACTCAGATCCCGGCAAGGTCCTAATTAAAACCACCCAGCACCACCCCCTTCCCCCCCCACCCCCACCCCGGGGACACTTCTCCCTAAACCCCAAGTCCTCAGGCGGCCTGTGAGGTGCTGAGCAATTGGCTCCAGTTCCTGTCCCCACCCCTCTCCTCCAGCCAAGCCATACTTGCTGCTCCTAGAACTTGCCCTGTGCTTTGCTGCCCCAGGACCTTTGCACCTGCTGCCCCCTCTGCTTGGGCCTCCTGCCCCCCTCCCTCCTGGGTTTCGTGTTTGTCTCCTCGTCCAGGTCTCAAGGGGCCTCCCTGATGACCCCTGTCACTGCTGCCAGGCCCCCTGCTGTGTTTTCATCAGTGCCCCTTCCCTGCTCTGGGATTATCTAGTGCTCGGGTTCCCTCACGAGGTCATTCCCCCAGGAGGGGCTGTGTGCACCGGGTTCCCACTTTCCTGAGAGCCTGGCATGTAATACTTGCTCAACAAATGCTTCTCGAATGCCGCATGAAGGAGGTTTTGAAGCTTGGGGTTCAGTCTTGATTTAGATGCCACTGAGCTCCGAGATCTCGGGAAAGTCATTTCCCCGCCCTGAAGCTGTTTCCTCATTCCTCACCGATGAGCTGGGACTAAAGACCCTCATGCTGTGCTCTTACAGCTTCTGGAAGGTTCCAGAGTCAGGAGGGTAAAGGGGTGGGGATGCGTGATGCTGACCCTGGAGCCACCGTCTCCTCGTTGTCCCTCACAGGCCTCGGAAGTGGGTCCAAAGCTTTAGAACAACGTTCTCGCCACGGGGTAGCCGGGGGCTCAGAGCAGCGGGCTCCACCGTGCGCCTGCGGCGGCTCCTTCCTGGGGACGGAGGAGCCCTGGTGGGGGGGGACCCCAGGCTGGGGCTGGCTGGGACGCACAGCCCAGAGGACTCCACCGCTCTGCTGACATCTCGGTGCTCGAGACCCTTTGATGAGACGAGGGCGAGTTCAGTGGTTGAGCAAGCGTGTCCCTGCCTGCCCGAATGAAAACACTGGTTTTTGGAAATTTTAGTTTGTGAAACCCCCAACACCAGCGGGCATGGGTGGTGGGATCAGGGGGTGGGTTTGGGGACCTCGGAGGAGGCTGTGAAGAAAACGAGTGACCACAATCCCCAGCCCCAACACACACACACATGCACAGGTGTGTGCACACACATTCACATGCATGCACACACAAGCTCACCCAAACACAGACCCACATAAGCACATTCCAATGCACAAACACACGTGCACTCACGTATGTGCACACAAGCAGTTTTAAACACACATGAACACATGCACACACGTGCGTGCACACACAAGCCACTCAACACAGATGCACTCGGGCACACACACTTGCAGGGAGATGAAGGTCTAGACTCTAGAGCAAGTCACGTGTCTGGCACCAAAAGACACAGGCGCTTACAAGACACCCCTGAACTGGCAGCACTGACCCCAGGACCTTGGGGACGGCCTCTTGGGTTTCTTCGGGCAAAGGGCACGGACAGTGATCCAGGGAGGAAAGCATCGTGTATTCAAATTTATTTAGATGAACGTTCAGCCACAGTACTCCGTGGATTTGGGTACATTTGCATTAAAAAAAAAATGGTTTCCATAAAAGGGTTTTTGGTAATCACCTAATTTTTAATACAATAATTTATGTACAAAACCCCCATTTCAAACTACTCACTGTACAAGAGAAAATAGAAGCATCAGATCGCATACTTTTAGCAAATCATGAAAATCTACGACAGCTCTGCACTGAGGCCACAGCCGGCGGCGTCTGGGAACGCCGACCCCACACCAGTGGCGCTCCCCCCCATTCGGTGAAAGTTTTCCTTTTATGCTTCTCTTGGTGCTTGAGAAACTCAGATAATTGGTTATTATAACTACAGCACACGTAAATCCCTCACATCCTTTACGAGACTTGTTTTTACAAGTTTTTGAAATGATACTTATCCAACAGTGACATTCTTGTGAGTAAAAATATAGAAGTGTTACCAAAATAGAAGCTTTTATTAATAAAAATCTTTGGTAATAACAGTATCTTAAATTCCTTTCAATGGTATTTGGTTAACTAATAAAATAAATTCCTTCCACCCTTTGAGCTACAGGAAGAAAGTCCCTCAAAACCCCAGGGCAATTGATTAAAAAACCTCGGTAAGGATTCGAAAGCTGCGGCTGCACCTCTAGAGGCCTCGAGACTTCCTGCAACTCTGAAGTCACCTCTAGAAGCGCCTCCGAGGGACTCCCTGGCGGCCGGTGTCCCTGTCGGGCTGGTCTCGTCCCACGAGGAAGATGAACAAGCCTGCGTCTGCTCAGCATGATGGGGAGGGGGTGGCCTGCTGGGGACCCCGGGGTGCTGACATCCACAAGACACTGACATCCACAAGCCCCCCAGCGTGGACAGGGCGAGGCCCCCCTCTCTGCCCAGAGCACCAGAGCACCTGACCTCAAGGAAGGAAAAAGGCACGTCACTCTGCTGACCCCCGGCAGGAGCCGCTTCCGGGGACCTGTGCCGACATCACTTACTCCTTATCGGTTTCTCCATTCTCCCTCGAAAATCGCACCTGAGGCTTTGGCACGCCGTTTTGCATGTATTTTAAGGTCTAGGGAGGATTCCCAAGGGTGATTTCTAGAGACTCTGCCCTCTCAATGCAAAGGAGACTCAAGTTTTCCAAGAATTTATCTGCAAAGCATCTGCGTTCGCCCCGTTATCCCCACACCACCAGCGCTCGTTTTGATTACCCTTCAACACTAATGAACAATTCCCTGTATAACAGCTTTGTGCAAAAACAAAGAAAAAAGAAAGAAGAATGCTGTCCTATCGAAAGTGGCCCGCACGTCTGCAGAAAACCCGGGACCCGCGAGGCCCGGGCCGGGGACGCGGGCCGCCTGCCCCGGGAGAGGCGTGCCCGCCCGTCGGTCCTTCGGGGCGCCCGGCTGGCCGGCCCAGCCCGCCCGGCGGCCGCTACAGGGCGCCCCCGGGGTGCGCGTGGCTGCGGCGGGCCGAGCCCCGGGGGCCGTCGGGGCCGGCTCTGGGGCTGTGGTTGTTGCAGGGCTCGTCCCCCTGCTGCTCCTTCTCCATCCACGTGTCCAGCAGCTGCTGCTTGCCCTGCTCCTCTCGCATGAAGAGCTCCACCATGAGAACCTTCTCCTTGTGGATCTGCTGGCTGATGTCCTTGGGGATGTCCGGGATGACCCAGTCCACAAAGTCGCTCATGAACATCACCAGATTCTGGAAGGAGAGAGCCCAGGGCGTGGGGACGGCCCTCCCCTCTCCTGTGCCCCACCTGCCGGCGCCGCCCCACCTGCCACTCCCCCGATGAGTCACCCCCCTGCCACTCCGGGCCTGGGCTTCCCAGGAGGCACACGCATGGCGTGGGAGCACCTGGGAGGCTCGGGGCCTTTCTGGGAAGACTCTGAACTCTGTAAGAGGAAAAGCCTCTGGGTAATTCTCAATTCCTTGGCTGCGAGGCTCGAGGGATTCGATGAGCCTCGAATAGAAATTGCACAGAGGCGATGCGCATAAACGCTCGCTGGTGACTGGCGGCCCCTTCTGGGGTCTGCTAGGCCGCCTGGGACCACCTGACACGTTTGCCACCTGGCTGGAGAAATTCTGGTGGACAACACGCGAGATAAGTTGGCTTTGACCAAGAAACCAAATCTTTCTATGTTGTTTTTAAACTTGTGTCTCCTGCGCATTTAGGGACCTCTCCTGCTGAGTTAGCTGTCTTCTGCCAGCGGCACTGCGGGGGCCCCAACCCCAGCTGTGGCCAGTGCTGGCTAAGGGCTCAGAGCTGCCCCTGCCCCAGGGCCCCGCCCCTTGTCCAGGCCCCTCCCCCAAGGCTCCTCCCCCATCCAGGCCCCACCCCTGCCCCAGGTCCCACCTCTCTAGGCCCCGCCCCTCCTACAGGCCCCTCCCCCAGGGGCCCCACCCACCAGCCCCCCTGCTCCTCCCCTCCCCAGGCCCCTCCCCCAAGGGCCCCACCCCTCTAGGCTCCTCCCTTCCACAGGCCCCACCCCTCCTCCAGGGCCCCGCCCCTCCTGCCTCCCTTTCCCTGGCCAGGGCAGCAGCAGCCAACGACCAAGCCATGCGGGTGCAGGAAGGCCGCCCTCTGCCTGCAGGGGTGCCCCTGAGCTCCCCAGGGACCGCCCCTCTTTGAGCTCCCCGCCCTGTCCTCCCCTGCCCCACAGCCCCGCCCTGGGGAGCCCCCGCGGCACCCGCTTGCTGACAGCGAAGCGTCAGGAGGGGCCAGCACACGAGAAGGCCGGGCCCTGGAGAAGTCAGGGGCAGAGACGATCTGCGCCAGGGCTGGGGACCCCCAGGGCAGAGCCCGAGTGGGCTCACTAGGGGCTGGAGGCCCTGTGAACGGAGCGGCGCCCACGGCCGATGCATCGGGGCGTGCCCGCCCGTGGGGCAAGCCGCCCCCTCCCCCAGCCCCAGCGGCGCCCCCTCTGGCCTCAGGGATACCCCAAGCTGCTCCCAGAGAGAGGGCTTTCTTGTTGGGGTCCACTGCACCCCGCCTGTCCTGGCTCTGCCCGCGGGGACGGGGGGAGCGAGTGGGCGGTCAGGCGGGGGTCCCCTCCCTCCACGACCCGACGGCATGAGTCCACATCGCCGGCCAGGGCCCCCGGCCCCTTCCTCGGCCCTTGCTTCACTTCAGGAGGTTCTTTGGGACCCGACGTTGTTCAGAGCCTGGGGTCGGCCCGGGGCTCCCCGTGACTCCCGAGGGGGTCTCTAGCCCCCCGGCAAGGACCAGCCCCTGCCCTCCCGGCTGTGTGCCGGGCAGAACCCTTCCTGCCTGCCCCAACTCGCCAAACCTTCCAGGGACAAGCAGGGGCCATGCCGCACCTGGAAGACGATGACAAAGGCCAGGCGGGCGGCCAGGACGGCCCAGAAGTCCTTGGAGATGTCATACTTGTGCTCCGACCACGGCGGCTCGCGGTAGTCTTTGTACCTGCAATGGGCAGCGGCGGCGGTGGGGCGCGAGCCTGCGGGGCCCCGGGTCCGGCGGCGCGACACGCTCAGGGGAGAAGGGACAGCCGGGGCCTGCGTGCGGGTGGGACGGCACCCCCCACGCTCACGCCCGCCTGGAGCCTCGGGACGCGCCCCATCTGGAAATGGGGTGTTCGCAGATGCGGTTAGGGGAGGTGAGGCCGTGCTGGGCCGGGGCGGCGCTGCTCCAGGACCGCGGGGTCCTCGGAAGGAGGGGCAGGGGGACAGGCCCAGTCGGGCCCAGGAGAAGGGCATGTGGGGCCGGAGGCGGGGACGGGGTGATGCAGCTAGTTGAGGGGCTCTCGGGGTGACCTGAAGCCAGGAGAGGCGAGGAGGGCCCCGCTAGAGGTGAGGGGGCCTGCCGACACCCCGACTCGGGGCTCCTGGCCTCTGGCGGGTGACACGTGGCCTTTCTGGTGCTTTAAGCCGCCCGGTTTGTGGCATCAGGAGACCGAGGCCGCCTGTGCTGACCCTCTGGACGCCAACGCTGAAATGCTTAGGGTGTTTTTAATAAAACCTCTTCCTGCCTTCTTTATAAAATCATTCCCCTAAAATCATTCCCCTGAAGTTCATTTTTAGTTAGAAACAGGGAGCCGGGGAGGGAGGTGCCGGGGTGTGGGGGGGTCGCAGCCCCCTCCTTGCGGCTTTCAGCCCCCCCCCCCGGCCCTGCCCCGAGGCGGCAGCGGTTTGGGGCCGACCAGCTGGGGCGCCCCTCTCGTTTCTGGGCCCACAAACGGTGCCGTGGGAACGGGCGGGGGCCGGGTGGCGGGAGCTGCGACAGGACGCAGGGGCACCATGTCCGGCGACCTGTGCATCTGAGTCGTGGGATGTGGCTCTGGCCATACAGGGAGCCAGGGCAGGGGCCGCCCGGACACCGTGCCATGTGCCTCGGCCCCCTCGGGTGGCTGGAACACCCGCTCTCGGCCGTGACGTGGCGGTGTCCTGGCGCGGGGCCTGCCTGATGTCCCCTCACCCCTCCTGCGCGTCTGGGGGTGACCAGGACGGCAAGAGCGTGGGCCACGCGGGAAGGTGGGCAGAGGCCCTAAGAAGCTCCTTGTCACTGGACTCTGCGGCGTGTCCCTGTCACTAGGCGGGCCTCCCACTGGGCTGCCGTTGGTCTCCACGTCGCCTCCCTGCCTCCAGCCTCACCTCAGAGCCGGCGCCCGATCGCACGCTGCCCCTCTTCTCCTGACCCCAGCCAGCCCTGCCCGCGCCCCAGGAAGAGGGACCCGCTGCAGCCGCCCACCGCGGGCTCCACCCTCCCCCTCCTCTCCCGCCCCCGCTGCCCCCTCCACTGGCTTCCCGCGGCCACCCGCTCTTCACCGTGTGCCGCCGTCCCCTGCACGGGGCGCCCTGGATGGCAGGGACGGACCTGCAGGGGCCGACCCCAGCGGCACCTCTGAGCCAATCCCGGTCCCTGTCCTTCGCGGGATGCCCCCTGAAGGGCAGGGACCCCCGAGCCTCCGGCCAGGCAAGAGTGGCTGCCCCGGAAAGGCCAGGGGCCCAGGCCCGGGCAGCACGGCCCTCCCTGCTCTCGCCCGCCCTGCACCCACAATCCCTCCTTCGCGTCTTAGCGCCCCAGTTTCCTCGGACACCCCCGACCCCCCATTCTCTGAGCACGACCCCTCACCCAGACCAACCAGTGAGCGTCCTCCACCCATCCCCGGCTGGTGACTGCGACGGGCTCAAGGACGGGGCTGGGACCCAAGCCGGGCCAGCGGGACGCGGTCCCGGGGCTTGAGTTAGAGGAGCCGGGGCGCCGCCCCCCGCGGTCCTGCCCCGAAGGACCCCCGCCCGGCCCGGGGCTCCCCCGAGCCGCCCAGGCGCGGGCTCCCCGGGGGTCCGGGCGCGGTACCTGCAGATCTGCACCTCGTAGCCCAGCTCCAGCGGGTCGCTGGGGGCCGTGCCCGCCTGGAAGTCGCTGACGTTGAAGGAGGACAGCGTGTGGCTGACGAAGCCGTGCATGGTGCCGTTGCGGCTGTACATGTAGAGGTACACCAGGCGCGGGATGAAGTCGGACGTGAAGGAGATCACGAAGGCCTGGCGGGGACGGCGGGGTGAGGGCCGCGCCGGCGGGGGACCGGCCGCCACCCTCCCGAGCCAGCCCCGGCCCGCGCGGCCTCGGCTCCCGGAGCCGACGGAGGCCTGGGGGTCCTGTCAGCCCCCCCCCCCCGGAAGCCCGAGGAGGGGGCCTGGGGGCCTGACGGCACCTGGGCCAGGCGGGCGGGGAGGCCAGGGACGAACTCTGTGCAGCTGAGGACGAGTCGCCTAACCTCTCTGTGCCTCAGTGCTCCTCCTGTAACCGAGGCTGCTGCTGCTTCACTTGAGAGACTGAGGCAGGGGAGTGGGGGGCACTTTGTACCCTGTGAAGTTCCGACCCAGCTCCCCCCGACAGCGTTGAGTCTGGGACGGCCCTGAGTGGCTCAGATGGAAGGGCAGGCGCTGTGGGGCCTCACGGCTGGGACAAAGCCCTGTCTGTGGTTGTGTGTCCTGGGGCAAGTCGCTTAACCTCTCTGTGCTCACTTGGCTCACCTGTCCCATGGGGCCGAGTGTGGAAAGGCCTGGAACGCCCTGGAGCATTCTAGAGGCTCGGTAAAGGCCAGCTGCTATTATGGTTGGGGCGGCCGCTGCCGGTCCGCCCCCAGCTTGCTCCAGAGGCCTTTGGTGAGCGCTCACCCCCCCCCAGAACGCGCCCTCCTGCCTCAGGGCCCCTGCTGGCCCGGTGCACGCCCTGCCTTCCCTCCAAGCCGGGGATTCGCACCCTAATTTGGGAGCTCCTGGGGGTCTCTCCTGGGCAGAGCACCCCTCCCTGAACCGTGGGGGCAGGGGCCGCGTCCCCGGCCTTGACCAGGCATCCGGGTCATGCAGACCCGGGACCACCTGCTCCAGGGAGCCCCCCATGCTGTCTGCCCGTGTGCAGGGGTCCACTTGGACCAGCGGGTGGAGGGTGCCAAGGTCTGGGGCTGTGGCGTCACAGATGCTCCAGAGCTGTGCGGGGGCTGCACTGGGCTCTGAAGCACGTGCTGGTCTGGGGGCTCCAGGCCACCGGCCATGAGGGGGGCCAACCTGGACGGCAGGGAGGGAGGAGGCAGGAGGGGCAGCCCGAGTATGGCGGGGGTGGAGGGCGCCGGGCGGGAGGCTGAGGCCCAAGGAAGCATCATGGCTGAGCCACGGGGCCCTGACAGGCTGCGCCCCCTCCCGGGCCGGCGTTGCCCTAAAGCGCAGGCTTGCATTTTGCAACGGGGGGAGTTAGGCTGAGAAAGGACAGACGGCCGGCGAGGACCCAGGACTCAGGAGAGTGGACGCGGGGGCTGCAGAGGAGGTCGCGGGGACTTGTTTCTTCTAGAGGGGACGGTCCCGCTGGGCTGGGGCAGGAGACCCAGGCCCGGCCCCCTCCTTAGCGGCGCCAGCACGCCCACCCAGCGGCGCGCCCCAACGTCACTTACGTTGATGATGACCGCCAGCTTCCCGACGCCCCGCAGGATGTTGTACCAGATTCCTGGGGGGAAGCACAGGCGTCAAGGCCCCTGTTCTGCCCGGGCCCGGGGTCTCCCTCCAGCCGGGGCGGGGGGAGGGGGGGGCCTGGCTTTGCTCTGGGCTGCGGGGTCTGCAGGGAGCGGTGGCCTGGGGCGCCGGGCCTGGAGCTGCTGGCTCATACCCACTCATCGGCTGCTTGCAAGCAAGCTGCAGCGTCCAGATGACACCTGGAGCCTGCGTCCCTCACGGTCCAGGCCACTGGCTGCGTGGCCCGCTTACGCACAGACAGGTCCCACCCTAGAGAGCCCGAGCAAAGCTGGAGGCCACGTCCCCGAGCGCCTGGGGCCCCAGACCTTTGCAATGGTCCCAGCGCTAGAATCACTGGTCCTGGACAGGCTGGGCATCGTGCTGGGGGCAGGGCTGTGGCAGGCCCCCGCGGCACATCGCAGTGGCAGTGGCCGGTCGTGCAGCCGGCGGGCACCACTTCCGGCTGCGGCTGCTCGTTTCTGTTACCCCGCTGGGCCCCGAGGCGCAGATGAACGGGGGGTCAGGGCACAGCACTGGGGGGAGCACAGGGCCGCCGTTCACCTCCCCACAAGGGCAGGCCGGCAGGTGCAGGAAGGGGGCTCCTTGCCTGTGGGCCTGCAGCGGGCACTGCCTGTTGGGGCTCCGTGCCGGAATTCCTGGGAGGGCGTGCAGGGTGCCCTGCCCGTCCCATCCGGCCAGCAGGAGCAGGACCTGCACAGCGGGCTGCGGCTCGCTCTGTCTCGCCCCCGGGCCAGCTCTGAGACAGCCAGAACCAGCCGTTCTCAGCAGGGCGGGGGCGGACGAGCCCTGGACCCTTACTCTTAGAGAAGATAGCGGGTGCTGCCAGGCCAGGGAGTCAAGCTGGGGCTTCCACGCCGGCACCAGCAGCCCAGGAACACTGCCCCCTCACTCTTGTTGTTTTGGGGTGCAAGCTGGTGGTCTGCACAGACAGCAGGAGGGGCAACCCCTGCGGCCCGCAAACTAGAAACCACGGCTCAATCGCAGCCGCGGGGGTGCATGGAGGGGCGCGCAGCCTGCGGTCTCCACCTCAGCGGCTGACCCGCTTCTGCTGGGCGCTGCGTGAGGGCCACAGCCTGCGCCCGGGGTGCGGTGGGGCCATCATGCCGTCCAGGACGAGAAGCTGACCTGGCACTTCCCCGTGAGCCAACATTGTCCCTTTACCAGCTGGACCGGGCCAGGGGACAGCCCCGCGGGCCCCGCACACGCCCCGCCTGGGCCCGGGAGAACGCACAGTGCAAGGCGAGCCGAGCTGCGCCGCTCAGGACGATTCCCTGAGGAGAACATTTGCACACATGCCTAAGTCACCACGAGGGAGGCAAATGCCGCGCCCAGCTTCTCTGGGCCTGGAGACTCTGAGCGCCCCGTGGCCTGGCGTCTTCTGGGTGCAGCACGGTGCCTGGCACTCGGCGCCACTGGGTACACGTTTGTTGAGTGACTGAATGAGTGTAGAAAGCCCTTTGCAGCCAGAGGCCACGCTGTGAGCTGCAGGCTCTTCAAGCAAAATGGCGGCCCGCGGGCCACATGCAGGCTGCCTGGAGAGTCAGCTGAAAAGGCGTGACCAAAGCCTGAGAATCCGGTTGATTTATGGAAAAGAAATCCTGACTTGTAGCTTCTGAAAGAGTCTCAGCTCTGGTGACATGGGGGCGGGCCCGTCTCCATGACAATAGCTGACTGTGGCTGACAGTGCGCCCCCTCCAGGCCGTGCCGTGCACTGCAGCTGTTCCCTGCACCGCGGGTGGGGGCGCCGCGTATCCTGGCGCTCGTCTGTTTCTTTTCTTTTCTTTTTAATTAAAGATTTTCATTTATTTTTTCCCCCTCCCCCCGCTCTCCTGTTTTTGCTCTGTCCATTCACGGTGTGGTCTTCTGTATCTCTTTCTCTTTGTGTCTTCTTGTCTTTCTCCTCTAGAACTCACCGGGATTTGATCCTGGGGACCTCTGATGTGGAGAGAGGTTCCCTGTTAGCTGTGCCGCCTCAGTTCCTGGTCTCTGCTGCCCTTCACCTTGACTCTCCCCTTGTCTCTTTCGTTGTGTATCACCTTGCTGCGTGACTCACTTGCAGGGGCACTGGCCCACCGCGCAGACACACTTCCTCTTCTTTTCTACCAGGGGGTCCCAGGGGCCAACGGGGTGCTCACATGTGGTAGGTGGACGAGGCCTTGCCACTCGAGCCACGTCCGCTTCCCCTGTGCTTCTTTCAGAGGAGAGAAATACTTGTCCAAACCCAGGTCTCAACTGAAGTGGGAAGACGGAAAATTCAGAGGGGGCCGCACATTTCAAGAAAAGCAGGAACCAGCGTTGCTCAGGGTTTCCTCTGTGCTCGTCGCCCGCCTGGCCCCCGTGGCGCCTGATCTGAGACCTCTGGGTGGGGGTGCTGGGTGCTCGGGGGTGCCCCTGCCTGGGCTTGGCACGACGGAAACGCAGGAGCTGGGTAAGCGAGGAAATGGGGGCGGCAGGGGGAGATGAAGCAGGCCGGCGAGAAGGGTCTGCCATGCCCACAGAATCAAGGGGATTTGCTAGAAAGCAAGGCCACCCTGGAGCCCACCCCGGCCCGGGAACCTGCATTTCTCGGGGCGGGGCCCAGGAACCTACACTTCCTAGGGTTGTCCTGAAGCCCCCTCAAGGGTGAGCCTCGCCCCCCGGAAGAGCCCCAAGTGAGAGGGTAGGAGGCTCTTTGGGAAAAATCACTGGGCTCCTTTTCTGAAAATCACACAGGGGGAACTGGCTCGTTTTTACCTTCTGAGTCAAGGCTTTTACTACTCTAGGGGACTCCAAATCCCATTTCTAAGAGCGTAGCAGAAAAAAGAAAAGCCGGTTCCCCACGAACGTGCCTGCCCGGGAGAGCGAGGGTACCGGCGGGAAGCAAGCCTGTCTGATGGCAAAGATCAGGGCAGGGAGCCAGAGCCGGGCCGGAGCTGCATTCCCACACATGGGGCTGGGTCCCTGAAGTGACACGCCATGCGCCTCCCTCTCTGGGGCATCGAGGCAACTGTGCTCTGTGGCAGAGCCGACCTGGCAGCACCGGTCGTGGGGCCACTGAGGCCCTCTGTCTCCTCAGGGTGCCCGCTCAGGGGCCCTTGCACAGATCACAGGTGGAACACAAAAGCCTCTTCAGCGAAAGGTTATGGTTAAGGAGTTCATAAACAAACCCATGAAAAAGGGCAGATTATGCCTACGACACACCAGGCAGGAACCAGGAAGCCAAGAGCTGATCCGTAAAAACTGGGAGAAGCGCGGAGCCAGGGGGCAAGGTACCCAAGCACCCCGACAAACCCCGCTCGCGGGGCGGTGGGAGGGTGGGGATCCCACGCAGGCCTGCCCAAAGCCGCCTGCTGCGACCTTGTTGCTCTCTTCTTGCCCTGGTGGGCTCACAGGAGGCTGCCTTCGGGGAAGCCGGAGCCGGGCCAGGCAAAGGATGCCAAAGCAAACACCCAGGTCGGCGCGGGTGCAGCGCGGGCCCAGCCCTCCCGAGAATCGGGCCTTTGTGAGCAACGCGAGGGGCGGGAAGCCACACGCCCTCCTTCCTGCCACGTGGCCGACGGCCCCGGCGTTTCCCAGGTGCGCCCGGCCAGCTGCCCCTGTCTGTCCCCCCCCTTTGGGGGTCTTTATCGAGCAGTGGAGGGCCTCGGGGGCGAGGCGGTGGGCGCGGGTCAGGGGCCGGTGGGCTCACGTGCTCTAGGCTCAGGCCCAGCTCTGTGGGCACCTGGAAACGGGGGGAGAGGGGGCCCGGCAGGCTGACCGTCCCGGGAATTGGCCAGGCGGAGCTGGCAGGGAGCGGCCTTCTGAGCAGGTACCCCGGGGACGAGAACCTGGAGGGGCCAGCCCAGCTCGGTCCTGACCTTGGATGGCCTGTGAGCGAAGGGCGGCTTTCACATTTCTAAGGGTAAAAGTTTAAAAAATGAATGAAAGACCATAGCTTCTTTCACCCAGGTCAGCTAACAGGGAGGTGAGGATGGTCAACCACCACACCAGGGAACCGAGAGGGCCTACAGCTGCAAGCAGGAGGACTGCATCCATCGGCCATGTGGGATCTAAGCCCCCTCTTGATCTAGAGGTGGAGTGGACATCACCATCCCAGGGTCCACAGGACGGAGGAATAAAATATGGACAGGAGTGGACTTGCTGGTGTTCTACTATGAAACTACTGTGACTAGTAATAGAAGAAGCTGTAGCACTGATGCGGAGAAAGTGGCCACAGTAGTTGCTGAGGGCAGGGAGAGGGAAGAAGAGATGTGACGTGGGGGTGTTTTCAGGACTTGGAGTTGTCCTAAATGATATTGCAGGGACAGATGCTGGACAATTATATGTCCTGCCATAACCACTGAATGGACTGGGAGAGAGTTGAACTACAGGGTAAACTATTATCCACGTGGTACAGCAGCGCTCCAAAATGTATTGATGGAGTGTGATGAGTGTGCTGCACTGATGGGGGAGGTTGTTGGTGTGGGAGGAGTGAGGGGGTGGGGGGCATACGGGAACCTCTTATATTTTTTAATGTAACTTTTTTTGTGTGTGATGTATGTATCTTCAAAAAAATACAATTTACAAAAATGATGGGGTGGGGGAGTGGGGAGTGGGGTATATGGGAACCTCCTATGTTTTTGTGTTTTTTAATGTAATGTTCTTTGTGACCTATTAATAAAAAACCAAATGGAAAAAAAAATGAATGAAAGACAGTAAGTCTCTCGGTGCTCTGTGAGCTGAGGCCGGTGCCTCCTGCTCCACAAAGTCTAAAATACTCTCTGGCCCTCTGCGGAGATCGCCTGCGGATCAGCGCGTCGGTGGGTGAAACGCTCGGGCCTGGCGCGGGCACGACCCGGAGCCGCCCCGGCCTGCAGCCACCGGCTTTCCGGGGGACGTGGGGGTGCACGCGGCCGGCCGAGGGGCTCACCCCGCGGCCACGGCTGAGGCAGAACCAGGACGCCGGGGCTAGAAGGAACTGCGGAGCGTCCTGCAGCTCAGGGGCTTTTAAGACTTTTCAAGTGTGCCAAGGAAACCTGGCGCACAGGCTGGTAGGAGGGGAAAACTGTCGAAACCAGCGAGCCCTGCTGGGACGTCGTCCCTTCGGAGTGCCAAGGTTTCCTGGCCCCTCAGCCAGCGTCCTGCAGCGCACCACTGAGGACGAGGAGGCTGGCGGCGACCGGACGAAACGACGCCATGTGCCCGCCTGTGGACACGGCACCTCCAAGAGGCATCTCAGCTCCACGGGGGCTCGAAGCCCGACGGTGGTGGACTGGCCCCAGGCAGGGGCCAGGCCAGGGGCCAGGGAGTCCGTCCCTGGAAAGACTGATGCAGCTCCCGACACGGCTGCGATGTTGTGTTTGGGCCGCTTTGGAAGTCACACCCCAAGGCGCCCTGGCCCACGGCCTGCAGCCTTTATTTTGGGGAAAGGACACGACGATCTGAACGTGCAATTCAACCTTGGCTTATTCTAAGAGCACGGGGTGCTCTCTAACTAGGATTGTGTCCAGTATGAGATGTCGTGGACGTAATTTGGTAATTTCCCGTCTCATTTCAGGATGAAGTTCCAATAAAAGCTATTTCTGTTTCTCGCCCTGACATCTGGGTCAGGGTTTAGAGTGGATCCCGGGCGAGGCCTGGGTGCGGCCCTTGCCCGCGGGGGCCGGCTCCGGGCCGGGGCCTGGAGCCCTGCCTGCCCACATCCCTGGCCACTCCTGGTGGTGGTCATCCTTCTGCTTAAATGCCTCTGGGGCCAGGGAGCTCACTACCCCCCGAGGAAGTCTGTTCTGTGCTTGACACCTGGGACGACTGGAAGGCCATTCTTGACTCAGACCTTAAACACGCGGCCCCACGCCCCTCCCCACATGGACGGCGCCAGCTTCAGGGCTCTGGAGTTTAACAGCCGGGGCTGTGTTTTGGATCTGACCCTCACAGGCTAGCCACGCGGGGACTCGGCTGCTTTTCCTTCCTTGGTACAATGTGGCTGCTTTCTGCCTTTTTTTTTCAATGACCATTAAATGAAGAAATGACACGGTATGTTCAAAGGCAAGTGCTAAGAGTTAGAGCGGTTAACGTTCTTTCCTGCATTCGTCGAGCCTGGTGCTGTGGGGTGCACCGAGGGCTGCTGTGGGGGAGATGGGTTGAGACCCCCGGCAAGGCAAGGTATGTCTTGGCCCTCCGACCGCAGCGGATTGCTGGGACCTGCAGACGCCAGAGGCTGCCTCTTTCCGGGGGGTTCTGCAGCGCCAAAGCCACCTCTGGACTGCAGAGGCCCTGGGTCTCCCACCAGGAAAGGACGGCGCTGAGCGGCGCTGGGGGAGCCCTGCACTGACCCCTCGGCGCTCTGCCTGGAGCTTCCGGAGAGCAGGAGCCCCTTCCCAAAGCCGGCGCGTGCCGGGCCCAGCCCCGCGGGCCGCACTCACCGATGTCCTTGGCTCTCACGGCCACCGGTCTCCGGAGCTCGGTGACAAACTTCTTGGCGTCCAGGCGGATCTCGATGATGTTGTTCAGCAGCGCAAAGAGCGGCGCCAGGGGGAAGGACGCGACGAACAGGGTGACGAAGCCGAACTGGATGACTGCGGAGACAGCGAGGGCCGCTGGCAGGCGCCGGCCCCGCCCCGCCTTCCCACGACCCCAGCGCCCTGCCTCGGTGTGTCTACCTGCACAGGCGCACCTGCAGGGGCCCAGAAACGGGCTTGGGGAGGACCCACTGTGCCCCCAGGCCAGGAGGGGTGAAGAGAGAGCTCTGAACTTTGTCCTGCACCTCTTTCTTCTTTGACTTTTGTATAACGAGAATGTACGCATTTATCAAATGTCAGATTAAAAAAAAGATCCATAATAGGAAGGCGAGAGCCCCACGAGCTCAGAGGCGCCGCCTGCAGCCTGCCCTGCGCCTGGGGTGGGTACGGGGCTGGCGGCGGCCTGCCCTTCCTTCCATCGGCCGGGAGCGGGGCAGGAGCCCCCTGGCTGGGGTGACCTGTCCCTCTGCCCGGTGCAGCTCCCGCGGCCTCGTGCCCTGCGGCCGGCCAGGACCAGGCTCTGAGCAGGGGCTCGGGACAAGGTGGCCGACAGGGATCAGCAGAGGCTGGTTCAGGAACTGCAGGCGGGAGTCCGGCCAAAGGCGCCCGGAGCCAAGCCGTCAGCAAGGAAGCGGGCACTGTCCCCGCGGGCCCGGAGGGCTGAGTGGGGGCCTGGGGAGCGTGTGGGGTGGGCCTGGGGCTCCCCGAGAATCGCCGGCCCTGGAGCTATGGGCGGGCACCCTAGGGTGCTTTGGCGGGCACCAGCCCTGGGTAAGCTCTGAGAGGCCCGCGGAGGTCCGGGGGCTGCGGGTGCAGCCTGTGCTGCCTTCTCCGGACTGCCGGAGACAGGGAGGTGGAGGCGAAGTCGGGGCCACTGCCTGGGAGGGAGAAAAGGCAGGGGCGTGAAGGAGGCTCCCCAAGGGGCCTGGCTTGGGGTCAGAGGAGGCGCCTGCGGCTTCGTGGGCCAGGCCTCTGGCCGGCGGGGGGAGTGAGGAGGAGGTGAAGAAGGAAGAGTCAGGAAGCCGGCGCTGCACACAGAGCCCCACGGCCGCCTGTTCACAGCCTCCTGGACCTGGAGGCGGCCACGACGCCCCGCAACGGGCGAGGGGACAGGTACTGGCCCAGGTGCACTGCGGAGCGCTGTCCGGTGGAAACGAGCTCTCAGGCTACAGAAAGGCCAGCGGGAGCCTCAGGTGCACGGAAAGGGCCGGGCCGGGAAGTCCAGCCACACGGCCTCCGGAAGAGGCAAAACCGTGGCGAGTGAAAACAGCAGCGGGGGCCAGGCTCCGGGAAGGGAGCGGGTGGGGGCAGTCCTGGGCATTTCGGGGTCAGGGACTGCGCCGTAGGACGCTTACGTGGCAGGTACACGACTTAGGTGTTTGTCAGAACCCCAAACTCCAAGAGGCACCGGGTGAAAACTGCAGACTTTGGTTGAGGACAAGTGTTGATACTGGTTCACCGTGGGAACGGGTGCCAGGGCTTAGTTTGGGGTCTCTGGGAGCTGGGGAGACACTGCACAGGGGAGCTCCCTGCACTTTCTGAGCCATTGTCCTGGAGACCCAAAACTGTACCAAAAGCGAAGCCTACTGAGAAGACCCCAGCCTCGCACCAGCCACGCAAGGGGCTCACAGCCGTCTGCGGGGTGCTGGCGAGTTTGCAGCTTCACCCCGAACACGTAACCAAGACAGCGAGAAGAAGCAGGTGTCAGCTCGGGCTGCTGCCCCGCGGCCTCCTGCGGCCGAGGCCTCCGTCCAGGGGAGGGACACGGGGGGACCCCGGGGCCCGGGGCGCAGAGCCCGGGCGCCCCCGCTGGCTTCCCGGGCCGCCACTCACTCATCTCCATGTACTCGGGGGTGAGGCCGGCGAAGGGCTCCAGGTTGAAATCCACCTCGTAGCGCTGCTTCCGCTTCACGTGCTCCTCGCCGTCGCCGGGGCTCTGCCGCTTCAGCCGCAGGTACCGCAGCAGCTTCTTCATCTTCCTGAGGGCGGCGCGACACCCGCCAGGCGGGTTGGGGGGCGCGGGGGTCAGTCCTGAGCCGCGTGTCCAGCTTTCCGCGCAGCGCCCCCCGCGGCGGCCTGGCGCCTCCTACACCGGGAACGAACCCGCCCGCGCGGTTCTCCGTCCAGCCTCGCGCTGCCCGGCCCCGAGGCAGGGGCCCGGGGTCGTTGCTTTGGGCGCTACATAAGGAAACTGAGGCACAGGAGGGCACACGACCGCTCCAAGCCACGGAGAGGGCCCAGCGGAGGGCGGGCACGGGGTGCTGGGGGGCAGCTCTGCTCTTGGGGTGGGGGTGGTCGCCCCAAATGGCCAGCATGTCCCAGACTCCAGAGGGCCTTTTGGGGGGGAGGGGACTGGACTCCGATTTCCAAAGGGCACAGGGTCAGGAAGCTGAGCCCCAATTCTTCGTCCCCCTCCCCCCGAGGGCTGCCAGGCCTGGGGCGCTAGGCTTGTGGGTTTGGGGGGACGCCTGTGGGTCTCTGTGTGTCGGCCAGCGTGGAGAGAGGGAGGCATCCCTGCCAGGGGTCTCCCTCGTCCAGCGTGGGGTGGCTTCTGCCCCACTCCCTGCCCCGGCCCCCTCGCCTCCCGCTCCCCCTGACTCCCTCGCCCCAGCTCCCCCAGTCCCCCAACCCTGGCTCCCCAGCCCCCTCGCCCCGGCTCCCCTCCTCCCCCCAGCTCCCCTCAGTCCCCGACCCCCCTCACCTCCAGTTCCCCTGGCCACCAATGCCCCCGCCCCCGGCTCCCCCAGTCCCCTGACCCCGGCTCCCCCGCCGGCCCCCCCAGTTCCCCGGCCCCCCAGCCCCGCACTCACGGGATGCCGATCTCGAACAGGTTGTTCTGGATGAGCTGTTTGCCCAGCATGATGATGCTGAGCTGGATGCAGAGCTCCATCAGGCAGCCGCCGGGCGCGCACTGCAGGGGACGGCGCCGTCAGGAGGCCACCCTCGCGGTACAGCGTGCCCCGCCAGGCCCGGGCCCCCTCCCCGGCGCGCGGAGCGGGAGCACAGCTTGGGAGGGGCCCGGCGGCCACGGGCCTGGAACCCGGGGCGTCCTCGGTGCCCCCGCAACAGGCCATGTGGGCCTCCCCGAGGCCGAATGCCCCCCCCGTTCCCACGGCTTGGGCCCCCCCCAGGCCGGGGCCGGGCAGGCAGGCGGTGGGTCCAGACCTTTGAGGCCAAGAAGCTTGACCCGTCTGCGCGAAGGGAGCTCAAGGGCAGGGGTGACCCCCAGGGCCCAGCTGACCCAAGACTCGAGGCCCGAGCAAAGCCTTTGGGAAAGGGCCAAGAAACTCAGCCCCGGCGGGCCGCCCTGCCCCAGGAGGCACTGCCGCCCTCCGCTGCGTCCTGCGCTGCAGAGGCGTGTCCCCAAGTTCTCCAGCGCACGAGAGGTGACAGCGGCCTTGCCGAAGGACCGCGCCACATAATGGACGGGCGCCTGGCGGGCGTTTGGCAGACACCTGTGTCCGTGGAGGGGGCCCCTGCCTTGGGATGACCGGGGGCCCGCGCTCGGGCGGCGGAACTTCTTAGGCTGTACCCCGGCAGCCAGAGCGCCCTGTACCTGAAGCCCGCCCCGACCCTCTCACCCGTTTCACGAGATCCCCGTCAGGAAGACCCGCCCCACTCCGTGGGTGCTGATGCGCCGAACTGCTTGTGTGTCCGAAACCCTGAGACCCGAGCCGCCGGCTGCCCCGACGCTCCAAAACACGCCTGCCTGGTCTGGTGGAGCCGCCGATCGCGGCGGACAGAGCCGAGCGAGTCCACGTGCCCGACTCAGTGGCAGGGGCAGGCTGGCTCGATAACCCAGCCCGTCCACGCCGGAGCTGCCGAGCCGGAGCCAGCGTCCCTTCCCGCCTCGGAGACCGCACCCGGTGCTGCCTGCGAGGGCAGGAGGCGGCCTTTCCATACTAAATAGATTAAAAACGGGTGGCCAATTTCTGCTTTTCCTCACTAATTTATCTCACCCAAAGGCAGAACCAGGGTCTTGCAGGAAATAAATACAAAACTGGGCGTAACTTTTTTCTTTAGCGCTAAGAAGCTTTATCCCTGGAGGGCGACTACGGACAAGGGGTGTCCCAGGCACCAGCCTAAGGGCAGGACCCAATGCAGGGGGGAGAGAAGCGGCCGCCGCGCGCGTAACGGATACGCCATGCTGCTTCTCCCAAGTTCACGTGCGGACGGAACGGGGAGGCCCCACGCACGGGGCTGCTGGAAACGGGTGGGGGCTCAGTTACCTCTTCCATCCGGAAAGAACGAAAGATGTACACGTAGTCTCCAGGGCGCCCGACAAACCTGCATCAAGGGGAAGGCAGGGAGTCACGGGGGGGCCCAGCCTGTGGCCTGGGAGAGGCCCCCGGGGCTGAGCCGGGAACGCGGGGCGCCTGCCCACGGGCCTTCCTCTCCACTGGATTTAATCTGCTAAATACCAGTCGGTGGTTTTCAAAGGGCCGAAGGTCCATTGGATTCCCAGACCCCCAGGAAATGTAACTTCCCCAGAGGGAAATCGCGAGGCGAGGGGCGGGCAGGGGCAGGGGAGGGGGCGCGAGCAAACACCGCCCCGTGGGTTCTGCGCCCCAGGCCCTGCCCCTCGAGCCCTGACCACGGCTTCCAGCTGGCCGGCGGCTGTGCTGCTTCCGCCCCCGCGGCCCTCCCCTCTGGCCCCAGCTGGCCCCCCGGGGGAGCCCCCAGCCCGGGGAGAGCAGGCAGGCGCCCTCCCTGGCCCCGGGGCCGCGCCGGCGCCTACCGGCCTTTGAAGAAGGCCACGTAGAAGATGGGCGTGTAGGAGTTGACGAACTTGAGCAGGAAGGCCTTGAAGATGAGCCGCTCCTCGAAGCTCTTCTCGGTCTTTGGAACCTCTAGAAGGGGCGAGACGAGCGACGGAGGATGCCGACGCGGCTGCACGGCCGCGAGGGTGCCCCGGGCCCTGCCGGCGACCCCGCGCCTGGCGTCGCGCGCAGCCCAGGGCTGCCGGGGCCGGTGCTCACGGCCCTCGTCCTCGGGCAGGTCAAGCGACGTGGGTGCTCGGGGCCGCCGGCGGTGGGCCACGGGCTCTGGAGCTCGGCCCTTGACTCCGAGATCCCCTCTGGGGACCACTGTCCCCTGGCTCCACAGCCCCCTGGGCCCACTGCCCACCCCTGAGCCACCCTCCTCTGAAGACCAACCCACCCCCGGACCACTGCCCCTGGGACCACCCCTCCCTCAGGACAACCCCCCCGGGGCCACTGCCACTGGGACCCCTCCCCCCAGGACCACCAGCCCCTGGGCCCACTGCTCTTCCTGGGAGCCCTCCCCTCTCCAGGACCACTGCTCCCCCGTGGGACCCCTCCCCCCAGGACCACCACCTCGCTGGGACCCCCTCCACCCAGGGCCCGCTGACCCCTGGGACCACTGCCCCATCCGAGACCCTTTGGCAGTTTGATATAAGCGATGAATTTCAAAAATAAATATTGGATTATGCCTGCGATCTGGTCTGTCCCTGGGCGTGACTGAGTTACGACTGGGGCTTTGATTGGGCCACGTGAGTAGGGCGTTGAGTCCCCGCCCCTTGGTGGGTGGGGACTCCCAGATAAAAGGCAGAGGACAGAGTTGAGGGTTTCTGATGTTGGAGTTTTGATGTTGGAGTTTGATGCTGAAGCTTTAAGCTGGAGGCCTGGGAAGTAAGCTCCCAGAGGAAAGAGAAGCCAGCCCAGGAAGAGAGGAACCTTGAAGTCAGAGAAAAGCAAGACCCTGGAAGGGAGGAGCCCAGGAAGCCTGAGCCTCGCGGACGTCGGCAGCCACCTTGCTCCAAAGAGACTTTGGTGAGGGAAGGAACTTATGCTTTAGGACCTGGTATCTGTAAGCTCCTACCCCAAATAAACACCCTTTATGAGAACCCACCAGTTTCTGGTGTCCTGCATCAGCGCCCTCGATGGCTGGCGGACCCCTCCCCCAGGCCCACGGCCCCCCAGGCCCGCCTGCCCGGGCCGCGGCACCCACCGATCTTGGTGAGCCAGCGCGCGATGCAGCCGTACACCTCGTCCAGCAGGATGATGACCACGAGGTTGATGATGACCGCCGTGGCTGTGACCGTGACCCGGATGTTGGACCGCACGGAGGGGTTGGAGTTCATGGCCAGGGCGGCGGCCGTGGAGATTCTGTAGATGATGACGCCCAGGACAATGGCGAAGGTCACCGCCACCTGCGGGGGCGGGGCGTTAACAGCACCCGGGCCGCCGGGCCCCCCCCCGGGGCCTTCCCTTTCTGCGCCCTCGCCCAGTCCTCCCCAGGGGCAGAAGCCCCCAGAGCAAAGGCGCGACTTTCTTGCGTACGCACAGAGGCCGGGTCCTTTAACACGTTAACTCGTGGAGAACGGACAGATTAGGTGCTGATTTCTCTTGTACAGAAGAGACTGAGGTTCCGAGAGGGCAGGCAACCAGGCCTCGGTCACCCAGCTGATGAGCCGGCATTACGGGATGGGCCCACCCAAGTTTCTGGGCCTTTCTACGCTGCCCGCGGCGGGAACCAGACCCGCACCCTCTCTGCCCGCCTGTGTCCACCCCCGAGCAGAGCACAGGGCAGGGAGAGCCTCGACCCAGCGCCTGTCCTGGCTTGTCCCAGGCAGGGGGGACTCACCCCAACCTTGGGGCGACCCTGAGTGGAAGCAAACTCCCAGATGGAGGGCGGGGCTGAGGCGACCCCCCTCTTGGGACAGCTCCCTGCTGAGGTCCAGGGCGGGCAGGGGGTGACCCGACCCCGGGGGGCGGGGGGCAGTGCCGCTGGCCTGGCTGGGAGAGAAGGACGGTGGGTGTCCCTTCTCCCGACCTACCCTGGGGTCCTCAGAGTGAGCCCCTCACCTTGCCGGTCCTATCGTGGCCCGGAACCTTCCATCCAGCTCAGGCTAGGGGCTACCTGGGCTGGGGGCCGGTGCCAGGACCAGTTTCTTCCAGGTGGAACAGTCTGTAAAAGGCCCGAGACTGGGAAAGTCCACTCACGCCCGGCCCCCACCCGGGATGCCAAACGCCTGCCAGCGCCCGCTCCTGGGACTCACCAAGGAGGGAGGGAGGCGGCCACGCAGGCCGCGCTGGCAGAGCCGGGGCCCACGCCCGCCCTGGGCAGGCGCCGTGGCTCCCTGGGACGGGTCTCTGCAGTAACCCTCCGTGCGTGGAGGGCGGCAGAGGGGGGCCCTGACCCCACCGGCATCGCCCGCCTGGCTCCCCAGGCAGCCCCGGGGGAGGGCGGGGAACCCCGAGACCCTCAGGGGGCGGCCGCGGCGGCCTTGGGAGTCTCCCAGGAAAATTTAATTTGAGCTTTGTGCCGAGACCTGGGAGCCCAGCCCGAAAGGAGGGCCTCGGCCAGGCCGGCCCTAGGACAGGGCAGCCGGGCGAGGGCAGGGTGAGGGCCGGGTGAGGGCAGCCGGGCGAGGGCAGGGCGCCCTTCCTGGGAACCGCCCCAGGACAAGGGCTGTCCTGGAAAATCCCCTGCTCCTGCCAAGCGGCCTCCTCCCGGCCAGCCCTGCCTTGGCCTTGGGCCGGCGTGCAGGGGTGCGGCTGCGGTCAGCGGGGAGGCCCCCACGCCAGCACCCCCAGGCGGCCTCCCCTGCCTCCCCGGGCGCCACTGGCCTCTCGCTCGCGCCAGCACCTTCAGCAACAGGAGCCGCGGGCGCTTGGGCGCCGTCTGTCCAGTGGACGCTCCGGGGTGGGTCATCCGCCCCACGAGCGCTCACCAGGACTCGAGGGCAGGGAGACGAGGGCCGGCCTGGGCCGCCGAGGGCTGCTGTCCCCACCCAGGTCCCTCCATCCTCACTCCCAGGCTCCCGCCTTCGCGGGAGGGACAACGTGCCCATTTCCCAGCCTCCCCGCAGACAGGGGCCACGCGATCCTAGACGCGAGCAGAAGCTTCCAGAACAGCTCCTTCAAAGAGGGGCTGCCTCCATCTGCCATCATCTCCTTCCTCGGCCCTTCCTCCCCTCCCTCCTGCTTGGAAAGCTGAGGTGATGTTGGAGGTACAGCAGCCACGACGTGATCAAGAGATATTGGGGGAAGCGGTGTGGCTCAACTGATACTCGAGTGTCCGCCTACCATATGGAGGGCCCGGGGTTCGACACCAGGGCCTCCTGCCCCGTGTGGTGAGCTGGCCCACGCACAGTGCTGCCACGTGCAAGGAGTGCCATGCCACGCAGGGGTCTCCCCTAAGTGCCCCACGTGCAAGGAGTGCGCCCCTCGAGGAGAGCCACCCCATGCAAAAAAAAAAGCACAGCCCACCCAGGAGTGGCACCACACACACGGAGAGCTGATGCAGCCAGATGACACAACAAAAAAAGTGACAGTTTCCCAGTGCCACATGACAAGAATTCAAGCAGACACAGAACACATAGCAAATGGACACAGAGAGCAGACAACGGGAAGGAAGGGGAGAGAAATGAAATAAATCTTAAAAAAAAACACAAAAAACAGGTATCGGCACCCATCTCCTTCCCCTAGGCCCTTCTCCTTCCTCTTGCCTGGAAAGCTGGTGTGATGTAGGAGGTGCAGCAGCCATGTTGTGACCAAGAGGGGGACCCATGGACAGGCAGGTGAGCAGGAGCTCAGAAGGAGCCTGTGTCTCTGACGGTATCACAGAACCGCCAGACCAGCCCTAGCCTCCCCCGTCTCATTACAGGAGCAGCGTAAAACTCCCCGAGGCCTCTTATCTAAACCCTCACCACAGCGCAGGAGGGCACAGGCGTCACCCCCACCCGCTGGTCCTTCTCTCGGCTCCTCCTTCCCCGCAAGTCGTGCCCCCGCGACCCCTGCTTCCATGCAGTCTGTCCTTGGGATGAGGCCGAGGAGCCTCCAAGGCCAGCGGGCCTCGAGCTCAGCTTGTCCCCCGGCTCCAGGCCCAGAGCCTACGGAGGGGACAGGTCCCTCCCCTGCACTGGGGGGCGGGGGCCAGGCTCAAGACGAGGCCAGACCCACCGACACGCCGCCTCGCTCGGACACGGGGCAGCGCCCCGGCCCCCGCTGAGCGTCCCCCTTCCCCAGGATGCGGGGGACGTGGGGGCCCCACCGAGGGCACCGCCCTGCTCTGGGCTCCTCTGCACCAGCCAGAGCCCCCTGCCGGCATGGGTGGGACCCACTCCCTCACCACTTCCAACCGCTCAGGTCCCGCCGAGCCAGGACCACCCGGCAGCTCCCGGCCCCCACGGCGGGCCCTGCGGGCACACCGCCCCTGGCTGGCGGCCTCGGTTTCCCCAGCTGCAGGAAGGGCTGGTGTCAGGACAGGCAACCACAAGGACGGGACCAGACTCTCGCCAGAGGCTTTCGAGCCTGCTCGGCCCGCCCTGCGCCCTCGCCGCGGGGGCACCGCCCGGCTGGAGCCTTCGGGGATCGAATCCCCCCAGGAAAGGCAGTGGGGCGTCAGCCGGGCCACGCCTGGCGGAGCCCAGGTACCCGCCGTCAGCCCGAGGGGCAGCCCCGGCCCTCGGGTCTGAGTTACTCTCATCAGTGACCTCGAAACAACGGCAGCTGAAGGCCCGGCCTCTGGGACCCCTGCCTACCGAAATGGGTGACGCTCCAGGCATGGAATCTTCCGGAATCATCTCACGTCCCCCGGGGCGTGTGGCGCTCCTTGGGGGGGGGACGCCCTGGACCCCTGACCTCCTCCCTTGTATGATTGAGGGGTGCAGAGAAATCTGCCCCCCCCGTCTCCCCCACCCCGTCACCGCGGCGCCCCATGGGGGCGTGTGCTGCCATCTTGGCAGCCGGCCTGGGCGCGGGGGCCCGCAGGCCTCCCCGGGGCCTCGTTCTGGGCCTTACCATGAAGAGGATGGACACCAGGTTGGTGAAGTAGGCCGGGAACCGGTCCTTCCAGGTCAGCTTCACCTTGTCCGTCTGCAACACAAAACGACGTCCGGTCACGCACGGGGACCATGGGACAGAGGCGTGCGTGAACGGCGTGGACGACAGAAACGGAAACACGGGGAAAAAACCGCAGGCGACGGGGGCCCGCGCACGCCCAGCGCCCGAAGACGCGGCGGGGCCTTCTTTTAGGTGACGGCTGTCAAAGCAAGTGTTTGAAACGGGGACCCCCGTGCCCGGGGCCGACAGCGCCACGCGCTCTTCTCAAGCCTCCTCTGAAGACCCTGCCTTTGGAGGGGCTCTCTCGGGACAGCATTTGCTCTACACGCCTCGCTCCCGGGCTGGACGTGCCGCGCGTCCCGCTGCGCCCGCGGGGTCGTCAGCCGTTCTTCCTTCCCAGAGCTAGCGGAAACGAGCGACCCGCACCCCAAGGCAAGACGTCGCTTCGCACAGCCACGTCGGACCGTGCGGCGTGTGGGGCTCGCGCAAGACCGCCTGGTCCAGAGAAATGTCAGGGAGAAGCGATGGCTAGCCGGGCATGATTCTAGAACGGGGTGGACTTTGAAAGGGGAAGATCGTGTCTTTTAGGTCACAGAACACTGATGACGAATGACGCGCTGGTCCCAGGGTGGTTGCATGCGTGTTATCGAGGAGCCGAGCAATCCCTGCAGGCACCGGTGACAGGCGTGTCTCCCCAGCGCCATGGGAAGCCGGAGCCGCCCCCCGCCCCGTGTAGCCAAGCCGTGGCAGGTGCGACCCGCGTCCTGGGCGCAGGCGCGGGAGGCAGAGAAACGCGCACGTGAGTGTTACAACGAGCAAACCGAGAACAACGAGGCAAAACGCAGTTGCCTTTGCCTGCAACCCAGTCAGGACGCGAGTCGCCCCGAGGTGGACATGTACCAACTTCACCCCCGCCATCGCCGTCTTAACCCGCCGCCTCCACTTGCTTGCCGTCTCCTCCGGGGCGTGGCGCTGCGTCTGACGCAGGTGGAGGGAACAAGAGAGAACCGTGCGGTGAGGGTCCCCGGGCGGCGAGCCCCCCAAGGGGCTGGGCCCCCCACCACGGGAGTCAAACTCTGGGCATTTTAAACAGATAAGGGATGGCCGGGCCCTGGACCTAGAACAGCTGCCACGCAGGCAAAACAGAGATGGAAGACGGGGGCTTTCGAAACAGAGATTCGAGCCCAAAGGCCCCAGCTCCTGAGACAGTGGCTGCAGCCTCAACGAACCAGATCACACAGCCCTGTCTGCTCCTAAGCAGTTTATGGCGACATCGAGGAAGATACACCTGGAAGCACAAATGGACATGCCAGAGAAGTGGAGGATCCTTATTTTTAATAGGCTAATTTCGTGCCAGCACCGGGGGCGAAATTAAAACCCCAGGGCAAGGGCTATGGGCCAAACGACACGGAGGCGCAGGTGAAAGGGCGTGGTGGTGGAGATGAGGCAGGGTGTCACCGTCACAGTCCTGCAGAAATCACAGCCCGATGTGACCTGTTGCTGGGGTCAGCACGAGGCGGAGGGCCGAGAGCCCGAGAGCCGCCTCTGCGGGGAACTGCTAGCCCCGTCCCCGCCCGGGGCAAGGCCCTGGCCTTCGGGGGCCGAGCCGGAGCCCCGCGTTGCTCAGGAAGGCTCCGACTATGCTTGCACGCTCACTTTCCGGGTGGGGGAAGCCCCAGGGCCAGGCGGCGACGGTCGTGGCGGCCACGTGTCGATTCCTGAGCCATCCTGATACGGACCCGGGGCCGAGGACGCCGCGCTGAGAATGGGTCTCCCGGGCGCCCAGGGCGGCCTCGGAGACGACGGCGCCCGGGGAGGACACCGGCTACCCGGCCGGCTCAAGGTCCCGTGGTGACCGCGCAGAACACGTTCTGATGGGCTCGGTTGAAGTGACACTCTCTGCTTCGCGGGGACAGCGCACGCCTTTGCGGTTGCTCCCGTCGCATCCTCGAGCCCCGCGCGGGTGCTAAGAGTGGGCTCAGGAAGGACCGAGCGCACCCGTTAACCCGCGCTACGGGAGCTGGGGCCTGAGCGCGTTTCCTGGAGCGCCGTGCCACCCCCCAGCGGGGAGGCCGGGATGGCGACCCCTGGCAGTGCTGACCGGGCAGACCCTAGCCGCGTGACGCGGTGACGCGATGACCCGGGAAAGACTAAGGGCGGGGCTCGCCCAGGCCCGGGGCTGAAGCGGCAGGGGTGGGGCACGGACCGGCCTCCTCCAAGCACCCCGAATCCCTCCAAGGAAGCGCTAAACTTCCGCGGCCCCTGGAAGAGGCTGACCGGGACATGGGGGGCTTATCCCGGGAAACTAACAAATAGCCAGGCACCTCCAGGGGTCTGCGAGCACGGAGGTCAGGCGCGCGGAAGAAGGAGAGGCGCTGGAGAAGGAAGGGAATTCCTTATAAAACGACGGGAGCCTTGAGGGCGTCCCCAAAGCAACACGCCTCTCTCATTCTTGTCATCTCGCGAGTGAATACGGGCTGACTGCTCAGGGACCCTGGTTTGGCAAATCCTTCCATCTCATCATTCAGGGGAGGACACAACCGGTGTCAAGTGCCCTGAGAAAAAGCTTCAAGCGACACGGTTTGCTGCAGTTTGAGGTCACGCTCAGGACACATCAGGAAGATTAATCTATACTGGCATTCCCCAGACCACATGGCCCACGGGCCTGAATGCGGCTTGATGGGCACACGGCCACGCCCATCTCGTCACGTATCGCCCGTGCCTGCTTTCCCTACCCCAGCAGAGTCGGACAGCTGCGACGGAGACTCACAACGACTACAACATGTATTCCCTGGCCCCAACAGGCAAAGCGCGCCGCCCCCAGGCCCGCGGCTGTCGATGGGGCATCCCGGGGCTCACCGCCGGGGAAGCAGAGGGCCCACGGCCACCTTACCTCTTTGTTTTTTGATTCCTTCCTAAGAGACTTCTCCAAAACCCTGGCTTCGTACTCGGCTCGGGGATGGTCCTGCAAAAGAAACCGAGTCAGGGCGGAGGCCTCGTGAGGAGGGTTTCAGATCTTCAAATCAGGCCAGACCTCTGCCCCAAGTGCCCGCTGGGTGGCAGGAAGCCGGGGCCAGTTCCTAGCTGGCTGCTCGGAGGCTGTGCAATTTAGGACGCCCGTGCTCAGTTCCGGGCGGTGGCCGGGCACCCAGCCCGCTGCCAAGGACACAGAACCCCGGCTCCAGTCCTGGAGGTGGATAGCCTGAGCCAGGCGACAGCCGCCGCCCGCCCCTGCAGCCTCTTCCTCATCCGAACACCCAGCCACGAACTGGCCACCAGAACATTCTCTCGAGATGCCGCAGGGGGTCAGAAGAGACAGCAGTGGGTGTCAGCAAGCGCAGGCAGGCCGGAGGCGCCAGGCCTCCGGGAGCCCAGGGCAGGTCAGCGGAGGGCGCTGGAACAGAAGAGCGGCGGTCAGAGAGAGACCCGGAGGTGGGGGAGAAAGCAGAGGTCCCCGCAGTGAAAAGAGACGGAGTAGGTGCCAGAGCAGGTCCCTCTCCTGGGGAGACGGGCTACGGAGAGATAGTCATAAAAAATGCCAAACCTTGACAGCCTCCTTCAGCAAACCAGAAAAGTAAAAACAAAAACAGAAAGATTCCGTTACTGACATTGCTTTTTGAGAACTAGGCTACGTCCTCTAACGGTGACTTCTCGAGGACCGGGACGAGGGTCAGTGGAAACCAGGGGGGCCTCAGCCCGGGCCGGCGCTCCTGCAGCCCAAGGATTTTGGGAATTCCCAAGGGAGTGTGGGACGGGCATTTCCCCGACTTGGCGGGGAGCACACAGGGGGCCCGACGACGGGCGCTTCCTGCTGCCTCAGTTCGTGGGTTCCGACTACGTGGGGACGCAGCCCCTGGCATCTTACGCTCTCACCCCCAAAGGGAGGCCCCGGTGGGCTGAGGGTGGGTGGGGTGGGGAGGCTCATTGGTGAACCCTCAAATCCAGCACCTGAGTCAGGGTCCAGGAGAGGTCCCCGAGGGGCTGAACAAAGGGATACCAGCCCCACCCCGATTTCCGTCAACTGCTCGGTATGGAAGGGACATTCTAAATCAGCCTTGAAAGAAATCAAACGACAGTGCGTTCCGTTCTGTTCAAGCCCCTTCTGACAATGACAGAACTCGTGCGGGCCGGTGGCCAGCCTGGACCCTGCCAGGGGACACCCCAGTCTGTGAGAGCCAGGGTCCGCGGGCACGTGGCATCCGCCGCGGCGTCCTCATTTGTAAAATGGGGACAGGAGCTGCTGTGGCAGGGCGGACACCACCACACGGCACCGCCGTGCCCGGTGCAGCGCCAAGCGCCCCGCAGCTACCAACCCACCGAGCCACCTCCCGACACCCTCTCGGGCGAGGACTGCGCCAGGGCAGACTCAGGCGGTCAGCCCCGAGCGGATCGTCCACCCGCCCGAGTCCCCCAGCTCCCTCGTGTCCTATCACCGTCACTAGCCGGAAGCCGGCAGCTTGGAGTCCCGATTCAGCCACGCGCTGGGCTGAAAAGCGGCCCACCCACCGCCCCGGGAGGGGCCAGGTCCTGCGGCAAAATACAGTAGGTGTGTTTAAAAAAACAAAGGCGGGCGAGACCCCCACACTGCGAGTACAGAGTACAGCGTGGAGGTGAAAAGCCGCGCGCTGGCTCGTCAAATCCGGGCGCACACCCGCCCCGCCCGTGGCTGTTCCTGGCGACCGCTGTCCCTTTCCCTTCCCCTCCTCCGAGGGGGAGCCCGGGGAGGACCCGGCCGTCAGGGAGGTGCCGCGGCCGCCCCCTGGTGACTCGCCCCTCTGGAAGGCGTGGGTGCCCAGCGCCTGGTTTCCCACTTCCTGCCACGCCCGGCGGCCGGCTCCGGGGAGCGCGGTCCTGGCACCGCAGGGCCAAGGCGCACGGCCACGTCTGGGACTCGCCCTCCTGACGGCCCCGCCAGGCCGCCCGGGTGAGGTCGGCGCCGAGCTCAAAAGCGTCTCGGCCGACCTCGTGGTCGCCCTGGCAACCGAGGGCGCCCCTCCCCCACCTGGGGGCAGCGGGCCGGGAAGGGATGGGCCTGGCCGTGGCTTTGGACCGCCAACGCTACGGCCCGCAAGCAGGGCGGGGGGGCCGGCGGGTACACGGGGCGCAGCGCTGGACCCACTGACCTCCTCCTCCTCGAAGCCCGTGAGGTCCCAGCGGTAGTTGAGCCGCATCTGCTTCCGCTTCCAGTGCTCCATGAAGGTGGCGGCTGCAGGGGGGGGAAAGCCGGAGGGTCACGCCCAGAGGGGCGAGGTCAAAGGGCAGCAGGGCAGCCCAGGCCACGTGCTGGCACATGCCGGGATCTAACCCCCTCGGCCTCCAACCACCCCGAGAGGAGGAAACCGAGGCACAGGGAGGTCGAGGCATCGAGGGGATGGGGATGTGGCCCCGGGCAGTCGGCCTCAGAGCCCGAGCTCCTCACCGCCGGGCCCCACGGCCCTGGCGGACCCTGCGTCACAGGGCGGGGGTCCCGAGGTCAGAGAGGACGGGGACGGGCCCAGGCCACTCCCTCACGACCCCGGCCGAGGATGTGGCCTGACCTGAGCCGCGCTCTCGGCCGCCGCCTCCTGCCCCACACTCAGAACGGCTCCGCTCCGACCGTTCGGACACTGGCTCCTTCCAGAAGCCGTGGGCCACCCCCCACCGCGACAGGGGCGTACCAGCTCCTTTTGGGACCCCCGCCCCAAATAGGCTGTCCTGGTCACAGCGTCCACACCGTGGCCCAGTCGACCCCGTCCCGTCTCGAGGCCCTTGGGTGTCGCCGGCACACAGCCCGGTCCCAGAAGAGACAAGCGCCCGGAGGCGCTCCCCGAATGGATGAATGAGTTTTACGCGCCCGCGGCCGAGAACGGAGCTGCAGCCAGGCCCATCGCTTCTCACTAACGCCCCCCAGCAGGGAAACCCGCAGAGGCCGCGGGACAGAGGCCGGGCATCAGGCGACCCCGAGCCGAGGATTCGAGCAGCGAGTGCCCCCTGCTGTCCTAGGGGCTGTGGCACATTCATCTTATTTACTCTCCCTGGGGTCCTACGAGGGCAGTGCGTTCTCTCCCTTTCGTGGGGGAGGAAACAGGCTAGAGGATGAAACGACACATCTGGAAGTGGGGGGACCGAGACGTAAATACGACACGAGGAGACGTGGAGCTGGGGACTCCGGGAAGGTGCGGCCTTAGGGATCGGCGAGCCCCGGGTCCGGACGTGCCGCGTCTCCTGGCTCAGAGGGCGTCGGCCTGCGCCCACCGAGGGGCGGGGAGGAGGCGCCCGGCTCTGCGCCCACCACGCGCGCACTTCCAGCAGCAGCGGCTGCGGTGCCAGCCCAGCAGGAAACGCACCTCGCCAGCCTTCCAACTGGAGAACTTTAACACGGGGGCTTGACACAGGCGACGGGAGCTGCGGAGCCCGGGGTCGTCAACAGCAGGAAGCTGGGATCATGGGGATGGGGGGCGACACCCTGGCTTTTCCCCGCCCCCACCCTTCCCTCTCCCACCAGGGCCTCCCACCGGCTGAGCCGACCAGAGAGCGAAGGATTCTGGGAAACATAGTTCCCGGCACCCGGTGTAGAGGGGGGCGCGGGAATCGCAGCTCCGGTTCCCAGAGCTGGGAAGGGAACGGACGACACCCCAAACCTGCTCGAGAGCTGGCCGCCGGCCGGTTCTCGTGGAGCGCCGCTGTAACAAGCAGCACCTGCCACCGGGCAGCGCCGCGGGGGCGCTTCCCAAGGAGATGCGCGGCGTCCCCGCCGCTTCTGCCATGGACCGGTCATTGGGCGGCACGCGGCGGCGGCGATGAGTCTGTGGAGCTGCTCGTCTGCCGTCCCTGTCCCCGCCTCCCCCGGCCCCGCCGCTTCTCAGACTCGGGCTCCCCATTTCGACGCCCCCTCCCCACCCTCACAGCACCCTGTGGGGGAGCAGCTGTTTTCAGCCACACGTTCACAAACGATGACACTGGGGCTCCGGACGCATGAATGCTAAGCCCAAGGCCAGCTGCAGGTTAACAGCCCAAGTGGGGTTTGAGCCTAATTCTTCTTGACTCCAGGGTCTCACTAAAGTACTACAGGGGACTCACTCTCTGCCCAGATAGTTATCCTCATGAAGGAAATAATAATAGCAGTCATAATAATAAGTCTAATTATCATAGCAAAACTTATATCCCCTTTTTATGCATGAGGAAACAAAGGAACAGAGAGGTTAAGTAACATGCCCAAGGTCACACAGCAAGGGAGCAGAAAAGCTGGTATTTGAACCCAGGCATTCTTGTTCCAGAATTTGTGCTACAATGATGGAGGAGGTTGTTGGGGTGGGAGGAGTGGGGTTGGGGTTGGGGAGTATACAGGAATCTCATATTTTTTAACGTACCTTTTTTTTCCTGATGTATGTATCTTCAAAAAAATACAATTTACAAAAATGATGGGATGGGGGATGGGGAGTGGGGTATATGGGAACCTCTTACGGTTTTTAAATGTTTTTTAATGTAACGTTTTTTGTGATCTACTAACTTGAATTTTAAAAGTGTAAAAAAAAAAAGTCCTCAAGTACATAAAAAGGACCTTCTCCCAGAGGGATCTGTGGGTTCACAAGGATCAAGACTAGAGCTGAGGCTGCAACTTGGTGGCTGACGGGGAGATAACACACAGACGTAGCTTGTTTGGCTCAGCCACACTTACAAAGAAAGACATTTTACATGAAGATAATGACTTTCTTGCTTCTCCTTGAAAACACACACACAAGTGTTGCCCCCAGGAGGCGGGAGCTTTGTCCAAATTCAGGCACACCTTCTTCACTTGGCCACAGACCCCACCATGCCCTGTTGCCTGGACTCTGGGGCCTGGGGCTGGCCACACCTGCTTTGGTGCAATCGGGCGGAAGGGAGGGGCTTAGCGCGTCCAGCAGGAGAAGGACGTGAAGGCTCAGGAGGGGCGTCCACCCGCAGCGTCGGCCCACGCGGGCTTGGTGGGCTGAGCGGAGTCCTCTCCCGCCCCCTTCCCACCCCAGCTGAGTCTGGGCAGCGCCTGCGGGGCTGAGCCCGTGCCCTCGAGGCTCCCGATGGCGGTGCTCGGTGCCCGCACGTCGCTCACACCACACAGACGCTTCGGGATGAGGAGCGTCACCTCCCGCCCGGGCGGAGGTGGGGCTCGCCCGCCGCTCTCCTTTCATCCCGTCCCCGACCCCGCTGTCGCAGGGACCGCGCGGCACTTACGGACAGGCGACGCGAGGCAGCTGGTGGGCAGACGCAGGAGGACGGGCCTGCCCAGGCCCTCGGCGCCGGGACTGGCCGGGGGTGGGTGCCCGTCCACGTGAGCACGAGGGCGCAAAGGAAGTGAAGGGACAGCCTTGACCGCGGCGATCACGGCGCCGAGAGCCACGAGGACAGCCGGTGGGCAGTGAGAGGGGGTGAGAGGCGGCGGGAAGACAGGCGGCCCCAAGACTTCCTTTCTCCCACCGGCCCCGGAGCCCACCGCCTGGGGTCTGCCCTCCCCCAGCCTCCGCGCAGAAACATCCAGAAGGCGCAAATCCACGGGGACGGAGAGAGGGGGCAGCTGCCAGGGCCGGGGTCCGGGCTGGGAGGAAGCGAGGCGTGATGGGCAGCGGGTTTAGGGTTTTCTTTGGGGTGATGAAAAGGTTTTGGAACCGGGTGGCGGTGGCGGCCACACATGTCCTAAATGCCCAGGACGGTCACTGAAAATCGGCTGATTCCCGTGGCGTGAAATTCACCGCACCGGGAAGCCAAGCTCCTCCCAGCGTGGGGGGAGACCGCACCGCGCGTTTCCGTTCACCCGCCGCGTGCCGGGCGCGGCCTCTGGTGGGCACGACCTGTCCATTTCCCTCCAGCCCGCCTCAGAGTCTGGGCCTGGATATGCAGCCGCTGCCTCCGGATCCCTGGGGGGCTGGTTCAAATGCAGATTCCAGGGCCCCGAGTCGGCACCCAGGGCCCCGGAATCTGCATTCTGAACAAGCCCACAGGTCGCTCTCGAGCCCGCAGCAGGAGTCTGCAAGCGCTGGCTCCTCGCGCTGTCTCTGGCTTGCTGGAGTTACCCTGTCCTGACCTCCAGCCTGCCGGTCACCCCTGTCCCCCTGCTGGCCGAGCACCTCTGGTAAAGGGGGCACTAGAGGAAGCTTGCCCTGGGCATCCCCCATCCAGGGTGCCCACTCTTTTCAGCCTGCCCAGAAAGCCATGCTCTCTCCCCTGGGGTGGCACTGGGGTCTTCAAACCAACCCACCCCAGTCCTTGCCTGCATGCCCTCCCTGCTGGACCGTCCGTCACTCCCCTGCAGGCCTCTGCGCGGGCCCCACCTGCAGGTGTGCACACCTGCCTTCCTAGCCTGGGGTCACGTCCATGGAGACGAGCTGGCACCTCGCACAGACTCACCCCCACATGCCCCTGAGCCAGGGCTTCACCCCATCTCCCCAGGTGCAGGGAGGCACAAGCCGGGAGTGTCGAGACGAAGCTCGGAGAAGGCTGGAGTCAGGGGCTGAGGCTGAGGCCAAGCTTGCTGCCCGGCATGAGAGCCCTTCCCAGCGGGGCACGGCCTAGTCTTTTCCTCCTTATTTAGTCTAGTAAAATATATATAACTTAGAATTTCCCGTTTTCACCATCTTTAAGTGCACCATTCTGGGGCGTTAAGTCCATTCTCAGTGATGTGCAACCATCGCCACCATCACCAAAATGTTCCCCGACCCAAACAGAAAAGTTTTAACCTTCAAGCAGTAAATGCCCCTGGCCACCTCTCGCCTGTCTCCGAGCTTGTCTCTTCTAGACACACAACAGCAGGCTTCTCCCCACTTCCCAAGCCTGGCCTGCTGCCCCCGGCCGCCGCCTAGCTTCACAGTTTATTTAGCCACAGACGCAGGCCCAGGCAGCGCATGCTCCTGCACGGGCGGACCTCTCCTGGAAGGCAGGAAGCTCTGCACAAGAGGACCACGGGCCAGTCACAAAGGCATCGCCCAGCCCAGAGCGGGAGATAAGGCAGGTGGAGGAAATCCATTCATCCATCTTCTCTTCCACCCTTCCTTCCAACTCTTTCTTTCTTCTTTCTTCACTCCTTTCCATTGACCCATCCATCCATCCATCCACTCATCCACCCACCCATCTATCCACTCATCCACCATTGCCCATCCATCCACCCACCCGCCCATCCATCCATCCATCCATAGCCCATCTCCCCTCCCTCCCTCTGCCTGTTGGACCATCTATCTGTCCATCCATTGTTCCATCCTTCCTTCCTTCTCCCCCTCCACTGCCCCTCCCCACCACCCATGTCTTCCTTTGTTCTTCTCCTTGGCTGCATCTGACCCTACCTCCCTCGGTTTGTATCTTGACTTAATCAAAATGAGCTTTACTCCTCAGACCTAACTCTAATTTCTGTAAGTCAGGGGTGCTTCGCCCACCACCTGCTGAGTTCCCTTCAGCGCCCTCCCTGTCCTGAAACGTGGGCGTGGAGACCACCGTCTTGGACGCCTCGTTAGCGGCTCCTCGGGCGTGGCCTTCCCCTCGTGCGCACGTTGAAAAGTCACAGACCTCCCGCCTGCACGTCAGTCTCGGAGACGCTGCTCGGCAGCGGCGCAGGGACAGCCCATCCCCCACCGCGGGGGCCAAACTCCTGCGGACGGGGTCCCGTCTCCCAAACCTCTGCCACATCTGAGCTCCTCGCTGGCACGTCCATCCCAGCAGGGTGACAATGCCTCTAGAAGATGCAAGTGGGGTCCCCATGCACCCCCTCCTTAAAACGAGACCCTGAGAACACAGACCGGCTCCCCACAGGGTAGAAATGTGCCCTGTGCAGGCTACATTTTCACAAATTGGAGATCAGCGATGGATTTCCTTGGGAGGTGCAGAGACAGTCAAGGAAATCCAACAGGCAGCCCCTTTTTAAAATAAAACTTAAAGCTTTAGTTTCACCAGCTCATAGTCAATTACTTTTCAAACTCACAAGAAAGGGAGACACAAGAACGGACCTTAAGACTGGCAGCTATCAAAAAATCAGAAGACTGCAAGTGCTGGAGAGGACGTGGCGGAATGGGAACACTCATCCACTGCTGGTGGGAATGCAGAAGGATCCAGCCATTCTGGAGGACAGTTTGGCGGTTTCTCAAAAAACTAGCTATATATTTGCCATATGACCCAGCAATTCCACTGCTGGGTATATACCCAGAAGATCTGAAAACAAGGACCCAAACTGATATATGCACACCAATGTTCATAGCAGCACTATTCACTATTGCCAGAAGTTGGAATCAACCTAAATGCCCATCAACAGATGAATGGATCAATAAAATGTGGTATATATATACAACGGAATACTACTCGGCTGTAAGAACAAATACAGTACAAACACATCTGATAACATGGATGAATCTTGAGAACCTTATGTTGAGTGAAGCAACCCAGGCATTGAAGGACAAATACTACATGACCTCAATGATATGAAATAAGTAAACCAAGCTGTCTCAGAGAGCTAGAGAGTGGATAATAAATTTTAAGGTAGTTGGAGGGTAGAGGAAGGTTGTGAGCTGACAGCTACATGGGTGAAATCTATGATAAGAGGGAGGTAAGTATTTGTACAGGGAAGGGATAAAATGGGAGCATAGGGATAACTTAGGGTGGGGCTGTGTGGGTTTGAGGGGTGCTAGGGATGGGAGGATGGGTCAGATTGCCCAAGAAATTGGGGAGAGGGTGAGGGGAACATTTGAACATGGGAGATTGTCAGGTATGTGGTTGAAATTGTGGTGCAGAGAAAACTCTTTAGAGAATGTAATATGGAAGGTTGCATGTTTGGGATACTTGGGGGGAGTGGGGGCATCTGACACAGGGCAAGCTTCTGGGGAGTGTGTGAGTGCTCATTTTGCCATAGTGGATTATATCATTGGGTGGAGACCCATACGATGAGAGGGAAGGTATACCCACATCCTGGGGAGGACTGATGTTCTCAACAAAGGGAATTGTATCTCTTGAATGGGTGGCTCCCGATGGGTTAGGGAAGTCAAGTATGTGAAGCCCTCAACATTTTTCCAATATCTCTGAATATGGTCCCTCAAATAATGAAGACTGATTGTCATGGTAGGCCCTGAGGGGAGGGGGAAAGAGGTGTTGAATACATGGAATCAGGGTAACTGTGGGGCAATGGAAGTGTTCCACAGGATCATGCCATGATGGATACAGGTCATGTTAATTACACCAAAAATGCAAACCATAACATACAACATAAGATAACTAAAATTTTAGAAAATTGTATAGTCTAAAATATAAACCATAATGCAAACCCAAATGGAACCATGTTTGAAAGCTATTGTTTCAATATCTGTACATTAGCTGTAGCAAATATAATATGAACATGTAAAAAGATCACTGTTGGAGGGACAGAGTTTGATGTTGGATACGTGGAAGTACCAAATATTGTATATGTGAGTTACTGTGACCTAAAACTTATGTAAAGAGATACTTAATAATCAGGACAAAAAAAGAAAGGAGGTGGACACTGAGGAAGAAATGGAAAAAATTGCCTTGCCACTGTACATACAGGGCAACACCTGTAGCAGTGATGAAAGGCAAAATGCCAAAAACAAAGCTTTTTCATTTTTTCATTTCTTTGATACCCCAATTTATTTTTCCTTTATTTAATTTTTCTAAATTTCTAGGTATCCTATATCTAACCTTTAAACCCATCACTATATTCCATTTTTCTATTAAGGGAACCTGCCAATATATTGGGCTTCCTTTTTGAAGAAGTTTTGGACTACAGAGAGGTTCAACTATGGCGGGGGAGGAGCACTTGTGTGGGGTGTCACTGGTGGGATGCACACAGTTGGGAGGGAGTTCTCTAGGGCATGTATACAGGGTACATAGAAAGGTTTGGATATTTTCATAGTGGTTTCAGTTGGAAACGACAGATGAGACAGTGCTGAATTCCTGACCAGGGGAGCTCTATCACATTCCCCAATGGAACAACAACAATCCCCCAAGTGCAATGGCAAAGACCAATAAAGATGGATGGTCCAATGATGAGCCCTTGATACTGATGGCCCAGATATTGAGTCTGTGTGCCTGAAATATGAACTAGGCCTATAGCTGTGGGGTGCCTAAGAGTTACCTCCTGAGAACCTCCATGTTGCTCAAATGTGGCCACTCTCTAAGCCAAACTCACCATATAGATTCATTGCCTTCCCCCCAGCGTGGGATATGATTCCCAGGGATGAGCCTCCCTGGCACCGAGGGATTACTACCAAGTACCAGCTGATGATGTAACCACAAAAAGACCATGAACAAAGAGGTTAACTTAGACCAGCAGAATATCTCAGCCTACATGTAATAGCAGGTGTTAAAAAATGCATTTTGACTTTGGATAAAAAGGGGGAAATGGAAAGGACAAGTGAGTTTATATGGCTAAGAGTCTCCAAAAAACAGTCAGGTGGTCATCAGAGGGTGATGCTTATGCATGCCTCAGCAGGGTACCAGAGACAGCCAAGGTAGATGGAAACCCAGGTGCTGGTTGTTCTGAGGGCTGCAGCGACCTACAGGGTCTATGGTCAAGGCAGATGGCTCTGGAGTTTAGGGCCATGTCAGTTGGCCCTACTTTGGAGTTTGTGTTTCTGAGTGTGATGGAGTTGGACTCAGATATAACCTTTCTATACATGTCTCTTCTGTCACTTTTACAGGACCTGTGGTTGGCATTTGGGTTGGTGTATGCTCAGGAGACCTGGATCTCTGAACTGTCCATGTGACGGCCAGGCCTTGGGCCTCAGCAGACTTGCAGCTTCTACCCTCTTGTTTCTTGGACTTACCCCGGCCAGCTGACAGGGAGGTGAAGAGGGTCAACCACCACACCAGGGAGCCGAGAGTGCCTACAGCTGCAAGCAGGAGGATTGCATCCATCACCCATGTGGAATCTAAGGCCCCTCTTGATGTAGAGGGGGACTGGACATAGCCATCTCAGGGTCCACAGGATGGAGGAATAGAGTATGGATTAGAGTGGACTTACTGGTGTTCTGCTGGGGAGCTACTGTGACTAGTAAGGGAAGAAATTGTAGTAGTGATGTGGAGAGGGTGGCCACAGTGGCTGCTGATGGTAGGGAGAGGGAAGAAGAGATGTGGTGTGGGGGCATTTTCAGGACTGGAGTTGTCCTGGGTGGTGCTGCAGGGACAAATGCTGGACGTTGTGTGTCCTGCTGTGGCCCACTGGCTGGACTGGGGGAGAGTGTGGACTACAATGTGGACCACTGTCCATGTGCTGCAGTGGGTATCCAGAATGTATTCGCCGGGTGCAGTGGATGTGTCACAATGACGGAAGAGTTTGTTGATGGGGGAGGGGTGGCCTGGGTGGGGTGGGGGGTATATGGGGTCCTCATATTTTGTTAATGTAACATTTAAAAGGAAATAAAGAAAAACAAACAAACAAAAAGGACCTTGGTGTGAGTGGGTCAAGCAGAGGAGAGGGAGTCTGTGAAGGATAAACTCTCACTGCCGCTCGATTTTCTCACGAGTTCAGGCTGAGAACAGACAATTGCAGGCATGGACTTGAACTTCATTCTAGGGCTCTGCTCTTCTGAACTTAAATGACCCAGAAAGACAATGCCAAACGATCTCAATAAAGATTAATACGCCAAGAGAAGGGATGGGGACACAGCCACCTGAATTAAAAAAACGAAGAACACCCCAAAACCTGCCAGATACCAGGAAACCCTTCGCACCTGCCCCACCCCGGCCCGCGGGCCTGCAGGTGAGCACAAGCCGGGGACGGGGCGAGGCGCAGAGGCTTCCCACCTGCCTTTGCCCACTGAGTCACGCCGCGGCAGCCCGCTGGCTCGGGAACCTGCCGCCGGCCTTCCTGTGACCGCGGAGGGCAAGTGTCTAACTCTCCGTCCACCCCAGCCTAGCTCTGGGTGGCTCGGCCGGTGGCGGGGTCTCGGCACAGCCACCGAAGGGGGGCGTCGCTCGCCTCCCCGAGATCATTTCACCCAAGCCAGGACCCTCCCCCTCTCGCTTCCTGCACCTGGGATCAAATCAAACCACCTCCTTTGTTCCACGGGAGCCCGACAAGCTGCGCAACCCCATTATTAGGCTCTAATTTCAGAAAATTGATCCGAACAAAGAGCTGAGTGGTGCTCAGGGTGGCTTAACGCGACACCTCACTCGAGGCTTGGAAATGTCCCGACCGCTGGCGGCAGCGAGCTGAAATCGGCCGCCCCTGGGAAGGGGGGTGTCCCCACCGGCGGGGGCCCCTGGGAGCAGCGCTGGCGGGCGCAGCGGCTGCCGGGCAGTAAACAGGCTCGCGGCTGCGCTCCGTAACTGCGGGCAGAAGGGCTCACAGCTGGAGCCCCGAGCAAGAAAGGGCGCCACAGGAGAAGACCGGCGGGAAAATGATCCCTTAGCCCGAGATGAACAAATAACTGAATAGGGGATTAAAAAAACTCTCAGGGGGGAAACCTCTGCGGCTGATGCCTGACAGCGAGAGTGGAAAGGGGCTTCCCCCGCCTCCTCCCTCACCCCGTGGGCAGGATGGGGGGCTGCAGCCTCCAGGCCCAGCGGGGCAGGTGCTGCTTTCTCCGCCGGGATCGAGAACGAGCTCCTTCTCTTTCCAGGCAGTGCTCCGGAGGAAGGTGCTTGGCCCTCCACATGGAACTTGCACTTGGCTCTGTATTTCGGGGTGGGGAGGGCACACATACGGTGGAAACATCCCGCAGTCTCGGACCTCCCTCCCCCTGTCCCCCCAGAGGTGAAGGCAGCTGCTGGCTGTGCGCATAGTAGGTGCTCCGGTCTCAGCTGCTGCCCGGAGCGGGCTGCACCGAATTGAACCGAGGGAACCGTGTCCCTGGTGGGCGCTGGCGGGGGCCGGCTCGCTCCTCCCTACCGACGGGGGGTAAATTTCTGCCCCGCCCAGGGGCACACAGAAGGGGCTTGGGGGCCGTTTGGGTGGAGAGGCGTGGCCGTGGCCCCAGCTGGGACCTAGGGTGCAGCCAGGCCGGGTGGGTAGCTGTGAGCTCCTGGGTCTGCCTCAGTTTCCTCATCAGGAAAGTGGGGATGGTAGCAGAGCCTCCTCTGGGGCTGCTGCAGGGATTTCTGAGATAACCTGCGGGAGGGAGATGTAGTCTTGGGGGACCAATGGGGAAGCTATTTCGGGGGAGAGAAGAGAGGCACGGAAATCCAGGCAGGGTGAGCACAGACGGAGGCCAAGGTCAGCCAGGAGGGCAGGAGAACAGCCGGTGTTGGGGCTCAGGCGCCAGAGTCCTGGGGTGCGAGCCCTGTCAGCTGGTGTAAGCTTGGGAACGTTGCCTCGATTTGCTCATCTGCCGCATGGGATGACACTAACATTACTTACCCCTGGCAGTGCTTGGGGGAACTGATGAGCTACTACACAGAAGGTTCTTAGAACAGTGCTTGGCACACAGTAGGGCTCAACCAATTTAAGCCGTTATTCTTTTCTGAAGGAGATAAAGTAACATGAGTGACCGAGACCCCCAAAGCCCAAGGTGAGAGGTTACATTTGACACCCCCACACCTGCAGTCTAGGCTGTGTTTTCACAATTTGGAAAAGCGAGTACTCAACGAACAGATGTAACAGCTAGCACAACAACAGCATTAGCACAATGTAACAGCTAGCTCAGCACAACTGTTAGCACAATGTAACAGCTGGCATGACGTAACCACTAGTGCAACGTAATGGTTAGGAGGACATAACTGCTAGCACGACTAACTGCTACCACAATGCACCCTCTAGCGTGGCATAACTGTTGGCATGATGTAACAGCTAGCAGAATGTAACCACCAGCACGACGTAACTGCGAGCACGACATCACCACCAGTACGACATAATCGCTAGGGCAACATAACTGCTAGCGCGATGTAACAGCTAGGACTGCATAACCACTAGTACGATGTAATCGCTAGCGCGACCTTAAGTGCTAGGACGATGTAATTGCTAGCACAACCTAACTGCTAGGACGAGGTAACCACTAGTACAACGTAACTGCTAGGACGACATAACCGCTAGCGCGACGTAACAGCCAGCACACTGCGAGCGCTGGCCCCAGGCACCGACGTGCCGGGCCAGCCCTACGAGCCGCCCGCGTGGGGACTCCTTCCACACTCCCAGCCGCCCGGCCAGGCTCCGTTACTCTCTTCATCTGCCACATGGGGAACCGAGGCCAGGGCAGGGAGTGATGCTCCTGAGGTCGTCTGGCTGGCCAGTGACCGCGCTGGGCCTTGGACGAGTGGCTCGGGCACCAGCTCTGGGGTCCGTCCTCAGACTGTATCTAACTGTCCTGCCACACGGCCGACCCGGCTAGGGAACTGAATTGGACCGAACCTCGGAGCCGGCAGCCGTGCAAGCTGAGCTCCGCCACCGGAGCCTGGGGAGGGCATCGGCCCCGCTGGACCTCGAGCCAGGACGCAGCGGGGTCCCGAAGCAGCCAGGCTCAGGCCGAAGGGGGCAGGGCTGGGACCAGGGCAGGGAGGAGGGGGGCGGGGGACAGGGGATGGTCTGGGAGATGGGCCCGGGGTCCCGAGAGGCGGGGAGGGCAGGGAAGGGCGCAAGCTCAGGGAGACGTGGGCTCGGTTCCCGGCCCCGCCGGTGGAGGCCTTCGCTCCTCTCCTGTAAATGGCGACACCCCTGCCATGGGGTGCGGCAGGGCAAGCGGCAAGGGGCACCCAGCCTGGTGACCGACGGCTACGGTGACGGTGAGATTGATCCTGAAACCAATAACCAGGGCGAGGGTGTGGCCCTGGGAACCTTCCCCCGAGCCTCGTGGCCTTGCACCCACAGGCCCCTAAACTCTGCAGTCACCCCAGCAAGGAGCCCTCCAACCTCAGTTTGAATGCTTCCCGGAACGGGGCACTCAACACCTGCCCTGTGCTGCACTGACGGTGGGAGGCCCTCATCCGGCTGACCGGCCTCTCTCCGGGCCTCGCCTGGACAAGGGACTACCCTGCCCCAGCTCGAGAAGCACCTGCACGACCGAGCCAGGTCTGCACCCGTCTGTCCCCCACCCTGACCGGAGTCCCCACAACGCGAGGGCAGCTTTCACCCCCCTCCTCTGTCCAGAACCCCTAACAGTGGAGTCTAATAAACCACCCTCAGCTGACCGTCCACCGCGCGTCCGAAGGCAGCCACCAGGGCTCCAGTTTCGCCGAGACGTAAGAGGCAACGCCGACTTGCAGGGACAAGTGAGATAGGTGGACGTCCCTTCTCCCGCCCTCTCCGGCGTCCTCACGTGTGAAGAGTGCGCAGGTGGGCTCTGGCTGTGGTTCCAAACTCCACAGTGAGCTTCCACCTTCCCCGAACCAGCCACGCAGAACCCCGGATGTCGAAGCACTCACGTCGGTCTAAATCAGGGCTGGGGTGCGAGGAGCGGGGCGCCTGTCTGTGGGCAGGATGGACACTCGCCCCCAGGGTCGGGCAAGTGTGGGTGGGGGCCCGACACTGAGCACCCCTCTGTGTCCTCACCTCATCCCCATCCCGTCTGGTGGGAGACACAGCAGGGCGGGTGGAGCCCAGTTTGGGAGGCCACTGGTTTCTAAACTTTGTTTTAGGCCCAGACCCTTTGCTCGGGCACGTGGGAAAGGTGACACAGAGCTGGGCGCCGTGGAAGGAGCGGGAGCCACCGGGAGGCGGCGTGGGACACCTGGCTCCAGTACTTTCCATCATCCCATTGCTCCCAGGCTGCAGGCATCCAGGGCCACTGCCCAGACCGCCACGTGGGGGGCTGGCCGTGGGAGCGGCCCTCCTGGGGCTCTGTCCCCAGACTGCTGGGGAGTGCACAGGCCCCGCTCTTCTCAGGCACAGGGGCGACCTGCATCCGCTCCAGAGCGAGCCTCGGGGAAGGACGTCCGAGGGGAAACCCCTGGCGTGACAGGCTGGGTCTGCGGGTTCCACGCCCCAAGACGTGGCCTGCAGCCGTTCCCACAGCCGGCAGGCAAGGCGCAAGGGGTGATGCACGAGTACTTTCAAGAAGGAACCTGCAGAAGGAACCCGGCGCCAGTGGAGCCGCCAGGCCTCCTTAAGCAAGAGCTCTTATTACCCTGGTGCTTGAAGACGGAAACACAATAATTATAACTTCAGAGGCTTGCTTTCTTCACCTCCGCGCCACAGCCCGCGTCCCCTGGGAACAGTCCTACAGGGCAGGCAGCACTCGTAATTGCAGGAGAAACGAGACACAACGTGCTCTTTGCGGGGGACAGAGCCTGGCTCCGGGGGTCCAGAAATCGCTTCACGGCATTGAGAGCGCCCCACAGAAGCAGGCACACCGGGGCTCGCTCTAGACGAGGTCCACCAGCTGGGGGCCTGGGTCCCCCGACTCGGTCACCCTCCTGTCAGGGATGGGCAGGGCGTGGGC